>NC_045599.1:74492585-74801885 GCF_009762305.2 Zalophus californianus
AAGACATTGGATGGTGTAGGAATGGGGGAGTAAGGAGAGCACAGGTGTTGGTTCTGAATTACCTTCTACCAATGCCATTATCAGTTGAAACATCAGTTCTAGTCTTTGGGAGGTCCTGGGCTGATAAGTGTCACTTCATGCAAGTCTCAGGTATGTGTGAGTCACTTCTCTCTACTATTATCTCCCAAATAAATTACCCGTACAAAAGTCATTCATTATCTTAGCTCTGATTTCAGGATGAACTAAGCTAAGGCATACCTTTTAAAAATGAAAATTTCAAAGTTTGGGCAAGGTCTTTCTTTAGTTATGGGATCAGCATTCAGAGGTGTATGATTTAATGTTAGCTCTTTTTTGTGTGTGTGCTCTAGACTCAGGAAGGCACAATTTGAAAGAGAGGGATGGTATTGGTAATAGAATGAACAAATGGAAGTTTTATTGTATTAGTCCGTTTTGTTGGCTCAGTAAGGCTGCATGACAAACTACCTCAAGACTCAAGTATTTATTTTCATTCTCCTAAGTTGCCATAGTGACAAGTTCAACTTATTTAGGCAGCCCTCATCTGGACCGCTCTGTTGCGTGCGGTGAATTGGCTGGATTTGGTTGATAATGTGGGTCTGCTCCATATACTTTTGTTCTGGAAACAGGCTGTTGGGGCAGTAATTCCCTGGGGCATATACTCCTCTCATAGCACTAGAACACTGGAAAGCAACAGCCAAGCCAAACTGTGCAAGCACATCGAAGGTCTTTGCTTGCATCACGTCCATTGGCCGGCCAAAACAAATCACAGGGTCAAGCTCAACCTAGATGGCCCAGGAAACTACACTCTGTCTGCGGGGGCTGTGTGGGGTCGAGTAAATCATTATCATCATCATATGTATTAGTACTATAGCCTTGAAAAATTAGGAGGCAGTTAGGGAAACCTTACTCTTCTTCCTTATGGATTTGAAATTGTATTTAAGAATTAACATTTATCTTAGTATATATTTGGATTTGTACTTGCAGCCTGCACATGGCTAATGTAAAAGTTACCTCATGGGCATTCAGAAGAAAATAGCTATCTTCAGCCCTCGTAGTGGGGAGACTTTGAAGATGGCTGGATTTCAAGGACAAAAGCCAGATAGAACCATTCTTCTGGAATTCTTGAAAAATCATTTAGTTTGAGTATTTATGATTTGGGAGAAAGGAATGGAGTCTGAGGAAAAACCAACCCCCCTGGGAGGAAGAGGTCAGATTCTGAAGTAGCAGGGTGGACATCCTAGTGATGGAGATTTGAAGCAAGAGAGGAATGTGGGCCTGAGGATGGGAGATCAAAGTTGGAAGTTGGAAATTTCTAATGAAGTGACCTCCAGGGAGAGTTGAATGTTGAGGTACTGTATCTGGCCTTTAAATAAGTCATTTCTGAGGAATTGTTGCAAGTCCTTTCTCTCACACATAGTCAGTCCCTTTAGTTTTCGTTTTTCTTTTTTTCCTCAACACTTCAGTGAAGGCTCAGTCATACAAGTTTGAATGTTCTGAAAAAAGTAAAAGACTGAGCTATGAAGGAAAATGAAACATACTTATTAAAGTAAATTCTTAAATTGCCTTTGAGAAAGCCCATTTTTCTCAAAAGGAATTAACATCTTAATATAAACTTTCAACTTTTCTTTTTTTACAGTTCATTTGGGAAACACAGTAAGAGGAGATCTTTGTTGGAAACATGAACTTTTTTCCTTTTTGACTTAGTGAGAAACCATTTATTCTTCTGATGTATAAGCATATTTTTACATATTCTGGTTAATACATCAAGTGTATAATGTGGGAGTTCCCTTAAAGATGCTAAGACCACACATGTTGAACTCAGCTATACACATTGTATTAGGCTATTAGACAAATTTCACTTTTAATATCACAACACATATACATATTATACTTTTTTTTTCACTGACAGAGGAACATGCCTTTCAAAAATATTTTATTGGATGAAACTTTCTTATTCTCAGGAAATTTTTGGTTCTTTAATATAATTTATTATGCCTTTTAAAATTCTGATAAAAGCATCGGTACATTATAAATACCTGTAAAGAAAATAGAGTTTAAAATTCTGAGGGAAATATTATATGTTTCCTCTTTTACATTTTCACAAAAATCCACACAGGCACTAAGAAAGACTGACAAAAATATTTTATGCCTGAACAATATACTCCAGGTTGGAAACATTCAAACATGACTTTATTTAAATATTAAAGCTTCTCTAGAGTGAACCTTTGGCTACAGTCCAATGAGTTGGTTGGGGTTTCAACCAGGAATAGATAGTTAGAAGGTTAAAAAAGAAAGCTTCATATAGTGAGCATGAGAGTAGGAAAGGGGAAACGATGAGTTTTTGTTTATTACCATTCATTGGCCTCTCTGGGCCTTAGCTTTGTTTTTTAGTTGACAACTTATCTAATAAATCTCTGATCCTTTTTGGCTTTAATAGTTTTTTGATGTGCTGCAGTTTTCAAAATTCTGTCCAACACTCTGTATCAAACAACATGTGGAACTTCTAAGGATAGAGTGACACTACAGTTGTTTTAGGAGAACATCCTCGAAGCATCCTGGGGATTGCTCTGCAAATACTTCACTTGTGCACAAATACAAATTGTAGGCTAGGAGGTGAAACTTGGTCTTACCCACCACACTTCAAGCCATAGCAAGTTGACAGACTCTAGTGTTCTCTTTCTGGTCTAGTTCATGTGTGGTTTTCTGAAGTTCCAACTTTAGGGAAGAATTACAAACAGCAAACGCAATGGGAGAATGCCGACATTGTAGATGACTGGAATCTTTGTGAGCGCCTAGAAATTGGGAAGCTAGGGGTTAGCAGTTAATGAATTCAGTATAAATGGCATCAAGGGGAGGCGAGATGAAACAAATATATCAAGCTAGATTTCAGAGGTACTTTCCGGGGTCTCAAATACCATATTTCCCCACCTATAAATTAACTGGATCATGGCAAGTTCTCATAGTTATTGGTTATACATATCCTACCTGAAAGAAGTAGATGTTTGTTTGTTTGTTTGTTTGTTTCCTGAATGCATTTACACTTCGTGTTGTTTCGTGCAGCAGTGGCAAAAAATGAAATTCTTGTTGGGTGACCGGTAAGGTAGCCACTGTGAGCAACACGGAGCAGGACACCTTGGGGACCTTGCACTCAAATCTAGCTGGGCAGATTTCAATGCTATTCAACATTAGCCAGCTGTTGCCAGGAGGGAAAATGGGTCTGAGAATCAAGTTTGATGTGAAATTTCATATTTTCAGTAATCACTCATATTTTTAAATCATTTGACATGCCGAACAAAATCTGCCTGAGGGACAAATGGGGCCTGTGGACTGCCAGTTTGTGTCCTCTTGAGTTGAATCCTGGAAGCAATTGGGTAAATATTTGAATGCTATCAGTTGTAACATTGGGAAAGAGCTGTTAGTGGTAAGGAATGAACACTTAGTTTTAAAGATCCAGAAAAACCTATTCGAATGAATACAATTTAAAACAACAAAATCTTCCCTTGGCTCTCTCCATCATAAATATTTTCCTGTTTACATTGGTTCTCTGTGTCATGAGTGGTTTCCTGTTAGTATCGTTGAAAAAATATGACTAGGAATTTGCCAAGTCCCAAGTATAAGTTTTATTCTAAGAAAGTAATATGAATTAGTTCTCTCAGTATTCAGCTTGTGGCTGAGAAAGGAAATAGGTAACAAAAAACCTCCATAAGGGGAAAGGGAGGAAGACCAAAGCACACACAAGTCCCGGTCACCTTCAGAGTCACAGTAGGCCTCTACACAGCACACCAAGCCAAGAAAAATGGTCTAAAACTGCTCGTACCATGTAACACAGATTTGGAGGACTGTTTCTGGATCTCAATGACTCAGCTTCTCCCCAAAATGACCAAATGGCCACTCCCTGAATGAGCAGTACTAGGGGGTAGAAAAGCCAAGGGTATGGGTCTAATTGAAACTCTTTCATTAGAAACTTTCCAACGCTGTTGGGCTTCACAACTCAAAGAACCACGTGGCAAAGACAGGAGACAAGTTATAGGAGCAGTTTTCTTTGCTCTCAATCTTTGCAGATTACTTCTTCAAATGAATCTCTGACCCAGGGGATGACTTTTCTTTTGAGAAATGAAATGGGAGGGTTCAAGGAAGCATTCTAGTGTGGCGTGAGGACCACAAGCGAAATGAACTGTGGGTCCAGAAAGAACAAAACATTTCACTTGTGCATGCAGGGAAGATGTGTTTTGAAGGAGTCATGATCAATTCAGGAAGTGGAATTTTTGACCTGAGCTCATCCCTTTCACATGTCTAGTTTGGGGAGCAAAAGCAAAAGTACCACAAAAGGATATTATAAGCATAAGAACCAACGGCCAAAACAACCACTTCAGACACAGGCAAAAATCTAAGGGGAAGGAGGAAGCATGAATATTTCCAACTCAGGACCACACACTGATGTCAATTTTCTTCCCTCAGAATGTCCACCAATGCCTGCAGCAGCCGGTCATCTCTGTGCTTGTAAGGTTTCGTGTTATAGAAAACATCAACATAGTCGTTATATAGACTGTCCTCAGAGTCTTTAAGCTGGGAAGGCTTGTTCAGCTTTTCCAGGGCTTCATAGAAATTTTCATAAGGGATATGGAGCTTTGCACTTGGAGACTTCTTTGGTGATTGCTTTGGGGATGAGTTTTTGCTGAAAGCACTTTGTAGGAGTCTCAGCATGGCCTCGGATGGGGCTGCCTTCACCAGCTCATCCCTTCTGCTCCCTGAACTGCCGCCACTGGGGCTTTTTGATGTGAGGGGGCTCTTTTTCAGGTTCTCTTGTGTGGGCTGCTCCTAAAACACAGAATGCCACCGGCAAAAGAAAGAAGATTCCTCTTTAGAGCCAAGCAAGCCAGATGCATTCCATGCCCACTGCCTACTCCTTGGGAGACTGTTGGAGAAGCAGACAGAGCGTGAGGCCTAAGAAACATCCTAACTCGGGGTTCGGTCCTCATTTTTATACTTACTGATGTACCCCTGACACCTGTTTTATCTCCCTGAACTTCGCCTATAAAATGGGGACAAGAATACTTTCATGTCTGGTGGTTTTGAAGACTGAATGAGATGATGTATGTATTGCTCTCCTTCACTTGTCCACCTGCTATAGTAGAATTCATTTTAGGGAATTTAATAAATTTGAATTCTATAATTTAAGTTGATAAATTTTGGATGAAAGAAAAAAAATTAAAAATAATACAGCTTCATCTTATGAAAAGTAAATAGCTGACCTTTCCCACTCCCTTTCCTCCCTGCCCATGTTTTGGGAGGAAGCTGATATTAAAATATTTAATAAGTCACACAGAAGGCACTAACCATGCTTCATGTGCAAGAAGTTTCCTGGAGGCCCCTTGTTCTGTCAGGAGCTACCCTTTCAGCCTCTGAGTTTTAAAAAGAGGTCTTGGGAGAGACGAGGGTGATGAACCGGGTAGGGCAGAACTGGAGATAGTGGAGAAGCAGCTCTTTGTCAACCATCGTGGAAGTATTCAACATTTTCACAACTACCAGGTCTTATTAATAGCCCTTAAGGAATCTTGGAGGGAGAAATACTCATCAAGTCAACTTGCCTCTGGGATAGTGAAGAGAGGCCCTTGGGTGGGGCCCCCGGTCAGGGGGAAGCTACTTTGCAGAATATAAATGGATCCAGAATCTGAGCTGAGGACTTCACACAGCTAGTTTAGAAGTTTCTTAAATAAATTTTATGCCTTTGTGTCTTCCAAAATACCCGTCACTGAGTCAGATGTCAGGAAAGCTCATTCTGGGAATTCTGATAACCTACCTCCTACATCTGAGGCACTGTGTTAGATGCTGGGGGATTAAGAGATAAAGAAAATGGGGTGCCTGCCCACTGTCTGATAAGGGAGAAGCCCATAATCTCAGTGGGCTGAGACACAGGAATGGGAATGACTGACTAGATATCCTATGAAATTTTCTCAGAGAAATTGTGATTCAGTAGCTTCCCTCAGAGCTGCCAAGAAAGGTCCGTTAAGGAATTAGTAAACAGAAGCTTACAGGACTTGGTCACTTGAGCCTTTCTGGAAAATGGTCACTGGTTTTCTTTCTGGAAAATGAACATACTAATGCCTGTCTTCTCTAGGTTACAGGGATCATTGATTAAATGAGACAATGTAAAAAAAAAAATACTTAAAAACTAAGTATAATACAGACGTTGGGCATATGTGATCGTGCATAAAGAGAGCTGGCTTTACAATTTGTTATGTCATAAATGGAGAAAAGTCATGTTAGAGAATTTCATAATTTTGAATTTAGTAATTTAAGTTTCTAAATGCTGGACAAAAGAATGAACTTAAAAATATTAGACTTTTACGGAAAATAGTTTAGCACTCCCTTCCCTTTCCTCCCCACCCATACTTGACTCGCTCCCTGCTTGAAAGTTAGATCTAGCTCCCCTCACTACATTTTGACTATGGTTCAAAGAAAGAGTGTGCCAAGAACGCTCAAGAACAGAGCCACACGGACCTGCCCTGGATCCACCATTTTCTCCACCCCTCTTCTGTCATTCTGAACGGTGTTGTAGGATGTGTACACACGAGGCTGTTTCATGTGTTCTGGCTGAGAAGAGGTCCCATGCAAAATCAGCTTCCAGTTGACAATTCTTCCTTCATTTTGCATTCTTCCAGACTAATGAATAAGCATACACATAATTTTAGGGTGTGTTCTAAGAAACATCAAACTCTGTAGGAATAACTATAAAATCTAATTTAAAAATTCAGCACATTGCATGGGTAGAGCACTATGTACAAAGAAGCAAGTCACTGGATTCACTGTTGCCATGAAAATGGCAGTTTACAGATTTAAGGATTTAAAGCCTGATTATTTGCTTCATTTGATTAAAAAAGCAAAACTCTTTATATGAATGTTCTATTCTGTTCTTGGAAAGTTGACTGTACCTTCTATAAATAGAATGATATTTAATAATTATCAACTTGTAGAAACATTCCAATGGGGGGAAAAAAGCCTCTACAGAGTCCTGTGAATAGCCTTCAATATTAACCAGCCCTTGAAAGCTGTATATTTATGGGCAGAGTAATAATTTTCAGACACTCAACAATTATGCTAAAAATAATATGCTGAAATGTAAAATATCTAAAAAAAAAAATCCAGAAATGTAGAGTCAGATTTTACAGACTTGATATAAAGTAGTCTCATCTTGATAAACAGATTTTCTTAGTTTTCTTAAAAATTGAGTTGGGGTGCCTGGGTGGCACAGTCAGTTAGGCATCTGACTCTTGGTTTTGGCTTAGGTCATGATCTCAGGATGCTGAGATGGAGCCCCGCAATGGGCTCCGTGCTCAGTGAGGAGTCTGCTTGAGATTCTGTCTTCCTCTCCCTCTGTACCCCCCTACTCCTGCTCGCTCATTCTGTCTAAAATAAATAAATAAACCTTAAAAACGTTGAGTTAAAGAACAGAGGTCAAGTTCAAGAATAGGACCACTTCCTAAGAACATTTTCTTGCTCTCCTTAGGGAAGCAGGAATTTTACAGATTCTGGTTCTAAATCACAATTTTAGCAGTCTTTAGGAGAAAGCTATTCTCAAATTAAAAAGGGAACAATGACTATAGAACTTGTATTAATTTAATGGAAATTTTCAGGAATTTAAAATAAATTCTTTTTAAATAGTTATATAGACTTTGAAATCTGGTGCTGATACTTGTAACACTTCTATCTTGGGAAGACCCAGAGCCCTATTCATTTATGTGCTTAGCCTGTAGAAAATGCTGGAGAAATGATCAAAAGTAGATAATTCAGATGTTTTTGGCTTTTTGTTCAGACAATCCTTACTCTATTTTTGTCACTGTGAGTTACAATTTTAGAAAGATACCAAAGAGTATTAGTAAACAGAGTGAAAGAGAAATGAGAAATGCTTTTCAGTTTGTTTCATAACAAGCAAAACAAGACAAATAAGTCATATTAAGTAACACATCTTGTCTAACAAGTAAACAGCCACCGCAGTAAATATTCGTAAGAGTTTCTTCATGTGACCCCAGCAGAATGTAGTAGCAAAGCTGCTGTAACATTTAACTATCTTTGTGAGTACAGGTGATTCTGGTGGCTGAGCAGGTCCTGTGGCTGGCTGCATTCTGACATTGGAACACTTGGATTTGTTACACTGTAACATTATTAACCAGTGTATCTTCTTTTCTTTCTTATAGTATGGCTTATTTATTTATTTAATCAATCAATTCAACCAATCTATAAAGCCAAGTGGGCAGAGATTGAAACACTACACCTTTTCCTTACTTTACTAGGGGGTGACCAGAGTTCCTTAGGGCCTTGATTAATGATGATACCAACCTTAAAGTACTTCAAACTGTTTAAAAGTGAGCCTGTGGTTGTCCATCTTTTCATTTATACTTACCATGTCTGTAATTCGCAAAGTCCAGGTGCCTATGGGATTCTCTCCCCACGTGTGAACAGACATGAAGTCCCAATTCTTAAAGCCATTAGGAGATGTATCCCGTTCTCTTTCAGCCAACAGTACAGTGCTGGTCCCTATTTTCATGCAACAAACATCAGTTAATGAATGTCCTAACGACTCTGAGAATAGGATCTGCTAGCATCTGCTAATTGAAAATGAAAAATGGGAGAGATTAGCCCTCCTAATTTTCCCTTTTTGTATAAGACCAAGATAGAGACATTCATTAAAAAAATGTTTTTATCCATAACAATTAGCATATTGCCTGGCATATAGTTAATTCTCAATAAATATTTTGGCAAAATATTGAATGAATTTATTGATTTAGGTTTATCTGAATAAGAAGAGCTCATAGAAATACATTTATAAACTATAGAGTCAAAGACCTTTAGTGGAACTAGCATTTTTAAATTTAAGAGGAAGTCTTGAAAATTTAACTGGTGCCTGAGCCTATAATTCAGTGTAGACCTAAAAAAATAAAGCTATATCAATTTAGTAATCTCTTGTCATATAGAAACTAGTAGTAGTTGTTAACTCTCAATTTTCAAATTCAAGGGGCTCTCTCTATATCTAAGTGAAATGGTCAAGTTAACGCTAGGGCCACCAATGAGAAGACATTCCACCCATACTTCAGGCCAACTCCAATATATCTAGAAAGCATAACTCCAAAATTAAGAGTCAAGTCCAAACCTCTAGGAAGTTTATATCCTCGAAGGAGATGATAAAGAGAGCTCATCCTTCCTCATACATAGCCTATAGCAATAAAATTTAGTCAGGTGAACCCTACTAAAACATGAAAGAGGATTAGGAAACATTTCCTGGTTGGATTATAGTTTATGGTTCATAAACTCTTCCCCATCCATGATCTAATCTGAGTTAGTACTTTCTCAGGAAAGGGCAATTGCCTGTATATAGTATCATATGGCCTTTATGATGTCATCATGGAATATTTGTTAGTTTTCTCAGTCCTCTTTCATGGATCAGAATTCCTAATTTTTCAGTTGATTCCTAGGATGTATCTGATATATCTGTCAGTGTTATTAATTAACTATCAGAGTAACTTTCACTAATGTGTTACCTAAGAGAAATGAATGATAGATCAGTGGTCTGGGAAAATGAAAACATTTTGAAAATGTGTAACTCCAGAAAGGTTTATTAATTGATATTATTTGAATAGACCTTATTCTTTGCTTATCAAAGGACCAGTGGGAATGAGGGGGCAGAGTTCTGATGCCAAGAAAAATGAAAAATAAGCATATTTTTTTAACTCCTGAAAAACATCTACTGGGAAACTCAGTAGTATAAATAAAAAGAAAATCATTGATTTAAAAATCATTCAATATAAGTCAAGCAGAGAAAGTCAATTATCATATAGTTTCACTTATTTGTGGAACATAAGGAATAGCGTGGAGGACATTAGGAGAAGGAAGGGAAAAATGAAGGGGGACAATCGGAGGGAGAGATGAACCATGAGAGACTATGGACTCCGAGAAACAAATTAAGGGTTTTAGAGGGGAGGGGGGTGGGGGGATGGGTTAGCCCAGTGATGGGTATTAAGGAGGGCATGTATTGCATGGAGCACTGGGTGTTATACGAAAACAATGAATCATGGAACACTACATCAAAAACTAATGATGTACTGTATGGTGACTAACATAATAAAATAAAATAAAATAAAAATCATTCAATATACTCTTAAAAATTTAAACAAATGATTTAAACTTGAGAAGTTTTTAAAAAGCTTACCAGCAGCAGAAGTGAGTGTAACATGAAGGTCTCCTCTTCGGGAATATTCAATCGTTGCTTCAAACTGCACATGTTCCAGGGACTTGAGGGCATTGTCTTGTCCTTCACAAGCTCTTGTTGGAATTTCAATGATAACTTCTCCATTACCTTTCAGGGCTCTAAATACATTTTTAAAAATCACTGAATAAAGTACATCTTTTCTTCTTTGCATTTTAGGCAAATATGTACACATTAGTCTTGACTAGATACTCAACTAAGCTTGTTGTCTCTCCCTGTTAATGAGTAGAACCCAATTCAGAAGTAGCTATAAATAAATTTTAAAGTATAAAAAAATGTAAGGTTCTCACAGAAATACAAAAAAAAATTCTACAATTTTTATGGATCACAGAAGACTACTAATAGCCAAAACAACCCTGAAAAAGAAGAACAAAGCTGAAGGCATTACACTTCCTCATTTGAAAATATATTTCAAAACTACAGTAATCAAAACAGTGTGGTACTGGCATAAAGACAGACATACAAACCAATGTAACAGAATCTCTATAAAGTTAGAATTATACTCATGCATATATGGTCAACTAATCTTCAAGGATGCCAAGAATACTCAATGGGGAAAGAAGAGTCTCTTCAGCAAAGGGTGTTGGGAAAACTGGATATCCACATGCAAAATAATGAAATCAGACGCATATCTAATGCCATACACAAAAATCAACTCAAAATGGAGTAAAGACTTAAACATAAGACCTGAAATTGTAAGTCTAGAAGAAAACATAGGGGAGAAGCTTCATGACATTGGTCTTGGCAGTGATTTCATGGTTAAGACGCCAAAAGCACAGGCAATGAAAACAAGTGGGAACACGTCAAGGTAAAAATCTTCTGCATAGCAAAGGAAACCATCAACCAAATGAAAAGGCAACCTACAAAACAGGAGAAAATATTGCAAATGATGTATCTGATAAAGGGTTAATTTATAAAGTATATAAGGAACTCCTCAGCTCAATAGCAAAAAAAAATAAAATAAAATAAAAAAATAACCTGACTAAAAAATGAGCCAAGTACTTAAAGAGACATTTCTCTAAAAAAGACATACCAATGGCCGATAGGTATATGAAAAAATTTTCAACTTCACTAATCATCAGGAAAATGCAAATCCAAACACCTGTCAGGATGGCTGTCACCAAAAAAAGCAAAAGACAACAAGTGTTGGAGAAGATGTGGAGAAATTGGAACCCTTGAACAATTGGTGGGAATGCAAAGTAGTATAGCCACTATTGAAAACAGTATAGAGGCTTCTCAAAAAATTAAAAAGAGAACTACCATATGATTCAGCAATACCACCTCTGGATATTTATCCAAAATAATTAAAAACAGGATCTTGAAGAGATCTCATGTTCATTGCAGCACTATTCACAATGCCAAGATGTGGAAGTAACCTAAAAGTCTATCAACAGATGAAAGGATAAAGAAAATGTGGTATATACACACAATGGAATATTAGCTTTAAAAAAAGGATATTCTTCAATGTACAATAATATGGATAAACCTTGAAGACATTATGCTAGGTGAAATAAACAGGCCACAGAGAGAGAAATACTGCATAATTCCACTTACGTGAGGTATCTAATATAGTCAAATTCATAGATTCAAAAAGTGGAATTGTGGTTGCATGGGAGTAGGGGAAGGGGAAAATGGAGAGTTACTAATCAATGGGCATGAAGTTTCAGTTAAGATGAATACGTTCTAGAGATCAGCTATACAACAACTGTACTTAGAATCAACAATAATGTGTTGTACACTTAAAAATTAAAGAGGGTAGATCTCATGGTAAGTGTTCTTACCACAATAAGATAAAATAGAAAAGAAAATGGTAAGGAGCACAGATACAAGAATACAATGCTTTTTGCTGTGGAATTGAATTCAGCCAGGTTTGCCTTGGGCCCATCAAAAAGTAGTCCATTATTACTCCAATTGACCCTCTTAAGAAATGATACTATCTCCATAATGAATGTTCCCCAGGGCTCCCACCCTCAGATATTTTGTGTGAGTGGGTCTTTAGTAAAATCATGGTTGCCTTGATAGAATCAACGAAACAATTATTCCAGATTCTGCTTCTTTGGCCAGATCTGGTAGGCTGGATATAGTCTCTGTAAAAGCAGTATGATAGAGGATCCTTCACAAAAGAGAAATCATGAATCACACAGTACTGTGGCATGAAGTGAGGCTCTTATGGAAATAGGTTTTGGATAATACTGGTTGACAAGTACTACCTTTAATCAATTCTAAGATGCATTTTTTGAAAAAATTACCATAACATCTTTGAATTTGGGATTAATCTTACAACTGATCATTGGTAATAGTTTGACAGTGATTTTTCTTAGTAATATATAAAACAATGTTACATCTTGAACTGAATATAGATAGGCCAGGAAATGGAAAATGTAAATATGCCAACATGAATTGCAGATTTCCCATCTCTCATTGATTCCCATGGACCCACAGGGAACTATGGCAAATGCTATTTCCATCTACTTCAGAAGAGTAGGTGAGAAAAAAATTAGGCAGAGTGACAAACGTTATAATCAAATATTGCCATGGGCACACATTTCTTTAAAATTCCTGAAGACACTTACCTTGGCTCAAAGTCATTGTCCTTTACCACACACTCTTTCTTCTCAGGCACACTGGTCCAGGTCCTGGGATCAGCCAAATCCACCAGAGCTTTGGCATTTAGCAACCCAAATCCAAATCGACTATTCACCATCAAGCCTGCTCCATTCTTTTTCCACCCAGGGTTATTGGCCAGTGGGTCATACTCAGAGGTCCAGACAACCAAGTGTTGCATGTCTCGCCAGGTGAGATTTGGACTGGAGGAGAAGTGACCCAGAATATTTTTCAGGGACAAAATTATGTTTCCTTGTGCAAGTAAGTGTTAAAAACAAGCATCTTCTATTTGTAGATAATGAAGTGCCTTTTGCAAGTATACTTACATAATTCTGGTATGTATTTCTTTTGGAATGTCTTTTCATTCAGAATTTAAAATACAGTACTGAAAACTTCTCCCATCTAAGTTAAGCTCCTACTATGAGTAAAATTTGGTCTTCAATAGAGTAGAAATGTGAGATTTGGTCCCTGATTTTAATTACTTAAATTTAAGTGGAACAAAAATTTTAAATGACAACACTTCCTTTATGTCTTCAGTCTTCTGCTGTCTATTAACAGCCTTGGCACTTTCAACATTATGTACCCTGATGAGGCCTTGAATTTTTCTTAGGGAGAGTCAGATTTTAAAGACACAGTCTGGTTACCTATCCTTAAATACTTTTGCCTCTTTTCCTTATATATCAAAATTAAGAGTATCCTTATCTTGATGAGCACTGAGTAGTACATAGAACTGTCGAATCACTATATTTCACACCTGAAACTCATATAACATGGTATGTTAACTATACTGGAATTAAAATTTAAGACAAACAAATTGTCAAGAAACTCTTAGCTGCTTGAGATCACTCTTGCAAGGTACTATGCTGAATACTTTAAGGATATCAAAGGAGGTGGTTCCTGTCTTTAGGAAGATTACAATCCAGCAAAGGAACTAAGTCTTTGTATAACTCTAATGTATCTACTGAATGCAGTATTCATGGAGTCATGTATTACAGGAATTAGAGGAGGAAGAGCTCTGGGGATGGAAGATCTGGGAAAGCTTTGCTGGAAGGAAGTGTTCTGTCTGAATTTTGAAGATAGGGTAGAATGTCAGGGAGTGGAGAGATGGAAAAGGGATGGGGCAAGAGAACAAAACCTACAAGGTGGAAAGTGCAGGCTGTGTCCAGAGTACAGTGAGTAGTCTGGTTGGTGGGAGCAGGGAAGAGTCGATAGAGTACTGAGCCCGATAGTGAAGACCTTGCACGCCAGGAAAAGGAGCTTATACTTTATTCCCTGGGCAATGGGGAATCAAGGATTTTTGAGCAAGGACATGGTATAATCAGAAGTTTTGGTAAGATTAATTTATCTGCATTGTAAGATACATCAGACATATTTGGGAATGTTGGGTCCATTAAAATGAAGATGCAGCCTTCCCAGATCACTCTATTTAAAATTTCAGTTCTCCTCACAAACTACTGAGCTCCCTTATCCTGGTTCTTTTCTTTTATGGTACTTATCACCTTCTAACACACTGTGCAACTCATCTGTTTTGTATTTTATTAATGTCTGTCTCCCTTGCTAGAAACAGCTGTAAGAAGGGCTGGGATTCTTATCTATCTAATTCTCTAATGTGTACCATTCAGAAGAATGCCAGGCCTAGGGTATATGCTGAATGAAACATTGGTTGGTTGAATGATTGAGTGTGCCTAAGTGTTAGGTGGCCCCAATAATTTTAAAAACTTATTGTTATTAGTCATTAGATTCTTCCAAGATCACAAGTTTTTCCTTAGCTTTGAGACCTGTGTTGTTTCTATCAAGCCAATCAAGTGTTATTTAACACATAAATACCCAAGTGTGTAGTCTTTAGGTTTTCCATCTTAGCACTAAGTTGTGTAACAACCATCAGGGGAATTTGGCTCAATTTGCTATCTTTCCCCAGAGCCCAAAATGTACTGGTTAATCAATCCCCTGGTGACAAGAAAGAGGCAGCATACCTCCTTAAACATTGAGGAGTCTGGTTCTTGGTTAAAATCCCACATGTGATTTTCAGATCTCTTTAGAGGCATGACAAAGGCTCTACCTGGCAGGCTTTATGGGGAAACTGCCCTCCCCACACCAGCCTGGATGCACAGCCCATGCATTGTGGTCTCTGGAAGGAGTTGTCATCAAGGACTTAGGCCCCTTACCCAGTCAAGCTCTTCCCATGTTTATATGCCCACCCTTTGTGCCTTCATTCCTAGGTCTCCTTATCTGAGGTGGGGGGTAGAGGTCTTCTCTACGTGTCTCCCTCTGCCCAAGGCCTCCTTATGGGGGAGGGAGGAGGAAACCTTGAAGACACTTTTACCCACTCTGACTCAGTACCCAGTGCCTTCTTTTCAGCCTTCACTCTTGCCCCACCCCCACCCTAGAGTCAATAAGACTAGCAGGGCCTTAGGTTGGGGTTCCCTCAACAGTGACATGACCCCCATGTCTACTGCTACTTCACCTCCTCCTCAACTGGTGCACTCTTCCAGGGGGGAAAATGGAACAGGGGAGTCAGCATTTCCTCTGATTTTTGACTCTTGCTTAAAACATTGTAGTAAACAATTAAAGGCTTAACTCTTTGATTTCTGATTTATTGCTTTAATAGGCTATTCTGATAGCTGGCAGCTTAGTTCTCTCTCTCTTTCCTCTCAGCTCCTGATAAACATAACAATTAACTCTGGGGAATGACTGATGGAGTGCATAGAGACTATAGGTCAGTGATTCTTATAGGTCCCAGACCACTTGCATCATAATTACCTGTTACACTTGTAAATAGTGAAAATTCCTAAATCCCACCCTAAATGTATTATATCAAAATATCTATGGGTGGGACATGATTTTTATATTTATATGTCAAAAAACTGTCCAGCCAATTCTATGTCAAAGCTAAAATAATAGAAGTAGGAAGAAAGCATACAGGCATATAACCAATTCAGACAATTAGAAGTTATTTCAAATCATGAGGTCAGAATAGGGAGTAACAGAAAGCACATCAAACCATTTCCTGCCAAAGACCTATGTGATCTTCAGCAAGTCACTTCATTTCCCTGGGCCTGAGGTGACTCCTCTGTAAGACTAGAGGGTTGAGCATGATCATCTTCAGAATTCTTTACAATTCAGACCTCCTATCTGTCCAATATCATAAATACTTCATTTAGATTGTGTTTCCATGTTGGCCAACCCACATTAAGGAATAATTAACTAGCTTAGCAGAAGTGGCTATTTTCTCAATGCAGAAACAAATTCTGTTCTATGAAGCATCTTATTAAAATTCTTGCTTCCTTCCAGTTTTTTTAAAGGAAGTTTTAGGTAAAAGCCTCTTATCAATGTGGTCAATGGGAAACACATCAATTTCCCATTTGGACCATCAGTGAGAGCAGGTGTGTATATGGAAGTTGGGAAGAGGAAGTGTACTAGCGAGGTATTAAGGAAGGCAGGGTTATAATAATCAAACACAAAGCATAGACTTTCTATAGCAGAACATTTACTGTATATTTAGTTGCAGGTTTTATTATTTTTATTTTCTTTTACCTATTCTTTGCAAAATATTCAAGGGAGCTTCGCTGTCATGCAATTAGGAAAATTAAGCTTGTTTTCCTAACAGAGTTATTCTTCATTTGTGTGATTGCATTTCAGAAATGAAAAGGAGCTGCTAACAATAGTGCATCTCATTCCTGACAGCCTTCCTTTGTTAATTAGTTCTCAACAGCATCCACAATAATTAAATTTTTTAAAACTGCATTAGGTTGCTAATCAAGGATATGTTTATAGAAAATAAGGGTTATGGAATTAAACATTGAAATTAAGCATTGCTTCTCATTAGTGTAGGTAAAGTAATCTGGAGACAAAATTCTAATGTGAAAAATCTTGCTACGTGGTTCAGCCTCTAAACACATGTAAGTACGCCTAGATATTAAAGATTTTCTAACCTGGAGACTTTCCAACATTGCACAATTCTGAGTCAAGGATTTCTTTCATGTGCTTTATCCAAAGGTTTTATGTAGCATTGAAATCCTATTTCCCTTCCTCTAGCCTTTCATGAAAACAGAAGATTGGCTCATCTGTATGTTTAATACCTCCATGGGTATAAAGGGACTCAGTGTTTTACTTCAGAATTTTTGTTCTCTATTAAAAATTATTCTGATTCCTTTGCTCTCTCTTCAGAAGACTGGGGTTATTGCCTGCTATCTTTCTTAGGTACACTGACTGCTTAACAATAATGGTGTCAGAGGCATTAGTCCAAGGAATTCCTGTCTCTCATTGTATATATCTATAAATATATATATAATACACCTATTCAGTACCTTATCGAGCATCTTTACAACCACAGCTGGATGAGATTATAGGAAAACTTCTTTACAGCAGTTTCTCGAAATTTGTGAAGGTACATTAAAACTGGCTGGGATACTTGTTAAAAATGGGCATTCCTAGGCCACACACGATACTTAGGAATCTGAGTGGCTGGCATTAGGATTTAGGAGTCTGTCTACTAATTAAACTCCTAAGGTGATTGATTATGCTGGTGTTCAAGAAACACTCCTCCAGGAAGGGAAAGTACTCCTCTACACATATTTGAGCCAGGAGCCATTCTTTCTCCTTCCTTCTCCTCTTCCCATTCCCTGGCATTCCAGCTATGTCTTCTTTAATGTAGCATAATAAGTAATCTGCTTGTGACAAGGAACCATTTATGAGAAACTCAGGAGCACGTGAGTTATGGCGGTCCTTGATCAGCATCAGTCTTCTTAACGCCCCTTTCTTTGAGGGGATGGCAGACTGCCATTGAGCATCTCCTCTCTCTTGCAGGGCTGTGGGAGGCGGTGTGGGACAGTAGTTCATGGCTCGGGTTTGAGGTGGCCTGAACTTGTACCTCTTTGCGGGCTCTTGGTTACATTCCTCAACCTCTTTAAGCCTCAGTTTCTTCTTTTATAGAATGCAACTAATAATTTCTTTTTCACAAGGCTGTTGTAAGGGTTTGAATTAGTATTGCACACAAAGAGGTTAGTGCAGTGTCCAGCCCATAGGAAGAACCTGACAAATCCTAATGTTATTATTCTTGATAAATTTAGCCCACCGTTGTTCTTCAGTATCCATAGTTGTTCCTTGAGCAGCACTTGGTTAAATTTTTTCTCCCAATCTTGTTTATCTAGGGGCACTTCTAGAAATACTGGCATTCAGAATTTCTGAAATAATCATCTCTGTATAGACAATTGAATAGGGTTCAGAAAACCATCTATTTGAGAACGGACACTTCAAGAATTTCCCTGTACTTTGGCATGAAGTATATGAAATGTAAGCTAGATTATGTCTATCTTACTAATGATTGAATACAAAAGAAAGGAATTAAATTCTTATTATATGCGCCAGGGAGATCATGGATTCTTAATCTCTCTTAAATCATGAACAGTGTGAGAATCTGATGGACCCTACAAACCATTCCTTCAGAAAAATGTCATATACACACAAACAATTCTGCATCTAGTTTCAAAGTTCATGAACTGCTGGAAACTCATCCATGTTATTTCAGAGCAATCCATGAAGCTCCTGCTTTAAAACAAACCTATTAAAAATTAACTGAAGTTAATGAGGCTAGATGATTCTTAGATCGTGTTCTCCTTGCACAGAAAAAAGTTTGAATTTTAGAAATCAGAGGTTACAATTTTAAATTTTTCGGTTCTTACATGAAATTAATATTATATCTGTTCAGTGCGATGGGTGTTTCTATTATACTGATCACTAGACAAGGATGGCTTAGGCCTGGCCAGTTACATTTACATGCATCTGATAGGTGTTGGGTAGAGAAGACTTGAAATTTTAAGGATTTTTTTTTAATAGCTCCTTGGAATTAACAGCTTATATCCTCCAATCATAAATATCCTAAGACTATTTTACCACCTGTGTGAAACTGCTTGCCTTCATTGAAACTTCTTTTCTTCTACTCTGGACTTTTCACCACCAAACTCAACAATTCATGTTGGATGATCTTTATTTGCTGATACCTTCAATTTCAAATCAGAGAATCTTATAAAGGAAAGAGGTTTGAAAAAAATGGTATGATCCAACTCCTCCATTTTCTAGATGGTCAATTAAGCCCTCAATTGGAGATTAACTTGCCTAAGGTCACATAGCTAGTGATATGCCTAGAACTTGAAGCCATGGGTTCCTTGCACTTTTGAGTGCTTAGATTATTTTTCCTTGAATCCAAATTCAAGGATCTGCTGACGCCATTTTCCCTTGTGTTCATAGACTCTGCCCCCTGTCCATTCCCTTCCTGTTACAAATAAACTCACATTCTGAATTTAGCTCTTCTGCTGGGCCCCAGAACTTCCAGTGTCCCTGTTTCCGACTGAGCCCCTGGATTTGCTCTTCCCTTACCAGACATCTTCCCAGCCCCTCCAAGTAGGTGAATTCTTGGTACAAACCTTGCTAGGCCTGTCTTTCTTAGCCACTGTGGCCATCTCATAGCTGAGGTACCAGGACAAAACTACAACTCCACAAGTGGCCCCAGGGCTCTTGAATCTACGTTGGACTCTCCAGAACAAAGACTTAGCAACTTCGGGGTTTTTCCAGCTATGGCAGCGGCTAAGGTATTCTACTTTTCAGCTATTATGAACCTTGTCTACTGAATATGACGTGAGGAGAATGCTTTGTTCTCTCTCTAGAGAATATAGATATTCTTCTAGGATAACCTTCTGATTAGGAAGGATAATAGTAACTTACAAATTTAACCAATTCCTCTATCATGCAACCAGAGCATCTGACTTGATGTTTAAAGTGTTCTCACCACCAGAAAGCAGAAACAAGGACAAATAAAAAGCTGTGGGTACACAGTGTGCAGCAGTTAGATATTTTTTCCTCTGCATTAAGAGGTGGACTACTGGGTAACCAATATGAGGAACAAAATACTGTTAAATATACTGTTAAATCCCTTTTTAACATCACACACTAAAATTCCAGGGGAATTTAAACTTAAATATGGTAAAGGAACCATAATAAAAGGCATATAAATAAATGTTTATCGAATTTGGGGTTGTAAATATTTTTCTGAGCATGAAAGCAAAGGAAAATGGCTTAAAGAAAAGGACGGACAAATATATCTGTATACATACTAACTTCATTGCAATAAAAATTACTTATAAATAAAATTAAAACGTAAATGTCAAACTAACCAAGCATTAATAGCTTCTTGAAACTAAGGCCATAAAACAAAATCAAGGTCATAAACGAGCAATCACAGATGACAAATGGCCAAAGAATATAAGATACTGAGCTTCATTGCTAGTGAAATGAAAGCATATAAAGTTGAAATACCATTTTCCCCTATCAAAATAGCAAACATTTAAAAGATGATAAAAGTAACGTTGGTAAGGGAACTGGCGCTTTTACACATACAGAGTTGGTGGGAAAATAAAATGATACAATCTTTCTGAACAGTAACTTGTCAGTGTGTACCAAAATCATTAAAACATGCCACACCCTTTGACCCAGAAATTCTAATCAGGGGTGTTTGTCCTGAGGAAATTACCAATATTTATGGATGAAAGAGGGTATCTAAACATAACTCAATGACTTTAATGTAATTTGCATTTATATAATGGGATACTACAAAAAGATAAAAATTCTGTTTTTACTTCTCATGTCCTCTGAGATGTTAGATCAGCTCTAGGACTGGGCTTATATAATCTGAAAAAAAAAAAAAAAAGGAAGTTCTATAAGCTTGTTGTTCCCAGCACTACCCACAGGAAGTTATCTGCACAAAGTCTTTCCTGGTGGGAAGAAACAGAAGTGAAAAGACCTTGCAGCTGAGTGCGAGGGAAATTGGGAGGAAGGCATGAATTTGTAAAGGTCAAGGAACATTGATTTAGCCATGAGAACGTGCTCTTAAAAGATTATAGGGTAGATTTAAAAAAATTACAATTATGTGTATGCGGAGGTCCCAATTTTGTAAGATGTGTGTGTGTTAAATCTACATTGAGAGGTTAACAGGAAGAGAGCTTATTTTTATGATTATTTTTTATAGTTTCCTAAGTTTTCTATTGTAACCATAATTCAGAAAACAAGATATGTTGTTAATAAGAAGAAGGAGAGGCAGCAAAGGTGATTACAAGTTTCCTGGACCTTACTTTGCTTCCAGCGCTAGAGCGAAGATGCCAGCAGCCAGGGGTGCCGAGGCCGAGGTGCCCGTGTGGGTCTCTGTGCAGTCGTTGTGCAGGTCAGCACTTGTCTGGGTAGCATCCGGAGGGAAAGAAATGTGGGAGAACATGTGAGGAGGGTGCCCTGGCCCTGGGGGTTAACCCTACCTATGGCCGCATATGCTATGATCAGGAAACTCAGCTGATTCGCTTCCCTACTTCCTCCTCTAAACCACAGGCGGATGTTTGCCATCTGCTGATATTTTAGTTCATGCTCCTCTATATGCAACTTGTCTATAATTCTGGCATCAGGCTGCCTTTTCTGGGGATGAAGTACTCCCACTATGAATATTTTCTCTTCCGAGTTTCCCAAACGAAACGCTGTCTGTGAAGAAGGGACAGTTTCAAAATCACTGTGAATCATGCTGGCCCATTAATCATCAGGTCCATTGTGTGTGGTCTGGCATATTTAGAAATTCTGCCTCATGCAAAATTCCCTTTTGCCTTCAGAATTGACATTCGACTGTCTCTTCGGCACAAGGATGCAAAGCCATCTGATTTGGGCCACTTGAGCTACTTGCACAAAATGTGCACAAAGTGTGTAGTTTGCGCTCACTGTTGACATGATTTGATGGCCCTGAGTTAGCATATTTGCACTTTGGTGAAAATGGTGTTTTTCAACCAAAGAGTGTGCTAGACTCTGATCTGTTTTCAAATTGTAAAACTGCTACTCAGTAGATGTGTCCCATGGGCATGTCACTTGGTTTCCCCATCTGTAGAATGAGGTTGACATTTCCTGACTCCTATTCTGAGGTCGAAATGAGATCCTGTCTGTGAAAGCATTCTTACACAATATTACTGCATGTAAGGAATTACCCGGGCTAATGTTAGCTTAATGAAGAGGTTGCCAAGACTGAAGGGAAGAAACCAAAAAGACTTCCGATCAGGCTGCCTTAAGGACCACAGTGGTGCTGGTTGAGCAAGTCACCAGGCCAAAGGATTACTAACAAGACACCCACCTGGGCTCCCACATTATCATTTTCAGCTAGAGATTTCAATGTGTGGGAGGGAGGTGTAAAAAAATAATTTGTTCTATTATCACCTCCTTTGGCTTCCCACTTGGAGTCGCTGAATTTCGCAAGTTATGGTGGCACTGCTCCTTAGAGGGCTGAGGAAGCAAGGCTGCCCTTTTTCCCTACTGACGCACGTAAGCCCCCAGAGCTGACTGAGCTGAGGATGGGGTTTGCGTAAGACAAAGGCTATGTTATTGCCAGTGTCTCAAATAGAATCCACCAGCTGTCGCTCCTCTGGCTGATGTACCTAAGAAGAGATCTTTACGAAGATGGAAACTTCCTCGGGCTTCAGAGTGCAGTAGCTCAGCTGAGGGCCAGTCTGTGCAATGCTGACCGAAATGCCTACCAGGCCATTTTTAGCCTGCAAAGCAGGCTAAAGCAAAGCAACTTTAGACACCCCCAGGGGCTCTGAAAACAAGGGGGACACATGTCTGATACACCTCTTTCAAAGGCTAGCAACTACTCCTGTCGTAAACAATTCCTGGAGAGAACATCACCATCTATTATTTGAGTAATTGAATATAAGGGCATAAGAAGGGGGCCAGTGCTTTTAAGTTGAGCCTAGGGTTTTACTGTCTAAACTAGAGTGAGTTGCAGAAATGGACAGAGTTCCAGAATAGTGATCCTGTATGAAAAAAGAGTACTGACAATTTTCTTTGAGATGCCATTCAGAGGAATTTTATACACATTCCGATGTCTAATTATTATGGGGTTCACCCACACTCTCATTGAATCATGACCTATTATTCCACTGAGATTACAATCTACAGGCTTTAGCCGGTTGTTCTTTCTATATCAGGAGTTAAGTTTGGGGCCATACATTTTAGAATTAGAAGTCCCTCTCTTTGTTCTCAGAGCCGCCGGATGGCCCTTCATCACTGTGCCCTTGAAGGGAAATCCAATAATTGCCCTTGGCAGTCTGACTCACAGAAGTGAAGGCACAGCCAAGTGTGGGCTAGAGATGCTCTCTGAGCATATAACCTTCCCGAGCTGTTTATTCAGACGCTGAGAAGTTCATCTTGGGGAAAATTTAGACTGTTATTTTCCTGCAGGTCATCCATTCTTAGGAGATGTGGCTAGTGTGTGCTCTGTATTTTTATCATCCGCTAAAGGGCAAGTCAGACAATGTCCCTGCTATTAAAGGATCACCAAGTACAAGGGTGGGAAAGCCGCTGCAACCCTGAAATCTCCTTTAAGGCTCTTTTCAGGGAGGCGTCACACAAGCAGAAAAATCATTTGGATTCTTGGCTGTATGTAATGACAACTTAGTGGCTTCTCAGGGCTGAGTTTAAAAATGACAGAGAGGCAACATCGTCTTGGCAGAGGCGTCATTATCCTTGAGAGAGAAAACTTCCCACTAGATGCCAGCCTTTCGGGTGAGTACAGTGCGAGTCTCTCCAACTGAGTCCTCAAACTTAAGCAAATCAATTTGACCAGAGGTACCGCCCAAAGGGTCTTGTTGAACGCAAGCCGCGCTCTCCTACCTAAGCAGAGGAGCCAGACAAAACAACGTACGATTCGCTGGTCGGTGTAATCGCCGCTGCTGTACGAGGTGGCCAGGGTGGAGGAGCACTTCTCAGCGTACCAGGGGGACAGGCCTTGCTGTGAGGCGCTGCTGATGGAGATGGTGTAGATGCTGTCCGTGTAGCCGTCGCAGTCACAGTTATCGCCCTGACGCCCCCCGTTCCCAGAAGCCCACACGAAGATGGAGCCCTTTCCTTGTCTCCCCTAAAGGAAAAGCCAGACTAGATCACATCTGTCATTGGTTGGGATCACTGGAACACCCCGGTGAAACCCCCCACAAATACATGCATGAGGTTCTCAGAGTTATTTGGAGTCCGTTTCAACTCTAGGTCCTCCAGCCTCCCTATGGGAAGCCTCAGGAGACTGCATATGAGAAGTCCCTGGGCTGTGACTCTGCCAGTCTTCCCTCCCTTGGGCCCTCCCTGGCATGGGTCTGAGTGAGTGCTTTTCATTCTTTTCCTTACTGTGCAGGTCCATACTCTGGCCTTTAGCACTCGCTCATATTTTTGCACTCTTCCCTTGGCTTATGTCGCCGTGTTTGAATCTTTGAACTTCCTCTCTTTCTTCCTGCTTGCATCTTCTGGCTGACTGATTGACAAAATCAGGCATTATTCAGATCTGTTTTGCAGCTGCATTAAAAGGGCCTCTTCAATTGAATGCAACTCGTCAAGGCTACTCTTTCTATGACTTCTCAATCTGTGCTCTCCAAAGTTTCTACTTTTGTTTGATCCTGTGCAGAACGAGGCCTTAGAATCCTGCTAAGAATGCAGTAAACAGAGCAACACCAGCAAGGCACAAGTCCGCACCGGGCACGTACAAAATGAGTAGTAGCACATAGGTATACTTAAGGATGCGTTTCCAGAGAGTTGAAAGAAGTCTGGGTAGTAGTGTCCCTAGTGTAAACATCCAAAAGCAGCAGGAAAATGAGAAAGGACATATCCAGAGTATTTCTTAATTTTATTTATTTATTTTCTGATTTACTTACTTGTGTTTATTTTTTAATTTTTAAAAATTTTATTTCCAGAGTATTTTTTTAAAGTAAATATTCTAAGAGCATAAAGAATCTCTGTTGAATGTCAGACCCAAATGGGGAAAACTCTCTTAACCCTTAACTTCTGTCCCTCCGAAGAATGATTTGGCTCTCTAAACGCATTTCAAAGTGTAGGCAACGACAAGAAATTCAAAGCCATTTCTTCCCATATAAGCTGAGTGCTCTTCCCTTTCCTTCATATCCAAATGGTCAGGTTTCATTTCAGGCGGGTCTGTGTTAAGCATCTTACCTGCTTGACACCATATTCAAAAGCCTTCTGGGCCAGTCGGCCAGGCCCCTCCACAGTTTTCCCGTCATCATTAGGGCCCCAGCTGGCACTGTAAATATCCACATGTCCGGGATTGAATCCAATTGAACTGGCTTCAATAGCATCAGTCACAATGCCATCCAGCATTCTTATGCCTGAGCAGTAAATCACACAAGAAGCAAGTAAGTGGATGTCAGCGTGTACATGCAGAATGGTATTATGCTCTTAATATTCATTTTATTTTTATTTTTTTAATAGTCATTTTATAGAAGACTCGAAAGAGTTAAAAACAGGGTAACCACTGGAGGTCTCAAGTGCCTGTGATCAGGCTGCTATGAGCACAGAAGGAAGATACAAGTCACTGCCTCCATAAGTTTTGGTATCTGCCCTCTAGAGATAACTATATGCACTAAGCAGGGACCATGATCTTTACTGATTACAAAATGTCCCCCCTCCCCTCGCTACCCCAATAACCTGAAAATGACAGGACAGCTTTTGGAAAGAGGTATTCAAACAGCCCTCCCTTGACCTGTCTGTTCATGACTGTACCACAAACGACTGTCGCCCAGCCTGTGCCCTACGAAGGATTCTGTATGGGACACTGTGCAGCTTGAAAAGATCTACCCACAATAGGAAACTAACAAATAGGGAAAGAATGCTTGTTTCTGAGCACTGATTAAAAGTAACCCAGAGGCCATTCTTTTATGTGTTTGCTGAGAAACATTTTCAAGGAACATGCTTCCTTTTCTTCCAAATAATCTCAAGGATGAAATCATTGCCATGGATTTTGCTCCTGAGGGGGAATCATTTTTCATTAGGAGAAGGCAGACGTGGTAGCTCTTTGTCCTTTCTAACAGGCTGTCACCTGTCATCAGACTCATGTGTTCAAGAGCCAGGAAGGCAAAAGCAATTTAGACAGATACAGGCAACTACCGGGTTATTCCTGGCTTCAGGCTGATCATGTAGTAGAGTGCACAGCCTTACATTTGCATGCTATTATTTACTATGGAGCATAGGTAAAAGAACATGCAATTAACGTAATTAGCAGAAGTCATATTGATTAAAACAAAACTGGTTAAGAATTTATTTTGGAAAAAAGAAAAAATCCCAGCTCTACTTACTAGCTGTGTGATCTTGGGCAAGCCACTTAACCTCTTGTGCCTCAGTTTCTTCAATTTTTAAAATGGGGATAATAGCAGCTGATGTGCCTTGAGGATATACTATATGCAGCTACCATGCTGAGGCCTTAAACATATGGATTCCTCTATCTTTAGGACAACCATTTGAGATGGGTGCCATGATTTTTCCCTTTTTACAGGTGGACTATAAGTCCAGAGAGGGACAATGACTTGCTCAGGGTCACACAACTTGAAACTGGGGAGGTGGGACTTGAATCCCAGAAATTTGGCACCCATATCCAACCTGTTAACTTACAGAGTACACCACCTATAATGTGTTGTAGAGTCAGTGGTGCCTAATAAGTGAAAAGTATTATTTAAAAATGCATTTGGGGCTAGACCGTCAAAGGGTGGAATAATGAAAAAAATCTCAGTAGACTTGGAATCAGAAGTCTTGTGTTCTAGTTTTGCGCTGCCACAAACTAGCTATTGCCTTGAGAATCTTCCTTCTGATTGCTCCTCTATAAAGTGAAGGGATCAGAAGATTGTCTCACAAACTATAGCTAGATAGTTCATCATGACTTAAAAAGGGAAGTATTTCTCTAGGTGATTACCTGATTTGTGCTCTGCCTTCATTTTTTAAAAGTTAACACAGCACTTAAAAAAAGGGGGGGGGACACACAGAATTTTGACAATGCTGGTATCAGAGGGATCAGGAGTGTCACAAAATGTAATAGTGTGCTGAATTAGGGAGAGATTCATTATATGTGCCACAATGCGTGTTCATTTGATTTCTTACAAGGAAGTCATAATCAAATTCAAGGTATACTTATGCAGAGTTTAAAGGAGCTTTACTGTCATTGGCATGTTCTACAGATGATCTTTTCTATTGTAGCTTGGAAAACAAACTAAGCTCAGAGTTGTTAGCATAACTGTGAAAGCCCAAGGTAGGGATAGTGAAAAGCGGAGAGGCAATGATTATATTCTCTGTGAGCCCCTGCCGGTCCACCGTCCACCCATCCTCACAGGAACGTGGACTGCATCACTGGGTTCTCTTGCCTTCCCACTGGCATCAGTCAGCAGGAAGATGGCAGCAGGAGGCTGGGGGATGAGGGGAGAGCAAGATACTCATTCCCTGGGCTCCTCCTTGCCTAGAAGAAGCCCTGTTGCTGCATTCAGGGCCACAGCTCCTGTCCAGTGGTTCTCTCCTATGGCCCCAACTTTCTCCAGTTGCCACTGACCTCTCCTTCCCCTTGGTCCTTTAGGCCCAAAGGTGATTAACATCTGTCTTCACTTGTTGTTCCTTATTGGTTTCCCTTTACTCTTTTTTTTTTAAAGTTTTTATTTTAATTCCAGTTAGTTAACACAGTGTCATATTAGTTTCAGGTGTACCCTATAGTGATAATTTCCCTTAAGTCTTGTAAATAGTTCCTCTATTAAATTGCCCCAATGGAACTTAGTATGTTTCCCCACAAAGACACAGACTCTGAATCTGTGCTGTCAAAGATAACCTTTGGCTTCTTCATGTAACCAGTATGTATTCTCTTATTTTCTTAAGACACTTATTTGCTATGAAATGAAGAATGACAGAATTGAGAGGCAGGGAAATTCTTTGCCTAAATTTACCTCCTCCTTCTGTTCCCTTAGCAAGCACTCGATAACAAACCCTTGTAAATTAGCACACAGAGAAAATTAGCTTTGGTTTAAAAGCTTTTCAACATTTCCATTTTTCTCCCCACAAAGATGTGTAGGCTATATTCAGCTATCATTTTTTAGGAACCCAGACCTATTGATTTGTTTGCAAATCACACTTAAATCCTGAAGCATATTTTACATGGAATTCATTTCTTCCTCTGGTTGTTGAAAGCCCCCTTCCCCCCCTTATTTACACCAGGTGATGCAAGACTCAAAGTTCACAACTCTAGGAGCAACCCTCTGCTTTACCTCCAACTTTGGAATTGTATGCAACTCCGACCCCACACTTGTGATTATTTGCTTGCATGGCAATTTCTCCTGCACATCTGGTCCCATGTCTGAAGATTAAAAATAGGTATTATAAAACATAAATGAGGGCAAGCTGTCATTTGCACATGAATCCTTGGTACGTGGCCACACCAACTTTTTGTCAGCCTTGTTGCCAGTTCCCTGCCCATCAGTATTAGATGAAGTGTAGGTGTCAGATGATACAGGTACTGGAGCCAAAGTATGTGATTCACCTTCCAGCTTCTGCCACTGACTAGTGGTGTGACGTTGGGTAAGTTATCTGTCCTCAACGGTTTTGTGGCAACATATGAGATATTGCATGCAGGGCACTTAGAGTGGCGGCTGGTATCATGATAGAACTCGGGAAGTGTTAGCTGTGGATACTGTCATGAGCAGCTCTGACACTTTCTGAAGCCATTTCAAAGAAATGACGTCTGCTCCATATATGTTTTGGTGAAGTTGCTCCTCACTCTCTGTCTGGTGACTTCCTTGGATTAGGTTATCCTAGACCAATCCTAGCAGGATAAGTAGAACAGAATTCTCTCAAGCCCTCTTCCCCTCCTCTAACCATCCTCCACCAAACTAAAGCAACTGAGGGTTTGCTGGTACCAAGGAGAGTTTGAGATTTTAGCTGGTTAATTGGGAAACCAGGGCCGTCCTGCAACTCTGACTGGGGCCAGAAGCCTGAACAAGACTGGTTTTGCCATCAGGCAAAGAGGGTAATTTATGATTTCAGAGTATCTGGAGGGAAAAGTCCATCTCTAAAACAGAGCCGAGTCCACCATTCAAGCATCAATTCTGAAAATCTGAGGATAATAATCTTTTCCCACCCTCACCCCCCCAACCTTAGGAGGGTCAATAAGTCAAGAGAACTTTAATGTGAATTTATTTCATGATTTCATTCCATTGTGGAAGCCCCTGAGAGCCATGGAGAGGCTGTTGGTGTTTTGGAGGAGCTGACATAGGAAAGAGGGGAAGAGTTAGTTCTGAGCAACACTGTCAGCCACCTAGTTTTAGACATCACTACACTAGACATCTATTAATTTAGCCCAGCAGGGAATATACAAATGCTAAATTGACTATCCAAAATGATTCCTTTTCACTTCTCTCTCTCTTTTTTTTTTTTTTTCCTGAAGTACCAAAGATGATTTCTTGGTCACCTTTTACTAAAGGATGTTTCTGCTTTTTCATGTTAATACTGGAGAGGAATCCTAAGTCAGAACAATATAATTATCTTTAATTCAAAGTCTTTCCTAATGCAGCAGACATCTGCTGCTTCTTTTTTTCCTCCTAGCATTTTCTCCTCTAGGGAGGTAGCTTTTCCTCATTCCTTGTGAGTCTATCATGAGCCTCTTCTTCCCAGACAGCTTTCAAGGATTGTTGCAATATTCTGGGGAAGAGAATTCTATTCTTTTTCTGGAATCTACAGCTTTAAGTTCCATGGGCCATGTGGATCTTGCTGCCAGGCAAGATTTTTTTTTTTTTTTTTTTTTTGAGAATGAAGCTAATTGGAGGTAAGTAGTTAAGAGATGGAGACGGTGATTGGGGTCCTAATCCTAAGAGTATATTATTTGAGCTCCTGGATCTTGGAATGCCTGAAGCTAGACCATCCCTTGGGTAATTTTTTTTTTAATCCCCATTTTACTTCATCTTTGAATTAGGATTCTCTCACTTGCAACCGAAGCTGCCCTGACCAACACACCCATTCTCTGAGAATTGTGTGCACATCGAACACGTAAAGAGAATCTTATGCTTCCTTGATGGATTAACTCTCTTTGCTTTTGTAGAAGGAGAAACTGAGTTGTCCCGCTCTGGAAACTGTGTTCCCAGAAGTCACCACCACCTGTATTTCCATGTACACAGGACAGGAGATAGGGCCAGGATAGCAGAATCTCCAGCTTGAGCCAATAGAATCAAACTGTTGGCAGACTTTCCCAGCACAGCACCTCTGTCCTAAGAATGGTGCAATGTGACACTGCCTATGATTTCTCTTTCTTTACATGTTGAAAATTATTTTCTTGAAAGGTACAGTAGGATCATGTACAAAAAAGATTGATATTTTTTCCCTCCTCTTACCGTCACTTCCCACCTCCACACCTTGAGAAAAACGGAAGGCTTTATCAAAGTGGTACTATGTCATTCTTTGTAGACCTGCAGCTTTTTTTCTTTCCTTAAATTAATCTCTGAGATAAAAGAACCCTTTATTATCTTAGAACAATGGTAGTAACTGGCGTTTAAACAAATTGATTTTTTAAAAATTTTTCCACAAGATAGTTTAAAGACTACTATTATCCTAGTTAAAATACCCCTGCCACACATGTTATTTAATAGAAAGATAATCTGTAATCGGTATTGAAATTCTGAATATAGATTCATGCCAGCTTAATAGTAAGAGTTACCTGCTCTTTTGAGATTTTATTATTTAGTGATTCCTCTTTTGATTTGCAGAGGAGAATTCAAATGCAGCTCCTATTAATCTCATTTACATGGTAATAACAAACAACACAGAAGCAACATAGATAGTTTGGGGAGATAATGCCCTTGGAATTGGGAGATAATAGTCTCTAACTGCTATAAAGTCCAAGACAAAATGGAGCCATTCATTTTCTAAACCTAAGGGATTTATTTCTGACAACATGCTAGAAGGGCAACACTATTTTTTATTATACCTTTTGATAAATGATAGGGATGCTACCTTTTTGGTTGACAGTCAAGAGGACCCTGAGAGGTAGTTACTTATTGTGTAATTTTCAAACAGCAGATTCTGTATTGGCTCAGAAAATTGACTTGTCTCTGTCTCTGCTCCTCTCAGATGGTATTATTCTTGTCATGTTGATTTTTTACCATAAGTCGACCTATCTTAGTTGCTAAATGTGAAGCCTTGATGATGATGATGCTCATCATCATAGCAAATACTTTGCAGACACTATACAAGCCAATTACATATATAAACTCATTTAATCCCCATAATAACCCAAAGAAGTAGCTACTGTTATTATTCTTTTTTAATAGATGATAAAACTGAGGCAAAAAAGCAGTTAAATAATTTGTTCAAGGTCACCCAGCTGTTAAGTGGCAGAGCTAATATTTAATCTAAATCTAGCTGCAAAGCTTATACTCTTAGCTGTTTGGCTGTGTCACGTTAACTCTACACTATGTGGGAGGTCCATGGCAGGCTATGCTCTGGAAACTCAGAGTTTTCAGGCACAAAATAAGTACCATTATATAGGCTACTTCTTTGAAGGCTTTGGAGCTCTGTGAATTGGGGAAAATGTGGCTACTGAATTGGCTATCCAGTCTTATGAATGCTGGATAGAAGACTCCTCCTTTTGGGGGGAACAAAAAGGGAAAATCTGAGTCCCCTCTTCTCATGAGTAGAGAACCTCTAGAGAATATCATTTTACCAAGTATTTGGCTATCAAGCAGCCACTACACAATTTATCATCCACACTGCATCCTGGGGCCCCACCTAGAGGACACTGCCTAGGAAGAAGGCTAGCACCTCCAGCTAACAGTCTCCTCAGCTGCACCCATATGGCTGAGAGCAGATTTCTCTTTTGGTCTTGACCAAGGAGGTGGAATAAGAGTTGTCATTTTTACTTTATTCTAACTTCTTAGAATAAAGTGCCCCTTTTGTCCAAGAACTTATTGCCCATTTCCTTAGGAAGTTCCGTTTAGGAGGGTAGAAAGCAAGTGCATTATCATCCATTTTAAGAGACAAAATGAAAAATAGAGGCAGAGAGAGGTAAGTGATTTCCTCAAGGTCACCTTCTATACTGATAATTGGCAAAGCCATGACTACCAGCCAGGATAACATTACAAGGTCATGCTCCAAAAGAGCACATTGTCCTCCTGGCCCTGCACTGCCTTGACTTAGAAATATGGCTGAAGATTTGTCTGGGGCTCCTGTCATAAGTTCCTGAGATATCTAACTTTCCTCCAAGTGTACCCCCTGGTGGTTCTCGTTGTACTGTTACTGGAATATTCTAACTTCTAGGCATTGTTTGTAGTTAACCCCTTTAAGAAATAAGCCCTAGAAGTAAATGGTACTGAAAGAGGCAGTATCTTGGAACCATCCCCAAGCCTCCCCTTCTCCCCAAGGAGGAAATATACACCCAGAGGTTGAGGCTAAGTGCATGAGCCTCAGCTCTCTTCCTGGTGTTTGTTGGCCTTCTGGAGAGGGGACCTGTCCAAAGAAACAACTTTAGGTCAGCATTACTGCACCAGCCACATGGGAATTCTGAGTGAGAATAAGAGAGAAAGGAAGAGGGAAAGAGGGAAAAAGAGAGCAAGAGAGGGAGAATTCAATTGACCCAAGTTGGGTAATAGTCCAAGAGAGAAAAAGCCACACAGAGAGAAAATTAACCCCTTTATGTAGAATCTTTCCATTCCAATCGTAGCAACAAGGCCTCATTTTGCCTTGGCTTTGATCTATTTTGGCGCAAGTCTCTTCTGGGTGGAGCAAATGAAGAAGAAAGTACAGAAGTCTTCTTGAGGTTATGAGAGATGTTGCAAAAGAAGACTTCTGACATGGGTATGGACACTTGAGGCCATGTGGCTAGAGGGTGAAGTTTCTTTGCAGCTAGGAAAAAAGGTTAAGAAGTCTCTTGGCTCTGGCTCTTTATTTGGCCTCTTGCTTTGTCAGTTCTGGCTCTTGGCCTCCCTCATCACATTGTGGTTGCTAGGGAGAATTATTTTAGGAGTCAGAAGATACTCTTTTTCTCTTCCCTTTAGCTTTACAATACCCAGCAGAAACTCTGGGAGAGACTACGGACTCATCCAATGCCCCCAGAAAATGTGATGGATTTGAGGGCCAGGCCTCAGAGTACATCTCTGTTGCCTGGTAACTGGCCATACTTTGCTGAGGGAACTGGTGAGCATGGTTGTGGCCGCCAAAAGAAGTCATGGGGATTTGTTATCTTTGTCCTCTCTTTTTATTTCCACAACAAACATCAAATATGTTGCTAATAGGAAAGGATTCATAGACAAATTGGGGTTGGAGAAGATGGTCTGGAGGATTTTACTCTTTATAACCCAAATATTCTTTCTAAAGCTATAACTATTCAGTACCATTTGAAGTACCAATGAAGCATTTCATAACATAGAAAGAAAGCTTAATTAAAATATGACCCCATAAGCCAAAAGAAATACAGAAATAGAAGCACTGGTTTCTGCTTTAAAAGCAACAAAATATTGTGGTGTGGATGGTGTGCATGAAAACTTTTCTGAGAGCTGAAATGTGAATCATATTTATAGTGTAATTTTCTCAAATAAGATAAAAGCATTTTAAAGTACATATCCCCCCCATCCACATTTACTCACTTGTTCTCATTTGTGGGATCATAACGGGGAAATGGATCATGGTCATTATCGTTAAAATCATAACTAGCCTCTGGATCCTAAAGAGACAATAGAAATAACCCTGTAGCATCATTAAAAAAAAAAAAAAGTAGCACTTCCCAAGCCTTCTGCCCCTACCCCCTCCATCCTGGCTGATAGCTCAGAAGTCTGCATTTCAGAGTTCCTGGCCCAGTGGCTGATCATTTATTATACCCATAAACCAGGCATAAATGATGTACCTAGGAAAGTGAGCAAGCATCCAATTCTCAGTAAATGTTACCAAACCTGTATCTCTTGGAAGCTCATAGGATATTGGAACCAGAAGGAATCAGAGTTTACTTAGTTTGACCACCTCATTTTTTAAATGAGAAAACTGAGACCCAGAGAGGTTGAATGACTTAACTAAGCTCTAGAGCTAGTTAGCTACACTTGGACACTCATCTCTCACGATTATGGGTGCAAATAAGTGACTGTGGGGTGGGGCTCAAGTCCACAGTGATCTCCTTCAGCCTTCCCCAGTTACACAAAATAAACATGTAATTTAATTAAAGAGAGTGTGCTTGAAATTGAAGACAAGCTTCTAGGTCCCACCTCCTTTTCCAAACAGATTGTTATACTTACACATCTCCCACATAGGAGTTTTGTTACCAGTATGGTCTCTTCTCTACATTTTCCATATCTTTCAATAACTCCTACTTTCTACTAATCTTTTTATCTCTCCTTTTTCTTCCCTTATCTTTTGCTCTTTAGCTGGAGAATTTTGAAGGAATGGAAAAGATGACAGAAAGACAAGGGACGATCATAAAGATGAAACACTGATCTTAAGGCCTAAGATATCACGTAGTACTTAATAGACAATTAAGTAGTTTTCATCTACTTCTTTTCCATTCATAATAAACATTTCTTTTCTCAGCTTGCCATTTTTTACACTATGTGTGTACATTTGAATTTGCATGGAAGGACTCTCATTCATATAATTTCACAATGTCAGAGATATTCACTTATAAAGGATGTGAGGAAGAAGACTGTGAAAATGAGCTCAGGCATTATTCTTGATTTGATTGCTTTAATGCCGCCAAATACTGAGTGATGTAGAGTCTGAATGGCTTTTAATAATTTAGCTGGTATAGGTGCCTCCCCCCTTCCTCAACACACATGCTTTTGTAAAATCCTTGGCTCCACTGAATTCTTTCAGTGCCCACTGATACAAAAAAAGTTCTTATGTGCTGGCAGGAGGGTAAGAGAAAGAGCAAAACCGTGGCCCATAATTCCTGGGGCCAACATCAGAGCAGTCTTCCACTTGAGAAAAGGAAAGCCTTAACAATGTGTCTTTGTAGACATCTCCCTAAGTTGTAGTCATGGGAGGGCCCAGACTCACATAATTTTCATAGATGTCTGTGTGATTCCACTCCAAGCCATCGTCCAGTACTGTGATAACAACTCCTTTGCCTGTGATGCCTTTTTGCCAAACAGGTATCACATGGAGATCCAGCTTGGGCAGGACTGCAGTCATTCTAGTATCTTGCTGGTAAAGAAAAACAAAGAATTGGTAAACTCATGATTTACTAGCTGCAAAATGAGAACTGAATCTCAAGTCTGGAGACCCATCTCCCCCCCATCTCCCACCGCCCCCAGGGTCACTCTACTTTTTAGAAGGAGGTGAAATAAACAACAAAGTTGATGGTAGAGCCAAGTGAATTCATCGGAGTGCTATTCTTTTCCCAGTTGTTCTGATGGAAAATCACCTGAAACAATGAATCGCTCTGTGCCCTTCTCACTGAGCTTCACGGCTTCTAAGAAGAAGTTTATCCCCAAGTTTCATTCATTTATAATGACACACTCAAGCTTTTTATCTACCAGAGTTTTATTTGGTGTTGCATATTCCCATCTCTCCCAAATCCTGAGCTGCCCTTGCCACACTGAACCTACTTTATATTGTCTGGTTCATAGTCATTCATGAATGTTTTAATAACTTTTCAAAAAGCAGAACCCGGAATGTCTAGGAGGCTGCCATCTCACCAAGACTTGCAATTTAATTGCCTATTTCCAAGTATGAGTGATGTATTTTTTTTTTCAAGTATCAGTGATTTAGAGAGGAAGTATCTATGAGAGGAGATTTGGAGTTTTGCTTTTCAGGTAGATTTTCTGATAGTTACAGTGTGTGGGACTATAAGTGAGAAGAGCTGGACAGCAAGGGAATAGAGAGATGAGCACATTTCCAAGCATTTGAGGGAGATGCTTTAGAAAAGTACCAGGTTTCTGGTGAAAGGGACAGTAAGAAATTTATAAATAATAACAGCCAAAAGTATCAGTGAATGAATTTCCCCTGGCTGATTCTTCTCAGAAAGAAGTAGGAGAAAACTTTTTTTTTTTAAGGATGTCTTCATCCACTTTAGAGAGAGCAAGCCCATGCAAGTGAGGGGAGGTGCAGAGGGAGAGAATCTCCAAGCAGACTCTCCGCTGGGCACAGAGCCCTAAATAGGGCTGATCCCACAACCTGTAAGATCTTGACCTGAGCTGAAACCAAAAGTTGGACACTCAACCAACTGAGCCACCAAAGTGCCCCAGTAGGGGAAACCTCTTAAAAGAACTTACAAGGCCAACATGAAGCTAAATCACAGGAGGTTGGAACTACACATAGATTTTTGGCCAAAGCCAGAGAAGATCTCTATGTCAGTTGCAAGAACAATCACACAGTGTGGTGGTTAAGAGTATGACCTCTGGAGCCATGAATTATGGCCCTACCACTGGTAACCAGATGACTTTGGCAAGTTACTAAACTTGCCCATGTCTTTGTCTCTTCATCTGCTAAATGGGTATAATCATTGTATCTACAATATGATGTGAAAACTAAATGAGTTCATTCATGTCAAACACTTAGAATAGTATTTGACATACAGTCAATGCACAAATGTTAATGAGTCTCTTCTACTGCAATGAACAAGTATTGCCTAGGTTAAGAGAATGTCAGGAGGAATCGATCCCTTTTCCCATCCTTTATGCAACAAAGACGTCTAAGCCTTAGCTTATGGTTGTCATGAAAACTTATCTTTTATAGTATTCTCAACAAAAAAACACTTCTATCAACATGTATTACTGCCATAGAGCCTTAATATTAGAATGGAAGGGAGAACACTCTGCAGGCAAGAAGGGGCACTTAAAATTTCTCTACTCAGGGGGCTCTGGGTGGCTCAGTCAGTTAAGCATCTGCCTTCAGCTCAAGTTCAAGTCATGATCTCAGGGTCCTGGGATCGAGCCCCGTCTCAGGCTCCCTGCTCAGCAAGGAGTCTGCTTCTCCCTCTCCCTCTGACCCTCCTCCCCTCTTGTGCTCTCGCTCTCTCTCAAATAAATAAATAAATAAATAATCTTTTAAAAAAATTTCTCTACGCAACACCCACATACCAATGAGGATTTGGTATCCCTAAAAGTAAAACAGTTTGCAAGTCTAGACATCTGCTTGTAGATGTCTTTTGTCTCTCCTTGTGTTCCTTTAGTTTGGTTCAGAAATTCTCACTTTTAGCATGTAAGAACTGCCACTCAGGGCTGTATATACTGAATCATGTTCACTGTGCCTTTTGGATGATTTAAAGGTTCTCAAGAATAACTGACCAAATGTGATTTTTGCCATGATTACTGTTTTGGAACTCTTAACTTGCAAGACATGATTCTTCTGCATTTGCTCCAGATAAGCTTAAGAGAAGAAAGTAACAATCCTTCTTCTCATAGAGGCTAAACATCTGTGTTTCAGACACTTTCACCTAGTAAAACAGGAGATCCAGATCATGGAAGATACCATCAGCCCTAATCTCCAGGTAACATAGCCCTCTACTGAATTATCTATCATTTAAGAAACAAAATCTATTTTGCAGATGTAACAAAGTAAATAGCCCAGGTCCTATACAGTCCTTCTGTAAGTACTTACCAAGTACCACTGCTGATTCCACATTGGATCATTGAAGAGATTTAGTGCTGAGTCTCTTAAAACTGAACGTTTACTTCTCTCTTTTTCATACTGTTGTTCAGCCCATATTACCTACAAGGAGTTTTATAGCAAGAAAATCAGCGGTCAGATAGTCACCTCTGTGTAACCATCTTCCCTCTAACTAGCTCCAGTACCCTCCCCATCAGAGTTGAGGCAGTTCAAAAATGTTTTCATTTGATTGCAGATCAAACTGGCAGCTCAGTGAGAAGAATGCATTGCCCACTGGGGAAATGAACATTTCCTCTATTACAGTAAACTGTACCTTTAGGGGGAAGGGAAGGAATCAGTGAAGTGATGATTCCCTCAAATTATTTACACTATGATTCCAGTGGAGGTAAAAGTTCAGCCTACTTTAATCAGCAAATGGACCATAATACTGATTTTTTATTGCGGTCTGAGGGTTTTGTAGCAGAAAATTTGTCCATTTTCATGTAATGAGTCGACAAGCTAAGAGATTCCAGAGACTGCTGTTGTGGTGCTCTTACAGCTTAATTTCTCTTTCTTTACACGCAAAAGGTAGAAATTGCAAATGTTCTGCCAGACAAGAAAGGTGCTGTGTCTTTGCAAATCTGAAACTCTGGCTCCCCTGTGCTTCAAGCTCCTGCTTAAGAGTATTTAATATGAGAAACAGATCCAGGGTGATGAATGAGTATTACTGACCATGCACACTTACCATTAATTTAGTCTCATGTATTATGCAAAGAGATCTGACAATACAAAAATTACCTTTCCCACATTTATGGCATAATCCTATTATACTTGAGACCCTGAGAGGGTGAGGGACTGCCTTGTGGTTATATTCATTATGTAATAATACCATGCTCTTATTTCACTGAGCAACATGACTGTTTCTTACCCAAAACATATTCTCTCTGTTGTACACATGATGACAGTCCAGTGTCTGGTGGGATGTTGTTAATGTGAGAATACTCATGAGTCAGATCCAAAAATAAAAACTAAAAAATAATTTGTTGCTAAAGGATAAATCCATCCACTAAGACTGTCCTGAATTTTCAATTAGAAAATCTATGGCAAACCTATTATAAATATTGGGAGGGACTTGAAAGCTAGACATTAGTTGCTATAATTTATTTATTTATTTTTTTTTAAAGATTTTATTTATTTATTCATGAGAGACAGAGAGAGAGAGAGAGAGAGAGGCAGAGGGAGAAGCAGGCTCCCAAGGAGCAGGGAGCCCGATGCGGGACTCGATCCCAGGACCCTGGGATCATGACCTGAGCCGAAGGCAGATGCTTAACCATCTGAGCCACCCAGGCGCCCCGCTATAATTTATTTTTAAAGAGCCTGTAGGTTCAAGCTTAATTGTTTTGGCTTAAAATACCTCAATGCTTGTAATATACAACCTGTCATCTGAGTTGGTCTTTGGAAGCTGGCTGCTAGGGAACAAGTACTAATCTTTGATAGAGAGAGTCACTTACAGTTGGAGATTTTATTAACAGACTTGTAAAGATAGCCTATTGCAGCATTTCAGAAGGCTATTTTGAAAGAATATTATCCCCCATCAAAAAAAAAGAGCAATAAAATGAAAACCAAAAGCAATTTTTAAAAAAGGGAACATAAGAATAGGCAGTCTGCCATCTGATCAGATAAACATTCAATTGTTGGAAACTGTTATGATTAATGTCATTAACTCCAAATCCCATATTAAGCTGTATAAGACCAGACCAAATGAATAGAGGAAATTAGTGGTATCTTTCTTTTGTGTATGTAATAGGTATCATGTACTTAAATGTAAATAATCCTTTTGATTTGGGAAGAGCATTAAAGATCATCTAGTCCAACTTTCCACTGCTAGCTTCTATGGGTTCTAGGATTTTTTCTAAAATAAATGAATCTGGGGATAACTTTTCATAAGATTATATGGATTCTTTTTTTTATGAAGTTATGTTGGAGATTAAATTCTTAGCCTTTCTTCATTATCACTTGAGATTTTTGCTCCAAAATCATCTATTAAAGAAATATCTGAAAATAGAACTGGGTCATTAGTTCACTTTAGTGAGATACTTGTAGTAATAATAACAGGTATTTCTCCACTCTGTCCAATTTTCTTCTGTGAAGATGAGAAGGGAGGTCAGTTTGACTTCCTTGTGCATTAGTGTCAGGCATGCATTTAGGCAGACAAGGAAATCTCTTGCTTTGCTCAAGGACTAAGCTTAGCCAGAGTCTTGGAAGTTGTCCTACTTTTCACAGCCCATACAATGAGTCATCTGCTTTGGGATGGCAAAAGGAAGATTTCACTGGACAAGAAACTCTTCAAGTAATCTTGAGCCTCTGATTTGGTCTCACACATCTAGCCACTAACCTGAGTAAAAGCTAGCTATGGGTGCCTAGGAGCCGTGGTCGCTGTCCATGGTCCTGATATAGCGTTCTTTGCCTAGGTGTGGTGCCTCATAACCCAGGCCCAGTCATTCTCTACCCTGATAATTTGCCTTTTTATTCTTCCTTTTAAAATTCTATCAGTTTAAGAACAAAACAAATAGCAAATTATTTCACAGGGTTTATAAATTCCATGTACTTTCAATAGTTTTATCACCTTTCTGTCACTTATATTTTCTTTCTAGCAAGTTGAAAGGGTGTATCCTATCTCTCACAAAGCTTCCATAATTCTCTGGAGTGTCCTAGGCAACAGAAATCATAATAACAGAAAACAGGCCAGCCAGGATAAATTTCTACCAGTATGGCACATTCTTGAGAAAAGGCAACATTGTGTATGCAAATTTCAATACTCCCAATATAGTCACCATTTCTATTGATATGTTTGCTGATCTTGAAAACAGACTCCAAAAATCAATAGGTACACTAGATATACATTCAAATTGTCCTCACACTATTTACCTATATTCATTCTAGACATTTCCTGCTCTTGCCTAATCATTGAATATGTATACAAACCAGGGTAAAAAGAGATCTAATGCTTTCAGTGAAACAATACAATACTTATGGAAACATTTGGCTCATAAAGACATGGAATTAAAGCTCACTCATTAGCACTAGTTCCCCATATAACCAAACCACACAGAAATGGTAAAATGTGTTTTCAGTTATGCTGAAATTTATTAAAATCAATGTTCATATGTTAAATTTCTTTGGCATCCTCACATTGGACATTAAAGTGCTCATAAATAATAGGTATATAATAAAAGGTTGTTAATTGATTGTATTGGCAAATATTTTTATTAGAGCTGCAATTTAATTTTCAATATTCATTTTCATGTTCTTTGTCTCGATTTGTGAGCTAATATTTTAAACATATATTTTTACATAATATATAAAATTTATTTAACTTGGTCTATCCAGTCCAATCCAGTTATTATTATGTGCCTTGTGGTTATATTCCTATAGAATTATAACCCTATAGAAATAACAAGAAACACTACAGACAGATAATTGTGACCACAATAAAAAATAATCACATTTGCAAAGTGTTTTTTGCTCTTGTTGGAAATCATAAAGCAGATAAGTCAGGTTATTAGTTTGAAGACAAATGCACAACACTTACACGGTCATCATCAGATAATCTCTTAGTAATATGAAGGGCACTCCTTCGAGACCTTCGGGGATGGTTTTTATGTTTGAATAAGTAGTGATTTTCAAGTGATCCAATCTATAAAGGAAAAAATATTAAAAATCCACTTTATCCAAAATAAGTACATATGGGTTAGATTGAAACCCATGCAACTTAGAGACAGGCAATTTTTATTAAGCCCATTCTTTATGAGGAAGACACTGATAGAAGCCTTCGCTCTCTTGTCACTGTGTTAAGTAAGTTGAGCTTACATTATTATCACTTGGGCTCACTGTATACTTGGGGGCTAGTGATATCTCTTTTTCACAGATTTCAGGGGAACTAAATTTGTTTCTGTGTGACAATATTGTGTAGGTAGACAATTCTTTAAAAAAAAAATCCCACTTTATCCTGTCAGAGAAGAATAGTTTGTGGAAAGCTAGCAAACCCTTTGGGTACTCTATATGGTCAGGGTTACATTCAGCTAAAATGATTTGTCATTGTTATAAAATATAGCCATTGAAGCTATAGTGATAATTGTTATAAGCTACTAGTAGAGAACATTTGACTTTCCACTAATTCAAGGCGCTCCATACATGGAGCTGGGGAGAGGGAAAAGTAGCCCTAAGAAAAGATCATCAAGGTTTAGCTCTTCCTCTGTCAACTGGTTTTGCTTCTGGTCACCTCTCTAATTCTGTCTTTATCCTGAGGCCTTCAGGAGCTCAGGGTAGCTAAATTACTGCAAACAAAGGGAAAAATAAACAATCAAAGCACTATCAATCTTTTACAAAGAATAATTATTTTAAAAATGTTTGTTAGTAATGCCATTTTAGCTGGAAATGGCTAGAGAAAATATAGCACATGCAAATCATATGTAAATACAGATTTCCCCCCCACTATTTCTTAAAGTTTCTTGTGACCATTCCTTCCTTTCTTTGAAGATCCTACCAAGAATACTGATTTATTATTTTTTGGTTTGGGATTTGTGATTTTGAAAGCAATTCCCATAATGAATGGTCCAGGTTTGGAAATATGTCTGGGGCTAACAGGTGAGAAAAGAAAAAAGGGATATTTTTGCTCTCTTATCCAATCTCTTTCCACACAGTTACCAGTGCTATTTAGCTGCCCAAAGGATATAGGATTAATTCCCCAGTTATTCCCTCCTTAGGACACACAAGATTTCCATGATGCCCACAGGAGCTACCATTGCAATTCCACCTACTGCTCACACTCTCCTCAGATCCCAACAATTCCTTGCAGTTTCTTCTAAGCTGCTTTCTTTGTATCTTCCTTGTTTCCTACCATCTGTTTTCTATGCCTTGAGTGCCTTCTACAATCTCACCATGTTCTCCTGGCAAACTTGACTCTTCTTCCTAAACCCTCGGCAAATGTTTCCTCCCCTGGGCTGTCTTTTTTTCACTCCTCAATTCATGTCCCTCTTCAATCCCTCAATCAACAAATATTGAGAATCCAGGTGCAATTTCTATTACAGCAATTACATGCAATTCCAATTGTTTGTTACTAAACCAGTCTCCTCTAGATTCTTGATTCCTTGAAAGTTGCTTTTCCTCCCATTATTCCTCAGCCCCTAACACGGAGCCTGGCACAGAACAAAATCTGGGCAAAAGCAAAAAGTCTTGTTCGGCTCCTGGGACACGGAGAAGTCAATCTGCGTATTGTCTTTTCTGCTGGGCATTTTAAAGACAATTTGGCTGGTAAAGTTGGGGAATGAAGCCTCTGGCAAGGAGAGGCGTATTCCTCAGCGGATTCGATCTATGGAATCGCCAACGCCCACGGCGATTACTCATCCGTGACTTCAGCGGCATCTCTACAACCACCTCCAGAAAAAACGCGCCAAAATGTTTTACAACTCCCTCCTCCCCCGCTTTGAGGCACAGTTCCAAGGCAAGGGGCGAGGGCTTGATTCTGAGCCAAGGAAAAGGAAAGCTTAGATTAGAAATCACACCCCCTGGGGTTCCCCCCCCCCCCCGGGAATCGCACACCTAACCTGTCACTCTAGTATTGCCTTAACGCCCTTACCCTCCCCCCAGCTATCTATTAAACCAGCTCTCCCTTGGACAGGCAAGTTTTTATCACAAGCTGAAACCCTCGGGGAAGCTATTAGGCATTTGGCTGAATAACAAGAAGGAAAGAAAACCTTTCCCCACAGTCATTTCGGCAGCTTGACCCTTCAGGGGGACTGACCCAGCAAAGTTGTGAAGCTCAGACTTTGCAAGTTCCCGGTGAAGACCCGAACCTCCCAGTAGAGGCGAGGGGAGTTGGTCCCGTGTCTTTCACCCACCTCTTCTCCCGGCCCCTCCCCAGGCCACTCCTCGGGCCCCCAGCCTCTGGGTCGTGAGTCCGGGCCTCTGGCGCTCTTCCAATGCCCTGGGCGTGCCCGAAAGGCCGCGGGCGGACATCACCAAGCCTATTTGACCCCTTGCATCAGGATTGAGATCTGATGCTGCCATATTGAAAAAAAAAAAAAAAAAAAAAAGGAAACAGCCGGCTCCTGACGCAGAGACCAGCTGAGTCCCAGGGGACAGAGCGCAATGCCTCTCCCGGGGGCGCTTGGTTGGTAAGAGCCTGCGTGCATCTCAAGTTCGGCGAACAAGCGTGGAGGGATTTGTCTCCCAAACCACGCGGGAATGGATTTAAATGCCAAAGCGGACGACAGCAAGAATAAGCTTTACCCAGCTGCAGCGGCTTCGTTCTGCCTGGCTGCTTCCAGCCCAAACAATAAATAATGCAAGCCTTCTTTCTCCAAGCGCGCCAGGGGCGAGAGCTGCAGAAGCTTCTGCTCTTTGCCACGGGGCTCAGGAGAGTGCGACCTGGGGCTTCCACTTGGGAGATCGCGCGTCAGTCCCGCCAGTCCCCGTGGGCCCCAGAAAGTTTCTGGAAAGTGCAAACTCTTACCTGACCCAAAAGGTCATAGCCCAGCTCCTTCGCTATGGCCGAAGCTGCCTCCGGTCCCCCGGGGATCTCCGCCGCCCATTCATTTACAAACTGCCTCTTCGCTTTTACACTGTTCAGTGCACACCAAGCGCAAAAGAGAGCGAAAGCAGTACACTGCAGAGTCCAGGCTCTTCGCTCCATGGCTCACACACTCGCTTGCACACAAGTCGGAAGGAGATGGGGGAAAGAAGCAAGAAAAGAAGCAAGAAAGGAGAAAAGCCAGAAACACTAGCCCTTTTCACCCTCGGACTCTGGACCACTTCTCGCTCCCGGTGGCTCTGCTAAGAGATAGGAGGCGCGCGAGGAGAGGCTGGGCGGTGGCGAGCGCTCTTTGGTCTCCTGGCTGAGTGGAGCCCCAGCCCTTCCAAGCCGGAATGGAAATGAGTGTTTACACGTCAAATCGACGAAAGCCATCTCTTGACGTCAGATCTACCTGGACTAAGATCTGGATGGTATTCCCGGCGGGGTGGAGAAGCGGCTAAAATAAGCAGAGAAGGATTAAGGAAAGAAAGGAACCGTTTGCTGGGATCAGTTAAGTCGGCTCCCTGACTGACTGTAAATTCTGTAGCCATGAGAAACACCTTCACTTCTCAAAGAGAAGTGCCCCTATTTGAATATCACTACCAAGAACCAAAGGCTGGAAGTTACAGTACACTGTGATTCCTCCTGTCCGTTTTCTTTACATTTACTTAATTATCTCATGGGTTGGGGGGCAGGGAGGGGGGTGAATTCTTATAATAGCCCTGTGGATATCAGCCCCTGCTGTGAAGAACAGGGGTCTTAAGTCTGAAATTGGACAGAGACGGGTAGAGCAGAGAGGAGGGAAGCTTCTATTGCCCAGATTCTGATCTAAATTGCCTAAGAAAATAAGCACGTCTGGAAGACATTGTTAAAGCAATACTTTTAAAAATGTATTTTTAACTAACATTGAAACCACCTAAAAAAAAAAAAAACCCAGTTTAGTTCCTCCTCTCCTCACTTTCTCAACTTAGTAAAACGATATCTAAAATTCTATTCTAGATATTGCAAAGCCTAGTATCACCCCCCCTTTACTGTGCTCATCTGAAAATGATTAATCACATGATTTTTAAAAGAAAATTATTTTCTTTAACCATCAACAAGGGTGTCTAGGGACACAAACCCTGTTGTGTTAACTCAGGGAGAGAAAGAGCGGGTTTCATTAACTCTGAACTTTTGATTTTTTCTTCAGTAGAGCTCCTCACTTTCGTTTTGAGCTGAAGCTGTGTCATTACTTTTCCATAAAATGCACAGTGTCACTCTGTGGAAGAACATTTTTTTCGTGGAAAGAGAACTAGCAAAAGTCTAAATGGCCCCCCGCACCTCCCACCCACCCCCACACAGACCCCGAAAATGGATTCAGTCTACCTTGGCTGACTGAACCTATCTCAATCCTCAGGGGTTGAACCAGGTTGGAAAAGCCCCAGTGCGTACTATTCAGCACTAAAGAATGGACAGCGCCACACGCGGCTGTGGCCAGAGTGGCCCTTCGGTTTGAGCCTCAGAAACTGCTGTCTTTTTGCAACTAGCCAGAACCAAGCTGTTTCTCATCTGATCTGTGTCTTTCCCCTCTTTTAAATAGAAAAAAATAGGAAATTGACTGCAGGGGGGAACTGTGGTTAGGTTCCTGATCGTGACTACTTGCATCGAGCATGTTGGACGCATCCCAAAAGTGAAATTGTGGAGGCTTAAAAGTCTTGTCTGTGAAAGGTCTTTCTTCTTTTTCCCTTTTCCTTCCTTCTTCCTTCCTTCCTTCCTTCCCTTTTTTTTTTTTTTAAAGCTTCCAACCACCGGGGGGCGCAGCCTATTACAGAGAAAGAAGAAGAAGGATAAGATTGGAAAGAAGGCATATGAGATTGAGGAGAAAGGAAGTGAGAGATATTCTCTACAGGAAGCAAATAAGACTCGGTGGAGGATGAGACTGAGTAGTGATAATTCTTCCTCTGCTTTCATTTTTGCAGAAATGTAGACTAGATTGATAATTTCTTTAAAAATAAAGCTTAACAAAAACAAATGTCAATGTTAATAAGCCAAGTGATCCAGTTGAGTGTATAATAATACTGTGTAACTCTCACATGAGATGGTGTTGAATGGGCTGAGATTAATAACTCTTTTGTCTGCTCTGTAAATTCACATGTGTGAGTGTTGATGGCTGGGTGAGCTTTCTTTTTTTCCCTTTCATGTCTCAGCCCAAGTTTTGGCCTCAAGCTCTCTAGGGTATTTCATTCTCACAGCAGACAGATGCTAACTGTGTGCTAGCAAGGCAAAAGAAACTCATGGCACATATTTAATAAAGGTAGGTATGGCTACAGCAGGAATATATTTACCCCTTTCTTACTATTGTTCAAGTAAATCAGTTTGGCAGAGCATTGGCAATGAGTGTCACATTAATGGGGCATTTGTGTTAAATTGAGCACTGTACAAATGAAGAGTAAACATTTGATTGATATGCCTAATAGGGTAAACTAAATTCTCACAGCAAAAGCAGAATATTCCCATCCAAACTGTATAAATACTCTCAGTAATTTGTTTTGAAATTGCCTCAATTTATCTTATGGACCTTATTTGCCACAATTTCTGGGATGCAGAAGAAGTGAATGTTTGCCAAAGCTAAAGATGCAAATAGGTATAGAATTCATCTTTGTCGTACCAAGGGCTAGCCCTATTCTGCTTTGTGCATCATAGTAATAACCTCCCGGCCCATCAGTGTTGTATTTTATACCATGAATTAAAAGAGCCATTTATCACCTTTAAGTTGGTTTGAATAGCATTAGATTCATCTGATTAATTTATATAAAAACAGGATAATTCAGAAACTGAAGAAAACTGTGTTTCTATTATGAATTATCTAGTGAGTGTTATGCCTTTCATGACCTCCCCAACTGCCGAGTGATAAAGTTAATCATTTATTACATTTTCTTGGAGAGAAATAAAACCAAGGCTAGTATAAGCAGGAAGTAAGAATATACTCAGAGATCTATAATCACCATATCTTTTTAGTATTAGAAAACAAAAATTTTAAAAACTTTTGTTACTATGAAATAAAATACGTACACTAAAGGGCACAAAACAATGTGTGCCATGATTTATCACAAAGTGAACACTGTGTAACCATTCAGGTCAAGGAAAAGAACATTGCTAACCCTTCAGAACAATATCCCAATGTTTTCAAGTTGCATAGGAGGAGTAAGGAAGTAACTTAGGCTTAACAATTTTAGTTGTTATGTATATGTACTTGTTTTCCTTTGAGTAACAGTAACTATATATTAACACTAGCTTGTAATTAATTAGTCTGTGATTTAAGTAGAAGATGCTTGGTAAAAGAACATATTATAGAAGCAAATCTACCTATTGCAGTGTTTCCCAACATAGAAAATAGCAATATTTGTATGGCAAACGAGTAAACTAGGGGAAATTTGGGGCCATATGTACGGAATTCTGTAGAGAGATTCATTACATTATCTTCCCTATGATAGAATTTTGATAAGAAAATAAAATAGATTTTTTAAAGAAAGATATAAAATTAAATGTAGATAACCTTAAATTTAGAAATATGAATATACTTCCATCAATATAACTTTTTGTCTCAGTTTTTGTGTTTGAAAGCTTATATATCATTCTAATCAAAACATTTTAACAATGATGTTTTCAAATTTATTTATAGCTGCTGTCAACAAAAAAATTATATTTGCACAAGTAGAGAATAAAAATTTTGAAACAACTTTTACAACCATTAAAATTTTTTCAACATTTGATTTTAAATATAGCAATTCTTTTGTTTATTTCCTTTCCAAATTTACCATTAGAATTTCATGGGGATGCTATATATTTAAAATTTACCTAGATTTTATATGTCAAGTATTACAAAATAATACTGAAATTCTAAATTAGAAAATACATGTCCTTTAGAGATGTTATCATGCATCTACATTGCCACAAATGGGTAAAAGTATTTAATGTAGGGGAAGATACACCTACCAGGAGCTCCTGGCTTTCTTTCTCATTATCTGTTCTTCTATGGCCAAATTTTGGTAGGCATGCTATGCTAATTAAGCATGTAGAACAAGAATTCCTTCAGCAAATCCACAGATCCCTTTCTCATGATGCAAAGGGACATGCTTGCAGCAAGCTGCTGAAGTAGGTATCAAGGTGCTAGACACTCAGCTAGGTTGAGCTCACTACCCTGAGGCCAGACCAATGAGTAATAATCATGATTGCCTAAATGCCAATCTAGTTGGGTCTTTCTCTTAGGAGCCCAGGATAAAGCTATTTGCATGGCCTTCCCAATGGTTGAGAAGACAAATATCTTGAAGGACGTCTATAATTCCATTTGGAAAGCTCTGATCTACAGAAAAGGAAGTAAGAGAAAAATAAAGCAAAGTGTGTACACGGAAAGACTTTGAGGTGGATGAATAATTACGAAGGACTTTGGTTGAATAAACTAGACAGAGTTTTGACTTCAATATAGAATTGAATTATTAAAATTGAAGAAATACATGCTATTAATTCCAAATATTAAAAATTATTGGTGTTTCTAGTGAAAGTAGATAATTAAATGTAGTCATGTGCAAGTATTTATCAACAATCTTTCTTTAGAACAGTTATTTTTTTATTTTTTATTTTTTTTAAGATTTTATTTATTTGACAGAGAGAGACACAGCGAGAGAGGGAACACAAGCAGAGGGAGTGGGAGAAGGAGAAGCAGGCTCCCTGCTGAGCAAGGAGCCCGATGAGGGGCTCGATCCCAGGATCACGACCTGAGCCGAAGGCAGACGCTCAACCGACTGAGCCACCCAGGCATCCCTAGAACAGTTCTTTTAAAACATGCATTCACTGACTGAGTTTTGGAGTACTCCTGCTTCCATTTCCAAGCATGCTCCTGCTTCCTTTATGCTCTCAAACACTGACATTTTTATAAGGAAAGTCCAAGATATAACTGCTTTCTAGGTTCCTGAAGTGCATTTTTCGATGAGAATTGTAGACTCTCAGTAGTGAGAAGTGATCTTAAAAGTATCTAGTTCCTTGGTTCTCAGAGTGTGGTCCACATACCAGCATGATAGGCATTACTTTGGAGCTTGTTAGAAATTCAGTCTCTCAGCGCCCATCCCAGAACTACTGAATCAGAATTTGCATTTTTGATAAGTCCCTGGTGATTCATATGCAATTAAAGTCTGAGAAGCATTGATCTAGTTAAGTCTCCCACCCGCCCCAATATATGACATTCCTTGGGAATATTCCTGTCAAGAGTGAGGTAATTCATGGTCTCCCAAAACAGTCCTTTCTTTAGTTTGAATTGGCTCAAGTGGTTACAGAGTCCTTCCTTATAATGGCATAAATCTTCCCTCATTACCTACTTCCAGTCAAGCATGCTAATTTTGCCCTGTAGCACCACACGGATAAGTCTCAATCTCTTTTATATATGACAGCTCTTCAGACTTTGAAGACAGATTATTATGTCTTGCCTAAAATTTTCCTACCCTAGGTTAAACACCCTCAGTCTTTTTAATGATTTTTGAATCCTGGTTGGTCTTTTCTGGACAGGATCTCTTTGTATATACTTTTTGAAATATGGCGTGTGAAATGTAATATAGTACTATTGGCTAAATCCATGCCAATTAGGGCAAGAATCTCACCTCTTTTTGGGAACTATCCTTCTGCCACTCTAGCCTAAAATTGAGTTAGCTTTATTTTTTTCTTATTGAACTTGACTAGGATCTTTATTCATGGTCACATGTACTGCTAAGTCACATTTTCACCCAAACTTGTACATTTTTTGTGTTTTTGTTATCTGTGTGTATGGAGGCAGGGGTCTAAGTGTAAGACTCATTTCAGCCTCTCACGATATCTTGAATCTTGATTTCATCATCCAGTTATTCTCTCCTGGCTTTATGCTATATACAGATATAGTCAGTTTTCCACTGGTGTCTTCATTCAGGCTATTAATAAAAAGATTTGCAAAGCTAGGACAGAAGATAGAGCCACCAGAAACTTCCCTACAAGTTAACTGACTTAATAATTATTAGGCATTAGAAGCAGTTACTAATTTACCTAATTAATTTATTAAAAGGATAGCAGAAAGACCTTGTCACGTGACATGGTGAAGTCCAGATACATAGTGACTATAGCACTAATTCTCACTGGCATTAGTATGACTTGCTCTATGTCATGCTAGGTGCCAGTGATCAATATTTATTTTGTGAGTAATAGAAACCAAAATTTTAATAATTCGTTCTGAAATTAATGGTAGTCCACTGATCTAGTTCATGGAATTTTCCTTCTTTTTATTCTTGAAACTGAGAATTTTTGACCACATCTAGTCTTTCAGTACTGATCCGTGTTCTGCTTTCTAATATTCGTCAGTGATCTCTGACACCAAGTTCAGGTGCTTCCCTTTTAGAATGAATTTATTCTTGAATTGAAATTTACCCATATTACCTGCCTCCTCCTCCTGAATCAGCCCCAAGTAGTTGTAGTATAACAGTATCACCTGATACATATAACATTTTCATCTATCAAAACAAAAGTCATCTTGTAGGAATCAAAATTATTTTGGTTTAAAAAGACAAAGAGGTGTATCCTAACTGAAACTGGCTTCAGCAGGAAAAAAGAAATTTCTTGGTTTGTGTAATTGAAGCATGAAAAAAGAGTTGGTCAAGGACAGTGTACCCAGAGACTTAAATAGCATTAGCAAGTGTCTCTCTCTCTCTTTCCTTCTTCCATTCTCTCTCTCTCCCTCACTTCTCAGGTTCTACATCTTTGTAGCTCTCATTTCTCAGTCTCTCCCACAGGGTGAATACGTGACTGTTGGCGCTTCTGGGATCAGGAGCTTTCCAGTTGATAATACAAGGAGAAAAAGAGGACCTCTTTTCCATGCTCAATATGAAAGTCCCCGAGAAAAACTCAAGGTGCTAGGCTTGACCGATATGTTCACCCTGGACCAATCACTGTAGCCAGGAAGTGTTCCTATTGTGATTGGCCAGATGTAGGCCATGAGGCCAACCTTGTTTTTGAACGTGGGAGGACTGTATTACTTTCACTAGGATTTACAGCCACATCGTGTGTTTTCTGTAAGAAAAGAGCAATTCCCCCAAGGAAGGAAGTCCCTATAATAATGGAAGGAAGAGTGTTTTGGAACACAAACAACAATCACCATGCCCTTCGGCAGGCAGAAAGTATGTAAAGAATAGGCATTGACAATCCTCATTTTTCCATCCTGAATATTATTCCTCCTATAGTTCATGCACTTAAGCATCATTCAGAATTTAAAAGTAAATATCAATGTTGAATTAATTTAGATAATATCTAATTTAAAGTTATTTAAAGTGGACTTAAGGGTAGGGTTATGGAAAAAAGCTAATTTCTTTTTCTTACATTTAAGTTGAAATAATTTTAGATTCACAAAAAGTTGCAAAAATAGTACCCAGAGCACCTACATATCCTTCATTCAGTTTTCTCGAAGGTTTACATCTTACCTGTGGTACGGTGTTAAACACATTTCAAGTTTCCTCATGACTAGATTGGAGTTCAACACACTTTTTAGCAAGAAGTGGTGTTATTCTCACTGCCTTGCATCAGGAGGCATAGCTATCCACATGTCTAATTACTCGTGAGGCTGGTTCTGATTGCTTGGTCAAGGTGGCATTGGCCAGGCTATTCTCCACTGTGAAATTAGTATTTGAGAAAGAATATTTCGGTGCAAAAACAATTGTTGAACGGATGATGAGAAGAGCCACAGTATATTAGTAATATCTAAATTTGTATTTTTTAGATAAAATGAAAGTAATTTCACTTGCATAGATATTTGTGTTTATGACCCTAACTAGTTATTATTCTGCACGTCAGGAGATTGCTTCTCGGTCTTGCTGATTGTATTTCTTGCTCGTCATATCTGGGATCAGATTGACCCACCCTTTTAACCACAATTAGAGACAATTGTTTGAGGCCTGCTTTTCCTTGCGGGTTTACAATAGCTTCAGTGCAATCCTTCAAGGATTGCCATTTATCAAACGATAAGCAGATTAATTCCAACATTCACATTCACAGGAGGGAGATGAGAGGCAAAGGGAAAGTTAGGTTCAGTCCATTGTTGCATGTCCCTCAGCAGCCTTGCTAGAAAGAAAGCCTAAAGAAGACCAGTCTGATGGGGGTGGGGGGACTCAGCAGCTTCCTACTCTAGCACAGGCAACTCAGTTCTCAGCTGCTTATCTCTGGTCTCCTCTCCTGGGCCTCTTTGACCACCACCTACTGGAAAGAGAAAACAAACCCATGAAAGCAGAATCAGTCCACAGCACATTATTTTAAAAATTCTAAATTGGTTTCTGACAAACTCAAGAGATGTTTCATAAAAACCTGGAAAATAGAAGTTTGAATTCCCTCACAACAACAGGAATCCCCATCCTTCTCTCACACAAGGAGACCAAGTATCAATTTCTGCAGTTCTGTTTACCCTCCACTTTTTTTTTCTTATGGTCGAGTTCAGGTATTCTTAACTCTATCAAAAGTGGGAAAACAAAACACAGCAGGGGGAACCAAGTGTTTGAAGACAAGATTCTCTTAAGCCTGACTTACTCCATTCAGTTATGGTATCTGCCTGTCTCCTCTGAATATTTGTGTCTGCAACCCTTTCCCCAGAGCTACCCGCAGACTCTTTCCTTTACTGCTCAGACTTGGCCCTGCTGTATCCTTATCCTAGCAGGAAAGAGGCAAAGATCAGTGGGTCAAATATCTTAAGCAAACATGAATTAGCCGGGTCTGGGTTGTTACATCCCAGGGAGAAACTAACAGGGGGCCAAGAGTTCATTCCCAGGCCCTGAATTTAGGAAAGAAATGAGCTTATGGGTGGGGGTGTGTGAAGGATTTTAGCAAGGCAAAGAGGTCAATTTAAGGCTATTTACATTCTTCTGACTCTGCACTCCAGATTTATCAGGGATCCAGGGAGGGGCCACACCTACACGTGGGGGAATGTGGTGTTTTGGCGGTGGGAAAGCTGGGGGCAAAATGGGTGTGAGAAAATGTTTTGTGGGGTATCGTGGCTGGCGATCCACTTTCTGTTCTCCTTATGCCCTGTTGCTGGACACAGCAGAAGCAGTGGCCTTAATTTTATTTGCAAGGTTAGTTGAGAGTTCACTGGAAAACTGGCATCATTTGACAAACTGGGCCCAAACTCTCGATGGACACAATTTCAAAAAGCAGTAAGCACAGAAATGAGAGCAGACCCCAGAGCCAGATTGCCTGGGTTTGAATCCCAGTTCTGCCACTTAGCAGCTGGGGATGTTTGGATGTGTTTTTGACCCTTCTTTGCTTTAGTTCCCTCCTTTATAAAATGGGGCTACAATAGAAGCTTTCTTGATGCAGTTATTATATATAACATACCTACAACATTTTCCAGTGCAAATAAATAAGTTATTTTTACTGAGAAAATAGCAGGCTGAAAACACCTGTTTGTTATAAAAGTGGTTTTCAAATGGAGAGGAGTTTGTGGGGTTGCGCTGGCACAGTGGATAGGGAGATGATTTCAGAGCTGAAGCCTGCCTAGCTCACCTCTCATATCCCCCTCCTCTTTTCCTACTCACTAGTTTCCAGCATGCTCCTCTTCCTCTTTTATTTCTTTCTATCATAGTCTTGCATAGTCTCGGTTTTTCTCATAAGCCTGCTGAGAGAAGCAGGATAGCTTTGATGAGCTCCAGCTCACTGAAATGCAGAAGAGGGAAGTAATTTCCCCACAGCTCACACAGCCACCTGTGGGTAGCAGATCCTTCCTCTGAACATTTGGCATTTGATTTCATGGGGGAAGAGAAACAGTGACAGAATTCAAGGTAATGGGAAGACCTAGAGAGTTGCTCCTTCTAAACACGTTCTGTAAAAATGGCACCTTAAACAAAATAGGATACTATGTTGACTCAGTGTTGTCAAGTACGCTGGAAAGGAATTGTGTGAAAGCATGAGTCAGTGTGTCCAACGGTCACCATTAAGAGCGGCCGTCAGACCTCGAGGCACACGAAGAAAATAGACAAAGGGGGCACCTTTTTAAAAAAAAATTTACCCCTTCACCTTGTCCTTCTGGTATTAGAACCAGCCTGTGATTCTCTCTGTGTGATTGAGTAGTCACACAGTTCCCTCATTTTTACTTCCTAACTTCGTGTGGGAAGGGTTAGATCTGGCTCACACGAGCCGTGGTTACAGGAATATAACGACAATCGACATTTATATGGTCCTTTACACTTTTCACAAAGATTTTATAGCTACCCCCTTCTCACTCCATCATTATTCCCATTCTCATTTCACAGAAAAATACCCCAAGTCGCAGACAGGGAGGCCAAGAGTTTGCCTAATTCATCGGACAGAGCTAAAGCTAACAACGCAGGTCGGCAGGGCTTCTCTGCCCATTTGCACAGAATAGTTGGCGGTGCCACAGTTTAAGCAGTGGAGGGCGAGGCTTCTGCCCCTTACTCCTGTTGGTAATTAGCATAACTTACTTACCCTGAAGCTTCAGCCGCCTCCTCTGTGCGGCTGGGAAGATATTACCGAGAACCGCTTCTGAGACCTGAGGGTGACCACCTCCTGTCAGTCACTTAGGACGGGGTTCAGCACAGGGCACGTGCTCAGGCTAACCGTTGTGATTACTGGTCTGTCTTCTCTTGTCACTTTACTGGCTTCACATCAAAGAGAACTGCCCATGGTCTGAGATTAATCCCAGAAGCACTATGTCCCTGGATTTATGTTATCTCAAAATATGATTGCCCTTTGTTGTTTTGGAAGGCTGGAAGCTTAAAAAAATAAATGGGTTATATTGGATAGCATCCCTGGCATTAGTAGGCAGCCTATAGTCAGCCAATAATTTTCAGCTTGTAATGCATAAAACTCACCCGGGGAGCTTGTTGAAAATGAACATTCCTAAGCATCCCTCTTTCCATCATGATTTGGGGATAGTGTGGGGCCTAGGAATCTGCAGACTTCAGCAAATACCCTGAGAGATCCTGAGAAACATGTGAAAGGCCCTTACCGGGAGTCGGCCCAGCTCCCCACTCCTTCGCCCCCCACCCCCCCCCCCCGTTGTGGTCATGTCATCACAACCTCTTCATCCCTTCATCCTCCTCTTCTCGCTTCCTGCCTTCCTTTCTTCTTTTCTCTCTCTCTCTCTCTCTTTTTTAAGCATTTGAAATAGACTGCCTGAGGTTATTTTCCAGTATTAGGCTAGCTCTATTATTATCTCTTTAGAGAAAATGCCACGGAACCTGGGGGAAAAGTACAGAGTAATTACTCAAAGGAAAATATATATATATATAACGTCCCTGAACCAACCAGAAAGACAGTCATTAGGTTGAAGTGATCATTTGCTCACACTTCACTGTGGGGCTCCAGCCCTCTCACAAGGAGGAAAATAGCCCATGTTTGTGCCCAGAGCTTGCTAATGTTAGACCCAAATGTAATGCCCTGACATTAAGTTTTAAACTCTTTCCTATAAAGATGCATAACTAGACATAGAATCATTATTCATTGTCACTTTATTGGCAGTCCAACAGAAATCTTACGTATCTTTTGCTTCAAGTCAGCCAGACACTCCAAGAAAGATGTTGTCAGTCCCTACTTCTCACCCCAACCCCCACCTGCTTGCACCTAAGTGCTGGGAAACTAGAGGGCCCAGTGCCAAATATGAAACCACTTAAACTAACAAAATGTGGTCACCTATTTGGGCACTATATCTACAACTTCCAAAAAAAGTAGGTATTTGGCAATAACTGGCTTTTAAAGAAATAAAAATAGCCAATGCCAAGCACAGGCTTCCAAGTGTTTTTTTTTTAGCCTCAATTATAGATTCGATTATCAGTGGTTGTCAATTCTTACTGCACATTAGAATCATTTGAAGAGCTTTTAAGCAGCATTGCTGGCACACCCAGAGATTAAGATTGAATTGGTATGGCATAGAGTGTTCTAGGTGATTCCACTGAGCATCAGTGCAAAACTGTGAATATACATGAATCAGATTTACTTGACAATTGCCTGCTCTCTGCACCCCTCTGCAAGGTATTGACATTGATTAAGGATAGAAGGAAAACAAAGCAGAGAATTTTAAGAACATTTTAGTCTCCATTCCTGCATATTTTAGGGAAAGTGAAATATTAGGTCTAGGATTTCTTCCTAATTGTCTCAGTTCTTCATTTTATTTTGCTAGAGTATACTTGATCTTGTCAAAATACTCTCAGTAACTAATAACATATAGAACCTCACAGAATTCCAAATGAATCTTGACAATATATAGAATGAAGGTAAAAAAGTTAAGTCTGTTGGTTAATAATTTCTCTTGGCTGAATCACAGTAGTCATAGGAGAAGCCAGGGGAGTTGAGAGTTTATTCACACACACACACACACACACACACACACACACACACACACACACACACACTTTTTGGAGCTTGTAAAGACTAGCTGGGCAGATTTACATAAAGAGGGTATTCTTTATACTTGTCTGCATTTCTGGTTTAGGCCTTTTCAGTTCTCATCAAAAATAGGTGCATTGAGGTCATGATTAGCCAATAAGCCTTATGTAACAGATTTTTTTTTATTTTGTTGTTGCCAGGTATAAAATTTGTTTAATTTAGAAAGATTGCTAATAGAGTTCTAGTACCTGCTTTTCTGTATTTTTAAATACCTTTTAGAAGTTAAATTCTTTTCTGATTTTATCTCATGCTACAAAATCTGCTGGTTTATATATTTAAAAATCTTTCTCCTAATATTTTCATCAAATCATTGTCTATAATACATAAAAATTTTCTTTTCTCTCTCATTTACAATCCTTTTTCTTTTGCTGTTATTTCTGGGAAATTTTTCTTAATTTATATTCCATTCTTTCCACTGACTTTTTCATTTTCATTTTTGCCATCATACTGTTTATTTCCAAGGAATCTTTTTTGTTTGTTTGTCTTAGGAATATTCCTTTTTGTTTGTCCCTGTTTTTCTCATGGTTGCACTATTTTTTCCCTGTCTTTGAGAATATTCATACCAGGTTTTTTGGGTTTTTTTGTTTGTTTGTTTGTTTGTTTGAAGTTTTCCTTCCCCTGTGCAGCCCACCAAGTTATTTTTTCCTGTTGGATTTCAGCTCCCTCTGTCATAACAAAGTCATTCCTCTGATCTCTGGTGATCCTTGGTTGCTGGGCCTTGTTTAAGTATTAGGTAAGGGGGATGCCTGGGTGGCTTTGTTGATTGGGCACCTGTCTTAGGCTCTGGTCATGATCCCAGGACCCTGGGATTGAGTCCTGCATCTGGCTCCCTGCTCAGTGGGGACCCTGCTTCTCCCTCTGCCTGCCTCTCCCCCTACTTGTGCTCTCTCTCTGTGTCTCTCTTTCTCTGACAAATATATAAATAAAATCTTTAAAAAAAAAAGAATTAGGTAAGGAAAGGCCAATTAGAAGTCGTGATCATTTCAATGAGGACTGACAATGGCAAGCTTTGCTTTTGAATGGGCTAGCCAAATTGAGTGGAGAAAATTTGGAACTCAGGGTCTTTAAATTGTTCCTCTTGGGTCAGTCAGGTCCTACAGAGAAGACTTACTAATCCTCAGTATGGAGGCAGAGGGGTTGGCTGCCAGAGGGAAGAGAAGCCTGGAGAACTCAGGATTCGTTAGACCTCACTTAGTTCCGTATGAAACCTCCAGCTTTAACTGTGACTGTGAATCCCTGTTTTACTCTCTCGGGAAGAAACCTTCTCTCTGTGGCTAGGGTCGCAAGTGACTGGTTTCCTGGCAGTGGAGAGTGATGAGGGGAGCCAGGGGTCTGGGTGCTTCTAAAACAGACTTTCAAGTAGTCCTTTTTATTTTAACATCTCTTTTTGTTCCAGCTTCCAATGTAAATTAGACTGTTATAAATATAAGTTATGTATAATCTATGCAATCACAAAGCAAAAACCTATAGTAAATACACAAAAGATAAGGAGAAAGAAATATAAATATACCACTAAAAAAAGTCATCAAGCACAAAAGAAGAGAGCTAGAGAAAAGGAAAGGAACAGTGAGGAACTACAAAAAACAGCCAGTAAACAATTAACAAAATGGCAGTAAGTACATATCTACATTAATTACTTTAAATGTAAATAGGACTAAATTATCCAATCAAAATGCATAGAGTGCTTCAATGGATTTAAAAAGATCCATCTATATTTGGCCTCTAAGAGACTTGCTTCAGGTGTAAGGACACACACAGACTGAAAGCAAAGGGATGGAAAAAGATATTCCATGCAAATGGAAACCAAAAGAAAGCTGGAGTAGCTGTACTTAGACAAGAAAGACTTTACAACAAAGACAGGAATAAGAGACCAAGACAGGTGTTACATAATGATAAAGAGGTCAGTCCAACAAGAGGCTGTAAAATTTGTAAATATTTATGCATCTACCATAGGAACACCTAAATATATAAAACAATATTAACAGATTTAGAAGGAGAAATAAACAGAAATACAATAATAGTACAGGATTTTAATATCCCACTTACATTAATAGATAGATTATCCAGATAGAAAATCAACAAGGAAACATCAGCCTTAAATGACATATTAGACCAGATGGACATAATGGATATATACAGAACATTACATCCAAAAGCAACAGAAAACACATTCTTCTCAAGTGCACAAGGAACATTTTTCAGGGTAGATCACATGTTAGGCCACAAAATAAGTCTTAATAAGTTTAAGAGGACTGAAATCATATCAAGCATCTTTTCTGAACACAATTGTATGAAATTTGAAAATAATTATATGGAGGCATCTGAGTGGCTCAACTGGTTGGGAGACTGATTCTTGATTTCAGCTCAGGTCATGATCTCAGAATTATGGGATTGAGCCCCACATTGGTCTCCACCCTCAGTGTGGAATCTGCTTGAGATTCTCTCTCTTCCTCTACCTGTCCCCAGCTTGTGCACTCTCTCTCTCTCTTGCTGTCTGTCTCTCTCTCAAAATAAGCAAATAAATAAAATCCTTAAAGAAATTAATTATATGAACAAAACTGGAAAATTCACAAATATGTGGAGATTAAACAGTCTGTTACTTAAAAAACAGTGGGTCAAAGAAGAAACCAAAAGAGAAATAAAAAATATCTTGATGGAAATACAAAAATGGAAATATACCAGAATTTGTGGGATGCAGGGAAAGGTAGTTGTAAGGGGGAAGTTTGTAGCAATAAACGCCTTCTGGAACAAACAACAAAAGTCTCAAATAAACAACCCAACTTTATAGCTAAAGGAACTAGAAAAAGAAAAAAAAAAAACAAAGCTCAATTTTAGTAAGAGGAAGGAAATAAAAGGATCAGAATGGAAATAAATGAAATAGACTAAAAAAAAAGATCAATGAAACTAAGAGCTGGCTCTTTGAAAAGATAAATAATATTCACAAACCTTTAGTCAGATGCCTCAAAAAAAAAAAGACTACGATAAATGAAATCAGAAATAAAAGGGGAGACATTACAATTGATCCCACAAAAATACAAAGGATCATAATGCTATTATGAACAATTATATGCCAACAAATTGAATAACCTAGAAGAAATGGATAAATTCCTGGAAACATACAATCTTCTAAGACTAAATTATAATGAAATACACAATCTGAACAGACTGATTACTAGTAAGGAGATTGAGTCCGTAATCAAAAACCTCCTAACAAAAAAAAAGTCCAGCGGGGCGCCTGGGTGGCTCAGTTGGTTAAGCGACTGCCTTCGACTCAGGTCATGATCCTGGAGTCCTGGGATCAAGTCCCACATCGGGCTCCCTGCCTAGCAGGGAGTCTGCTTCTCCCTCTGACCCTCTTCCCTCTCGTGCTCTCTATCTCTCATTCTCTCTCTCTCTCTCAAATAAATAAATAAAATCTTAAAAAAAAAAAAAGTCCAGGACCAGATGACTTCACTGGTAAATTCTACAAAACATTCAAAGAATAATCAATACCAGTCTTTCTTATACTCTTTCAAACAATGGAATAGAAGAGAACTCTTTCAAACTCATTTTAGGAGACCAGCATGATCTTGATATCAATACCAGATAAGGACATCATAAGAAAAGAAAATTATAGGTGAATATCCATGCTGAACATAGATGTAAAAATCCTCAACAAAATATTAGCAACCCAAATTTAAGAGCACATTAAAAAGATTATACACCATAATCAAGTGGCATTTATTCCAGTGATGCAACATTCGCAAATCAATCAATGTGGTATGCCATATTAACAACCTTAAGGATAAATTCATATGGTCATCTCAATAAATGCCGAAAAAGCATTTGACAAGAATCAGCATCCATTTATGATAAAAATCTCTAAACAAAGTTGGTATAGAGGGAAGATACCTCAACATAAGAGAAAAGCCATATATGACAAACCCGTAGCTAATATCATTCTCAATCATGAAAAGCTGAAAGCCTTTCCTAAGATCAGGAACAACACAAGAATACCTTCTCTCACCACCTTATTTCGACATGGTATTAGAAGTTCTAGCCAGAGCAATTAGGAAGGAAGGAAGAAAAGGGAGGGAGGAAGGAAGGAAGTAAGGAAGGAAGGGAGGAAGGGAGGGAGGAAGGAAGGAAGGGAGGAAGAGAGGGAGGAAGGAAGGAAGGAAAGAAGAAAAGAAGGAAGGAAGAAGAAAAGGAAGGGATGAAGGAAGAAAGGATAGAGAGGGAGGGAGGGAGGAAGGAAGAGAAAGAGAGAGAGAGAAAGAAAGAAGAAAAGGAAGGAAGGAAGGAAGGAAGGAAGAAAGAAAGAAAGAAAGAAAGAAAGAAAGAAAGAAAGAAAGAAAGAAAGAAAGGAAAAGAAAAAAGAAAAGAAAAGAAAGAAAAGAAAGAAAGAAAGAAAAAGAAAGGGGAAGGGGAAAGGGAAGAGGAAGGGAAGGGAAGGAAGGAAAGGGAAAGGAAGGGGAAGGGAGGAAGGAAGAAAGAAAGGGAGAGAGAGAAAAGGCATTCTATTGGAAAGGAAGGAGTTCAATTATTACTATTTGCATAAATTGATTATAATAATAATAATAGAAAACCCTGAAGGCTCCATTAAAACTCTTAGGACTAATTAATGAATTCAGTAAAGTTGATACAAAATCAATACACAAAAATCTGCTGCATTTCTATATACCAATAACGAACTATCAGAAAGAGAAATCAAGAAAACAATTCCATTTACAATTGCATCAAAAAGAATAAAATACTTAAGAATAGATTTAACCAAGGGGATGAAAGACTTGTCTGTTGAAAACTACAAGACATTAATGAAAGAAATTGAAGAAGACCTAAATACATGGAAAGATACTCCATGCTCATGGATTAAAAGAATACATATTGTTAAAATGTCCCTACTACCCAAAGCAATCTACAGATTCAATGCAATCCATATCAAATTTCCAATGCAATTTCTCAAGGAAATTGAATAATCCTAAAATTTGTATGATACCATCAAAAAACCCCAAATAGCCATAGCAATCTTGAGAAAGAAAGACAGCCCTGGAGGCATCACATGTCCTGACTTCAACTATATTACAAAGCTACAGTAGTTAAAACAGTATAGTATTGAAATAAAAACAGACCAAAGATTAAAGGAACAGAATAGAGAGCACAAGAATAAACCCATCGACATATGGTCAATTAATTTACACCTCAGGGGTCAAGAATATACAATGGAGAAAGGACAGTCTCTTCAATAAATGGTTTTGGAAAAACTGAATAGCCACATGCAAAAGAATGAAACTTGACCACTATCTTATACCATACACAAAAAATTAACTCAAAATGGATTAAAGACTTCTCTCTTGTGCTTATAAAATTCTTTCATTTTGTACAGTTCCTCAGAACTCTTTTCTATCTGTTAGTTGGGATGCTGCTCAATACACGAAACATTGAACAAAGCCAATACCATCTTTTAAAAAATAAAGTATTAAGGACTTGAATGTAAAACCTGAAACCTTAAAATTCCTAGACAGACACATAGGCAATAAGCTCGACATAAATCTTAGTGAGATTTTTTGAATCTGACAGCAAAAGCAATATAAACAAAAATAAATGAGACTACATCATACTAAAAAGCTTCTGCATGGCAAAGGAAACCATTAAAGTGAAAAGGCAACCTGCAGAATGGGAGAAGATATTTGTAAATCATATATCTGATAAAGGCGTTCTATCCAAAATATATAAAGAACTAATACAACTCAATAGTAAAACCAAACAACAACAGCAACAACCACAGAAACTAACCTGATTAAAAAATGGGCAGAGAATCTAAAGAGACATTTTTCCAAAGAAGACATACAGATGGCCAACAGGTATATGAAAAATTGCTCAACATAATTAATCATCAAGGAAATGCAAATCAAAACCACAATGAGAGATTGCCTCACAGCTGTTAGGATGACTATTATAAAGCAGACAAGAAATAGCAAGTGTTGGCAAGAATGTGGAAAAAAAGGGAACCCTCATGCACTGTTCATTGGAATCTAAATTGATGCAACAATTGTGAAAATTACCTCAAAAAATTAAATATAGAACCATATGACCTAGCAATTCCACTTCTGGGTATTTACCCAAAGAAAATGAAAATACTAACTTGAAAAAATATATGCATCCCCATGTTTGTTGTCACAGTATTTACAATAGCATCATTTATAATATTTACAGTTCATAACCTTGTAATAATGGGCGCAATAGTCTAAGTGCCTGTCAATGGATGAATGGGTAAAGAAATTGTGGTATATATACAGTAGAATATTATTTAGCCATAAAGAAATACTGAAATCTTGCCATTTGTGACAACATGGATGGACCTTGAGGGCATTGTGCTAAGTGAAATAAGTCAGAGGAAGACAAGACTGTATTATTTCTCTTATATGTGGAATCTAAAAACAAAACAAACAGCAACAAAAGACAAGCTCATAGATAGAACAGTTTGGTGGTTGGCAGAGGTGGGGGCAGAGGATGGGAGAAACGGGTGAAAGGGGTCAAAAGGTAAAAAGGAAAAATTGGGAAATATGCTGATTACTAATCAACAACAACAAAAAATGAAACAGAGTCTTAACTGACTCAAGTTGTTTGTCATGTGTAAAAGCAATAGATTTTCAGTTGTGTAAGAACACATACATATCCATCTTGAAAAAAAAAGTGAGGGGTGCCTGGGTGGCTCAGTGGGTTAAGCATCTGACTTCATTCAGCTCAGGTCATGATCTCAGGGTCCTGGGATCGAGCCCCGCATTGGGCTCCCTGCCCAGTGGGGAGCCTGCTTCTCCCTCTCTCTCTCTGTCTCTCCCCTTCACTCGTGCTTGCCCTCTCTCTCTCTCTCTCGCAAGTAAATAAATAAAATCTTTAAAAAACAAGTGAGAAAAGAGCTGGCTCATCCGCTCTTGGGACTGTATCAAGCAAGTGTGGTCCAATACACATGGAATAGGTATAGGTCGTCGTAACAATTGTTCAGGGGCCTCAGGTGGATTTGGAGGTAAGGCAAGTGAAACAATTAAGGCTCAGTCAACCTGCGGTCCCCTGAGTCTGAAGTGACTTCACACCCATGCTGGCCGCCTGTTCTCTTTGCGACCTGACTCTTCTGTTGGGCTCTTCATTCACATTGCTTCCCTTAGCAGAAACCGGCTTCCTTTTAGAGCTATTCTTTAAAATGAATTCCATTTTCTTAGGTCTGCTAAACTATTTGCTTTTCTGCTTCCACAATTTTCTTGCTATTGCTTCCACTTCTGTTCTCCCTGTATTTGAGTTTATGCTTTTAGGAAATCCCTTCACTGTAGTTTTTGAGAGATATTGGGAAGGAGTAAGTGTAGGCACAAAAATTTAATCCGCTAACTTTGCTTGGAAGCATGATAGCCAAGCAAGTAGGCGCAATCTAAATGACCCCCAATATTTGATTGGTTAAATAAACAATAGGGCACTCATATAATAGAAAACTTTTCAGTCATTAAAAATTAAGCCAATGAATACTGTTATTGACCTGGAAACATACTGATTTCCATGTGGAAAGTGGCAAGTTAATAACAATTATGGTAGCTAACAAAGCACTTCCTCTGTCCTCACCATTCTGCTAAGGACTGTAATGGAGTTTTCCTGTAATTTCTCTCTCTCACACACACAAAATTCTGTAAAGTTACTACCATTTTGTCCATTTTATAGATGAGGAAACTGAGGCTCAGAGAGATTAAGAAATTTGCTCAAGGTCACAACGTCTTTAGTCCAGATTTGAGGAAACTAGAACTGGCTTCAAAAATGACAGAAATAGAACTCACAGGCACCAATACATTTTATTCGCAAGCTACATCACACATTGAAACAGTATGAGAACAATATTGACAAGGATGCCTCTGATCAAGCATAGGCTCCGGTGTTCCTCTTCTTCCCCCAGGGACAAGACAGTGGTCAGCAGCTTGAGAAGGTGAGAAATCTGACACCGAGGGGCCAGGGCAAAGAGTAGTCAGGCTTGTTTTCTTTCCTGCTTTTCAGTCTGTTTCATTGCCCAGAAACATTTCATTCTATCACGTAAGGTAAAAATGCTGTAATTTAATAATCCTGACATCTGGCTTTGTCCAGGTTCTCGGTACCGAGCTGCTTTTTGTGAAACACTTACGCGATTTACTTTATTCTACACCTGAATTATGGGAATCTTCCATGTATGTGCATTTAGTGGCTCTCCATAAGCAGGGCTGGCCACAGTCTCTTTTATAGAATTAATAAGCAAAGTTTATAGTGTATGATTTAATTTCTGTAAAATAAAAAGTGTGCATTCATAACCCATATGAAATTCTCTTTTTTTGAAATCCCACGGGGCATGTCACTAGCTCTCCTTGAGGGTTGCTTTGGGGTACTAGACACAGTATTACCAGTTTCCCCATTCCTGTGGATTGTCCTCTCTAATCCTGAGCCCCACAATGAACACATTTACCAATGTCCACGGAGGAAGGAAATTCTTCCCTTCCACTTTTAACTGCCACATGGCCACTGGCCCCTAGACTGAGCGTACATATGGATTTCTGGTAGTAAATTCAAAACATGCAGAGTGAGGCTGGTGGAGGATTGAAAAATAGGCTGGCTGTAGCTGCAGGTAGCTGCCTTACCTGCTTGCCCTACCCTTTCCCAGAAGAGAACCGGCCGCCTCGCCCAGACATGAGATGGCTCTCTTTTGAATTCTCACTAGGCTTCCAAAGGCTTTTGCTTTGAATTGTTTCTATTTCTTCAACCTCACCTTTCCTCTCTACCCTTACAGTCTACTCCTCTTGTAAACTCCATCTCCTCACCCAAAGTTCCACTCTTCTATTTTGGGAACATTCCATCTTCTTACTCTGGAATCCTCCCATTCCTAGTTCAGTCTTTGTCTTATAAATTTCCTCAAGCTCCTGACTTCTTTGCAGATCTCAGGCAATTTCTTCTCTGCCTCTTTTGATACTGGCTTCTAGGAAAGATGAGCTCATGTCCCATTGCTGTGTGTGAAACTAGGGTAGGGGTAAGAGTCGTTGGGATTATATTTGGAATTGCAAAATAATTTTAAGTATCCAAAAGAATATCAGAGAACTGCTAGGATTACCTTCCTGCCAAAATCTCTCATTGGGTCTCCATAAGAAACCCATCTTCCTTTGTTAACTTGATTTTATTATGGTATGAGAACTGTTTGCTCATTGACCACGGGTCACAGTACAAACTGCTCCACCATTAATCGGACTCTGAAGGGTACCATGGCCAGCTGCTTCTCTGTAATTTCTGGGCTTGCTTCTGTGTTTAAAAAAATGAGGGACTGGGCAGACATATAACTCTTATGGGTGTGGCAGGATAAAATTTTGAGACATTAGCCAGAATTCCCTCACTTCCTCTCCTATTTAGTGAATAGCAAGCATTGCTTCAGAGAGTATGTAGGTTTTATGCCAAGAACACAATACACACAAATAAACAGTCAGTGCTCAACTTTTGAATCTTTAAAAATAAAGTTTAGGGGGGCCTGGATGATTCAGTTGGTGGAGCGTGTGACTCTTGATCTTGAGGTCAGAGTTTGAGCCCCACATTGGGCATAGAGATTACTTAAGAAATAAAAAAAATAATAGAATAGAATTTAAACCTCACTGCAGAGAAGGTAATCTATGAAGTCAAGGGTATTGGTATTCAAGATTCAGTTTCTAGTGAGCTGCAAGAGGCCAAGCTCCAAAGGAAGCCAGGCCTAAAGTTTGTGACGTAAGCAGTAGAATGGAAAGAGAATAGATGAAGAGTCACAGTGTTCTACTCTGGAGACTCGATGAAGTTTGCCTAGCCTAGGGGGAACATGTCACCCTGAAGAAAGAGCAACAGTAGTATATGGATGTGGGACTTCAGCTCCTGTCCCCATCGGACTAACATCCAGGAGAGAGTAAGGGTAACTGAGGTTTCTGTCATTTGGGGGATCTGAGAGTAGAGTCAGCATTCTAAATATCTGACAACCAGAAGAGCACAAGTATTGGCCAATTAGAAGAGATGCTCAGTCAATCCAAATGATCATTCTGGTGCATGTTGGCTGAATAACAGACCTGGACGGAGACCTGGACATGACCAGGAGAAATACCTAATTCTCATTTGAGAATTCAGGGTGATGGCACCCTTGTGCATGCCTTTCAAAGGACAGTGGCAGGGGAAGAAGAAAATAAAACGAGCCAAGGCATAAGAAAACATGAGATACCTCTAAGTTTCTCTTGGACTTCCATTAATATGGTGATGGTTGAAAGTGTGCAGCCCCAGGGGGCTGGAAGTAGTTGAGAGTGCTGGAGACTCTAGGAAGCTTGAACTCCTGTTAGGACCTCAGGCAGTAGCAGAGGTAGTGGGCATTAGGACCAGCTTCCCAAGGGGGGACAAGACCATTTAAATAGCATCTTGACCATATACTCTCAGCACACACACACACACACACACACACACACACACACACACACACACACACACACACCCCTACACCTGCACAAGCCCTCTTTGAAATTTAAATGGTATTTAGCGGAGAAAATGAAGGGCAGAACCTTAAACATTGCCTGAGTTTGAAATTTAAAAAACTGAGCAATAATTTTACAGAGTTTACTTGGGAAAACGTGATCAGGATTTCTGCTTTTAAAAGGACATGTGGGTTTATGATAGAAATTACATTTTCTTTTTTTGTTAAATAAAGCTGCGTTTTCTTTATGGGGTGCCTACACAGGGGTGTGTGTGTGTGTGTGTGTGTGTGTGTGTGTGTGTGTATGTGAACTCACACATGTATATTAAACCTAGATGTCAGTTGAGGGGCCTTGTCCTTTGAGATTCTAATTAAAGTGGCTCAAATGCTGGCCATCGTGTGGTGAGATCCCATATCCTTTCCAACCTCTCCAAAAAATATTCAACAAGAGGCAGAACCCTGCTCTACTAGAGCAGCACATTCCTACTTCAGTGGTTTTCAAACATTTTAAGTGGTAGAGATGTTATTTTTGATGGAACTCTCATATATTAAAAAAAGATTTAAAAAACAAACAAACAACCCAGGCCTATTCTGACTGCAGGGATGCCTGGCCCAGAATCAGCCCAGAGCATCTCTCGCGACTATTTTCGTGGAATCAGAGTGCCTTTATAAAGAAAGCCATTCTGAAAACCATTGCTCTACTTCCTGCCACACTGGGTGTGTTATAGAAAATGTCTTAACTGGGGTGTGGGCTATAAATCTTAAAGGCCTAGGTTTAACTCCAAATGGAACAGGAGAATTTGTGCACAGAATGTTTCTAATTATTCTCCTTGGGCTTTTGACTGTCTAAATCCTTGCCTTAGTGGATTTAAAGAAGTGCAAGCAAGTAACCAAATATTTTACTCTGGCCTATGCAGACCTGTCAGCTGTGCAAAAAGCAACTGGCAATATTTCATTCATTCATTCAACTTTTGTTGTGTTTATGTTTATTATGTTTTTTATGCTTTAATCAAGTACCAACACTGTATGAGCTGGTATGCAAACCGTGTCCCTGTCCTGTGTTGACTGTTACATTTTTACATGAATTCTTGGAACTATAGAGGTTTCTGCTGCTTGATACCTTCTCAGATCAGAACAAGCTGTGAATGTCGGTATGTGTTTCTGTCAGTGCCCAAACTCTTGAAGTTCTGATGGATTTGGTCCCCTCCAGCAGGATCAGCTCAGAAACTTTCAATATCTAGAGCCTGCCCCGGTTATTATATTCACATTAAGACACATTAATGTGAATATTATAATACTCATATTAAGACACAGGGACACAAAGGTCATATCACTGATCGGAAAAGGTAAGCCAGCAGAGACCTTCACAGACTTTCTCTTTGCTGCTGAATTGGATCATCTACCCCTTAAAAAATGCAACTTTTCCCTAGACCTAGGTTCTTTAGATAAATTGTGAAGAAAAATAGTACCTTTAAAAATATCTGATGCCTTATCTATAGCAAGTTACGTACATGTTAGATCAGCCACTTCAGCCACGCTTTCCTGAACAGTCCTCCTCAGTCTGTCCCACTTCCATCTCCTCCAAGACAACCCTTCCTACGTTCTCAGCTTTCAGTATTTTACCTTCATTTTATTTCCATATCTCTAAATAATAATTTCTTTTTTCTTGATGTTTTACAGTTTTAAGTATCATCTGGCCTAAAAACACCTAGCTGTCTCACCACCGTTCTACTCCAGCCATGCACGGTAACTTCTTTCTCTTCGTACAATTTACGTCATGATCTTACTTGAACTTATACCCATAACTACTTCACATGATTGGACTAAGTCAAGTCTCTTCACCCCCGAGGGATGTTGCCTACCATGATAACCTTTCCCTTCTTATGCACTTTGTCATGTGTGTTCTTTGCTTATTTTTTTATATATTTATCACCATTTCATCTCTAAATTCTCCCCTGGTTGTGTCCAAATACGCCAGCCAGTCCATCGGTCTTATCTTTCTGGGTCCATCCTCTCAGAGCCTTCTGGCCTGGCCTATCTGGACAGGATTCTGCCCTTCATGCCTGGTGCACCTTTGGGTACCTTCATCATTATCAGCGACTCTCTTCACCACCCTCTTGAGTTGGAACCACTTTTCTGGACTCTGAATCTTTTGCCCTCTTGTTTTTGTAGAGCACTTCTTTTTTGTTTCCTTAAGATTTTATTTATTTATTTGACAGGGAGAGACACAGCGAAAGAGGGAACACAAGCAGAGAGAGTGGAGAGGGAGAAGCAGGCTCCCCGTTGAGCAGGGAGCCCGATGCGGGGCTCGATCCCAGGACCCTGGGACAGTGACCTGAGCCAAAGGCAGACGCTTAACGACTGAGCCACCCAGGTGCCCCATGTAGAGTACTTCTTTTAATAAAGTCCTGAAAAAGGGCACCTATCTACAAATGCCTTCAATCTACCCTCATATTGGACTGAGGATTTAGTTCCATTTATAATTATCTTTTGGAAAAATAATTTTTCTTGGAATATTGTAAACATTGTTCCATTGTCTTGCTGCTGTCAGAAGCCTTGTTGAGAAGTTCAAAGTTATTATGATTCCTGTTTTCTTTATTTTCTTTCTGGAGGTCTTAAATTTCCTTTTTAAAATTATCCCCAGGGCTCTAAAATTTCACGATGATGTGCCTCGGTGCAGGTCTACTTTCATCCATGGTGCTGGACATTCAGTATATCTTTCAATCTGGAAACTTGTGTTTCCATGGTTTCTTTTCCAGGGAATCTGAAGGACAGCCTAGAAACTTATTTCTTGGGATGCCTGGGTGGCTCAGTCGGTTAAGTGCCTGCCTTTGGCTCAGGTCATGATCCCAGCGTCCTGAGATCGAGTCCTGCTTCAGGAGCCTGCTTCTCCCTCTGCCTGCCGCTCCCACTGCTTGTGCTCTCTCTCTTTCTGACAAATAAATAAAATCTTAAAAAAAAAAAAAGAAGAAACTCATTTCCTTGCCATTAATATTATTTGTTCTCTTTTCCTGGGACTTCTGTTATTTAGATCTGGACCTCCTGTGCTGGTTATTCTTATGGGCAGGGGTTACTTCATATTCCTATCTTTTTTCTGTGGGAGATCATACAGAAATACCAACTTAGAACTGCTTAACATTCAGTTCTTTTAAAATTTCTTAATGTTTATTTTTTATTAAAGTGTAATTAATAGACAGTGTTATGTTAGTTTCAGGGGCACAATATGACTCAACAATTCTATACATTACTCAGTGCTCATCACAAGTACACTCTTAATCTCCGTTATCTATTTTACCCATCCCCCTACCCATCCCATATTCACATTTTTCTCTCTCTGAATCCCAGATATCTTATCCTTAGCAGTTGCTCAGTCAATAATGTTGAATCCGACTAAATTGAGTGAGTTTACATTAAGAAAATTGTCTCCTACTGGGATGCCCTCCTTCTGCACCATGTTCATTTACTGACATTCTGCCGATTCTCTAAAATCTGACCTCTGCCCTCTCCCGCGATTCTTTGAGTCTTTCCCTGCAGCTCTAGTGCATCTATCACTTACCTCTTCAGTATGTATTTAATTGCTTACATGAATTCTATGTAAATTTATTTTTATTTTAAAGATTTTATTTATTTATTTGAGAGCGAGAGAGCACGAGCAGGGGAAGCAGCAGACAGAGGAAGAAGCAGGCTCCTCTCTGAGCAGGGAGTCCAGTTGCACAGGATCCCAGGACCCCAGGACCATGACCTGAGCCAAAGGCAGATGCTTTAACCAACCGAGCCACACAGGTGCCCCTCTACCTAATTTTAGATTGTAAGCCCCTGGAAGGTAGGGACTTCGTCTTAAACATCTTTGTGTACTACTTACCACCCACGTATTACCTCCAGTAATCTAACCCAGTGCTTACCACTACCTACTTCTTAATAACTGTCTGTTGAATGAATAAGTGAAAGAAAGTAAAGAAAATGGAAGTCTTCTTAAAAATCCTGTCACAGAAACTCCAAGTAGCTAAGGAGCAACTTCAGCCAATGAACAAACGTGACCCTCAACAGTTATAAAGAAAAGGGAAGAAAAAAGAAAAAAGAAAACAAAAAACCCTGTTTTCTTCGGCTAAGGAAGAATGAATACAGAAAAATAGGCCCACAAGCTATGATGAAAAATAGGTCCTCAAAGACATTGTTTCTGAATCTCAAAACACAGCAGAAACAGCTAGCTGAATACTTGCTTTTCTGCTTTTCGCTGAAATGTGTATACACAAATCCAATTTGGAATCCTATTGGCATCGACTCAAGCAGAGTTATTGTAGTTAAGGAAAATGTATAAGCAATTGCTGACAAAATTATTTTCCAGACGAACTTTATTTTGCCACTACCTATGTGTGATGAAGCTTAACAGAATACTTCTAAAGGGGACTGTAAGTAAAGGAAACTGTGAATTGTAATTCTGCTTGAGGGAATACAATTTCTTTATGAAATCAAGAGTGGAACAATGGAAAAAAGGGAAAGATCCTGGGTATATCACAATAATGTACCAGGGGAGCTACGGGAGATATTTTGAGCATCACCATAAAGCACTGTTGGAAGAGACCCACATGTGGTTTTTCTATTAACGATGGCAGTCTGGGCAATGCTTTAGCTGAAGTCAGCATGGGTAAATGTTTCCAGAGTGTACATGAGGTATGATTCATTGACCTTTCAGGTAACACAACTCAATCAAAAGTCTTGGTATATTGACAGAATCAGAAGAAATGCTTTGGCATCAAATAAAAACCTTAAATCTAAAAATTCTTCTTCCATATGCAAAAATATCCTTGAAATTAGGGTGGGCAAAGTGGTGTGTCTGTTGCTCCACACCAGTGCGATATCCCTGCTGCAAAAGAAAGAAGAATTTCAGAATTATTCAGATGGATCAAGACAAAAACAAGCCAATGCAAACAGCCTTGGTTAGTTCTAACGAGCAGGTTTTTAAATCTGGAATTATTTAAATTCTGGAAATATGGAAATATTTAAATAAGTATTTATTATTTATAATTATAAATATTTATAAATTACAAATTATTATAATTATTCATCTGGAAATATTTAAATTAAATTATTTAAATATTATTTCCTGCATTATTTCCTCAATATTTTTCTCTAATCTGTATCCATAGAAGTGATTTTTTGACTTTGGCTAATCCTCCAAGTGCAATTTCTTATTTCTCAACTGTAACATAACCTAAGGCCATAGAACTCTTGTAGCCTATCTGCAATATCTTCAAAAAGAGCTCCAAACTATTGAGACCCTGCTATGTGATGGCCATATTGGTAACATATATGTTACCTCATTACTCCTGACAACATTCCTATGGGAAAGGTGTTATTAGACCCATATAACAGACACGGTTACCAGAGCCAGACAGATGAAACAACCTAGCCAAGGTCCAAAACTAGTGAGTTTACCTAAGCTTAGGTTTGAACCTAGGTTTAAAGTTAATTCCTCTTTAAAAATGCTATATTGCTACTTTTAGGTAGTTATATATAACACAAAAGAGATGTTGGTGATTCACTGTCAGTAGTCCCAGCACTATGATTTTATTGTCTCGGAGTTCAGCCATCTCCCTGTGCCTGAATCTTTGTAATCAAAAGAACAGTTTTGCAGATGTCTGCCAAAAGCAGGGAAGCAGTTGTGGTTGCCGAATCAAGCTGGCCCTTATGGGCTGTCTCTCTTGCGCTCATTCTGTGCTGAGCTTAAGGGGACCCACAAAACCCTGGAAAATTTAGTCCTCTTCTTTGAGAAACCAAACGGACATTGTTTCTTTGAAAATCTTTTCCTACTTCGCAAGCATTTCAACAGTGGCAGTTAAAATGATTTGAGGTGGTTCACCAACCCCTGAATTAGGTAATACAGAATCTCGAAGAGAGATGTATTCCCTTTTCTATCCTTTAATGACCATCAAGAAGAATGGCTCGGTTTGGTGCTAGTATGCTTTTAAAACTCCTGCTAATCTCTCTCTCTCTCTCTCTCTTTTTTTTAAGATTTTATTCATTTATTTGACAGAGAGAGACAGCAAGAGAGGGAACACAAGCAGGGGGAATCGGAGAGGGAGAAGCAGGTTCCCAAGGAGCAGGGAGCCCGACGCGGGACTCCATCCCGGGACCCTGGGATCATGACCTGAGGCGAAGGCAAACGCTCAACGACTGAGCCACCCAGGCGCCCCCTTGCTAATCTCTTTTGCCAATACAGTGAAAGCAGGCATTTGGCTCAGAGACTTTGGCAACTAAGAGAGCATTTCTTTTATTGGTATCCTCTATTTATGACAATTGATGCTAACCTTCCATTTACCATAGTGATATAAATTGTCCTCTCTAATGAACTGAGGCTAAAAACTGAGTCATTGAAATAAAGGTAATAAAAATATAATAATACAGGCATATGTCAATAATACATGTTAAATAATAATACAAGGATATGGCAAGAGAGCTAACTCTGGAAATCAAAAGAGGCTAGGCAGGGTCCTAGGCAGGTCATCCTGCAGCATGCCTTGGACGAGGCTCTGCCTCAGCTCAGGGAAAAGCTGTCTCCAACTTCTTCTGTAAAGAATAAACAGAGGAGGAAATTATTTTTTATAGAAAAGAAATTGTACATTTAAGCAATTACTCATATAAGCCTTGTTCTCATTAATTAGGTGCTATCCTAAATAGAGTGACCTAAATAAGTGACTTTCATTGTAGGCAAAGTAGAAATAATCTCTGGAAATAAGATCAAGCTGTTTATAAAAAGATACAGATAATAAACCTTGACATCATGGTTCTAGCAATTAAAAGAGCTTCATTTGAGGAAATATAACCAAAATAAGTATGTAATTTATCTACTACTTGGTTGTAACAACTAAAGAGTGTCTTGCCTTCTGTACAAACTTTCCCCTTAGGATGCAGATCCAGGCTACCTAATGAGGGCCTTCCTGCCCAACATCAGCCAATAATATATACCTCACATAAAGCAAACATCCCAGATGCAAAGCTTAGTGATTTTGTCCCATTATCTGGCTTTAAACACCCTCTATGTGCTAACACTCCTATGTGAGCTCTACGAGGTTGGGACTTTTTTTTTTTTTTTTTTTTAACATTCAAGTTTTTTTTTTTTTTTAAAGATTTTATTTATTTATTTGAGAGAGAGCGAATGAGAGAGAGCATGAGAGGGAGGAGAGTCAGAGGGAGAAGCAGACTCCCTGCTGAGCAGGGAGCCCGATGCGGGACTCGATCCCGGGACTCCAGGATCATGACCCAGAGCCGAAGGCAGTCGCTTAACCAACTGAGCCACCCAGGCGCCCCGAGGTTGGGACTTTTGTCTCTTTGCTGGGACATGTGGTAAGCTGTCCTGCATATTTGCTGATTGGATTCATGAAGACTGCCACTTCAGCTCCTGATTTTATATAATCATTCCAGAAAGAAATCCTTCTGTAATGTTTTTCACTCTTCCCCCACTCTCTCTATAGCGTGATTCAACATTACCTCCGCGTGTCAGTGTTGTCAGTATGGAAATTAAATAAAAACAGAATAGTTAGAAAGCACCTGACCCCCCTCAGGTGTTCCAAAACTTCCAAACTCTTGCCACTGCTTTTTACATTTTCCTTACCTACCATTGTTGCAGGACTGTCGGCTTTCATTGCTGTGCGTTGTCAAAGTACCTGAGTTTTGCAGCTTCCTTTAAAAATTCTGGGATGGGGCGCCTGGGTGGCTCAGTCAGTTAGGCGGCTGCCTTTGGCTCGAGTCATGATCCCGGGGGCCTGGGATCGAGTCCCGCATCGCATCGGGCTCCTTGCCCAGCGGGGAGCCTGCTTCTCCCTCTCCCTCTGCCTGCAGCTCCCCCTGCTTGTGCTCTCTTTCTTGCTATTTCTCTCTATCTCTGTCAAATAAATAAATAAAATCTTTAAAAAAATAAAAATAAAAAGTAAATAAAAATTCTGGGATGGCTGCTTCTAGATCGTCAGGCTTATTAGAATTCTGGGATATGTATATACATATACAAGTGTATGTAAGATATATATATGTATAAATAAATCTATAAATATATGTATAAAATATATATTTCATAAAATAAACAAATATTTTATAAAATTTTGCAAAAATGTTTATATAGAAGTATACAAATATATTTTATAAAGAAATATATACATATATCAAGATATTGTTTCTGGTTGGAATTGAGTGTTCTAGAGAGGCAAAGGGAAGCTTTTCCATGGTGTGATTAGTAGAATGCTACACATAAGCTCAATACAGGGACTTTGTGATATCTGTTTTAGCTGCTGAGAACCATTTTGTTTACCTTTCTATTCCAAGTAGAGATCAATCTAGTCGAAGTTTCCAGATAAATAATATCTGAATAAATAGGGTGCTGGTGTAAATAATAAATACAGCCTAATAATAGCTTTTAAAAAAGATTTTATTTATTTATTTGAGAGAGAGAGAGAGTGAGAGAGAGCATGAGCTGAGGGAGAGGCAGGTGCAGACTCCCTGCTGAGCAGGGAGTCCAGGTGGGGCTCGATCCCAGGACCCTGAGATCATGACCTGAGCCAAAGGCAGATGCTTAACCGACTGAGCCACTCAGGTGCCCCCAGCTAATAATATCTTAAAGATCATTCATTTTCCATAGTTTGAATTTAATCCTCTGTCAAGGTATTTTTTAAGGTAGAATCTGTTTTACCCAAATATATCATTGCAGAGATAATGGGGTCTTCATGTTCTAATTTCCATGAGTTCTATTGATTTATTTCATTTTGCCATGTTAGTTCTTTCAACTAAAAGTTTTGATTCCTATTAACATAAAAATCCATCTCTACCGAGAGAGGTAACATGGTAACTCCCATTGGTGAGTTCAGTTTAACCTGAAACATTCTGGATCCTTTCCCAAAACCAAGGTTTGATGATTATTATGGACCTATCACATGTCAGAGGGGCCTTCACATGGCACTGAAAATAAAACAGAAACTCTTCCCATACCCTACAACATCCTGCGAGATTCGACTTGCTGTCTCTCTTTTCATCTTCCCATGCTCTTTCCTCTGATTCAGAATCTCCTGGCCCCCTTGGCCCCATTTTACTAGTGCCTCAAAAGCGCCAAACTCCTTTGCACCTCAGGACAACTGTTTTGATGCTCCCTTAGCTCACAGCCATCTGCTCCCTGCCTTTTCGCATAGCTAAGCTGTCACCTCTTCCAAGAAGCCTTCTTTGAACGTCTTACTTAAATTAGATCTTCCCTCCATATTATCCTCTTATTGAAAATTCTTTTGCTCCATAGCTTTTACCATACTTGTAATTATTTATTTGTCAATTTGTTCATTTTTTCCCTCTCTTCCCTTGTGCTTCAGGGTCTGTGATGGCAAAACCTTTGACTATTTAGAGACCATCGTAAGGCCATCATCTGGCACAGTAGGCCTTAAACAAATATTCATAGAAGGAAGGAAGGAAGGAAGGAAGGAAGGAAGGAAGGAAGGAAGGAAGGAAGGAAGGAAGGAAGGAAGGAAGGAAGGGCCACTGGGCTCCTGAAGGCTGAGGAAAGGGAGACTTTGTGGGGAAAAAACACTGCATAGACAGAAAGAGCTCACTCTGAAGACCCACTTGACAAAACAAATTCCCTCTGGGTCCAAAACAGAAAGTATAAATGGGTGAAGAGGGCTGGAATGAGATGACAGAAGGGAAGTTCCCCTCATTCTCGGTGTTTGGAGGACACCAGGGAGTAGTGGGGCAACTGATGACTTGGGAAAAGATGACTTAGTCCCATTGAAGATGGTGGATGGGACTTAGCTCATTCAATACCTGCCATGAAGGAATAAAAGGCCAATAAAGTCAGAGCTTGATTTTTTCAAAAGAAGCTAGAAATGTAAAATTTCATGTGAATTCTGCTGATTTTAATGCTGGGAACTAAAGTGGAAATCTTAAAACTTTGTGGGGGCCAGTGTCTAGTGAGCCAAACACACCTATCTAGACTGCCAGTCTCACAAAGATTTTCATTCCCTTTATAGGTTTCCTAAAGGGAAAAACTCTTAAAAGTATGTAGTGGTATATGATAACTCCCCAAAACTCACTCCCATCACTTGGAAATCTAGGTGGCTTAAAATCCAACTTTTCCAAGACATTCAAGACCATTGTCCTGAGTTTTGTCTTCCAAATTCATCTTGGTTGAAAAATATCTCTTTAATATACCTAACTCAGTCATCAGAGTGTTGAGTGCCTAGACAGGTGGCTATAATTTTCCTCTTTGCTAGGTTTATACCTTATTTGTGCAGCTTACAGTTGTATTTGAAAACAATGCATTTTGTCCTCATGTTACTGATTTTGCTCTGGAAAATTGATTTTAAATGATAAACATATTTACATGAAAGGAAACATCAGAAAAAGTCTTATTCCTTATTTTCATAGGGTTAATGGCTTGTCCAAATCTGCTGTCAGTAAACTGTGCACCAAAGGCCAAATCTTCTCAGTCACCTATTTCCGTACAGCCTGAGAGCTAAGAATGGTCATTACATTTTTACGTGGCTGGAGCATTGAAAGAATAATAATATTTTGTGACATACACAAATTTTATGAAATCAAAATTTAGTGTCTATAAATTGTATTGGAATGCAGTCACACTCATTTTTAATGTGCTGTCGTTAGCTGTTTTGCACTGCAGTAGCAGAGTAGAGTAGTTGCAAAATATACCATATGGTCTACAAAGCCTAAAATATTTATCGTTGTCCCTTTACAGAAATTTAGATCTAGAGAAGTAATTACTAGACTTTGGGATTTCATGGATCAGTAAAATTAAAGAGGTGGAGAGGAGAGTAAACAAACACTGAGCTGCCAACTTTTAGTTTACTGCCAGTAAAAACACTTAAATAAATGTTGTTTTCATCACCAGAATTTAATAAAAGAAAGTATACTATAGCACAAAGAAATAAGAATGGACATACTGGGGCGCCTGGGTGGCTCAGTCGTTAAGCGTCTGCCTTCGGCTCAGGTCATGATCCCGGGGTCCTGGGATCGAGCCCCACATCAGGCTCCTTGCTCGGCGGGGAGCCTGCTTCTCCCTCTCCCACTCCCCCTGCTTGTGTTCCCTCTCTCGCTGTGTCTCTCTCTCAAATAAATAAAATCTTTAAAAAAAAAAAAAAAAGAATGGACATACTCTCAGAATAAAGGGGGAAATGTACATGTAAGAGCGTGGGGCCTTAGAGTTAACCTTAACTAGTTTGAGTACAGGGTCCATTTTTATCTGTCATGAAAATGTTCAGATTAATCCTTTTTTGGCATTGTTTTAATAAACTAACAAGTTTCTAGATCATCCCATTTTCCCATTTTTTTTCTTTACCCGGCCCACTGGATCTCACCCTACTAAGAAAGCCTCTTATATGGGAATGCATCTCACTTTTTTTGGCTTTTATTATTCATCACCTTTATTTATGCATCCCAATTACCAAATTATTTTTAATACCCTTGAAGGCAGAGACTATAATTTGTAATTGTTTTTCACCATTTTAGCATCTACTGTGATATCAAGAATATAGTTAGTGCTCCTGTACTATATATAGAATTAGTCCCCCTGATGGAGAGTTCTCCTGGGTCCCACATTGTCTCTTCTGCTTTATCCATAGAAAATACTGAAGTGGAGAAACAAATAAAATCATCAGTCTTTTCTACATATCAGACATAAATGGTTGCTTTTTGAGGGCTGATTAGGATGGTCCAGTGTTGGCAATACAAACATGGCAGAATGCTTCCTTATAATCTCTTTTATATAATTCGTTTCTCTTATGGTCATATAATCTGATATAGATCACAAGTTCAAGAGCATTTTGCATATTATCCCCGGGGCACAAAGTCAGGTAGGGTCCCTATCAAAATGGGTAACTGAGTTTAAAAGCCTGTGACTATCTAGAGATAATATCAAGAGGGAACTTAATATAGTAGTTGAAATATATAATTTTCTGGCTTCAAAAAAAATGGGCCATGATGGCTCTTAAAAACAAATTAGGTAATTACAGGATTCAGCTGCTTAAGCTTTGATTCGGCATAGGACCAAAGAGCCCTCAGGACTCCTATGGAGTTTCCTCTCTGCCTCTCTGCCAAAGCTAACCCTTTAAAGTAATTAAGAAATAATTCCATAGTAGCCACACATGTAGGCAATCAGACCCAATATAGAAAACACCTGTTTTTACTTCAATTCTGGCCTGCTTACTAATAGGGCATATTTGTCTTGGGACATTGTGTTTGCTTGTGTAATTGTGCATAGCACATTTTCAGATTTTACCACAGATGGATCCTGAGAGCAGTTCTGAGTGAGTGTGTCTGGGTAAACAAGACACAAAAAGCCTTCCTCACCTCATCTTCTGTACAAACAGACGTAAGCAGAATGAGGCCCTGCCCTACCCTCTGCCCACACTGTGCAGGGCAAACAGGAAGCAGTTGGTGAACAGCTTTGGTCTTTCCAGGCTTAGCAACCAGGTTTCTTTTGTTTGGTTAACAACTCCAGGCCCATCCAACCAAAAAGAGTGGAAAATATGCAGGTCAACAGCCAGACAGTGGTAAGTGCTGACGAGTAGCCCTGTTGTCAGAGAAGTAGAAGCAGCTCAGTGGGAGGATATGCTTCAAGTGTTTGGAGTTTCAATATTGTGCATAGTAGCTGCGCTTTGATGAGTGTTCTCGTGACCAAACCCAGAAGAAGGATGTTCTGAGAGTCACAAAAGAATGGGAAGAGCTGTTTGAGAACATAGAGACAGGGAGAAGAATTGCAAGGAGAACATGGATAGAGGAGATTCCAAAGTCCAAAGAACCAGGTCAGAATGACAAGTGGCATTCAGTCGCTTTGTTTATATACATGATGGAAATGAGGTGGAGAATAGGGTCAGCGGAATGGAAAAAGTCATGCTTGCAAAAAGTCGATGCCTATTTATGCTAAGAGTATTTTAGGCTTGAATTATCTCACATTTTCCTCAAATTTATACTTTGTTTTGGGTGGGTAGACATATAGGAAAATATTAATAGTCATGACTTCTCTATAAATTGTGTCTTTAGACATAATTGTTTAGATAGTAGTTTTCTTGAGGTATAATTCATATACTGTAAAATTTACCCCTTTTAAGTGTACAATTTAGTGGGGCTCTTTTCACATATTGCCAGAGTGGGGCCCCTCATTTTAGAATATTCCGTCACTGCCTTCCTCGAAAAGTCTATGCCCCTTAGCAGTCACCCTCCATTCCTCCCCTCCCCAGCCCCTTCAACTCCTAATCTGCCCTCCATCTCTATGGCTTTACCTATGGTGGACATTTCATATACAAGGAACCATACAATATGTGGCCTTTTGTGAGTAGCTTCTTTTGCTCAATAGGATGTTTTCAAGATGCATCCATGTTGTAGCATACAACATTACTTAATTCCTTGTTATCCCTAACTAATATCCCACTGTGTGGGTATCTCACGTTTTGTTTATCCATTCATCAGTTGATAGACACTTGGATTGTTTCCATTTGGGGCACTTATGCATAATGCTACCATGGATACTCATGTTCAAGTTTTTGTATGGATGTACATTTTCCATTATCTTGGGTACGTAGGAGTGGAATTGCTAGATCATATGATAACTGTATATTTCGCTTTTTGACAAACTACCCAGAATTGTTTTCCAAAGCAACTACCCAGGGGCGCCTGGGTGGTTCAGTCAGTTAAGCATCTGCCTTCAGCTCAGGTCATGATCCCAGGGTCCCAGGATCGAGTCCTGCTTTGGGCTCCCTGCTCAGTGGGGAGTCTGCTTCTCCCTCTGACCCAACCCCTCTTGTGCTCCCTTTCTCTCTCTCTCTCTCTCTCTCTCTCAAGGAAATAAATAAAATCCAAAGCGACTGCCTGATTTTCTGTTCCCTCCAGGAATGAATGAGGGTTCCAATTTCTTTGCATCCTCTCCAATGCTTGCTATTATCCATCTTTTTGAGTATAACCTCTTTACTAATTGGTCATTTATAATGATTCTGGGTAGTCCTCCAAAATGCCCTACCACAGGGGAAATAGGTCTGGGTCTTTCACTGGGTTTTACCATCTGATCCGTATTATTTGGGAGCTGTAAACCAAATTAATTAAATTAAGAATGTACATTTTATACTAATTTCGGGGTTGATTTTACGCTCTGTCAGTAGATATCACTTAATTTGGGTCATGTTTTAGTAATTATCATGGGCATAATATACACGTGCTTTTATTTGCAAAGTCAAGTTTTGGGTTAAGTGCTGATGGTGTACATCAAGCAATGAAGCTGTTACCCACATTGAAGTAGATAAGCACTATTTGCTGGGACGTGCCCAACGTTGGCTGTAACTGCCTGCTAACCAAACAGAATAGCACAGGTAGACAACCTAAGCAATGGCTGATCAGGCCTTTTCCTAATGGATGTACATTGAGGCAGTACATACAGTCTAAGGTACTGAAAAGAGGCCTGGCCTAGCAATCAGGGATTTGGATTTCAGTTCTGCGAATGAACTGTACCCAACCTTGCTCCCCAGCACTGACTCTTTCCTACCAGGTTACATATGACTGCTATTTGCTTACTATAGTCTCCCCGTACTTCTGCGGAGTGCACTCAAAAGTTTTTACGTTATTACTTCCTTTATTGACTGCCTTCGGCCCCTCGACTGTAAGCTCTACGAGGTCAGGGAATCCCTTGTGTTTTGTTTTCCGTTTCATTTTCAGTGCTTTAGCCCAGGGCCTGACATAAAGTAGCTGGATATTAAATATTGTGAGGATCTTGTACACGCAATGAACTACAACTTCAACTTGACATTAGTATAGAGTGTTGTGTACCTAAATAGTACCTCCCTCTACAGTTTCTTATTTGTAAAAGATAAACTGGGAGTATTAGTAGTGCCTACCTCATTGTGTTGTTATGAGGAACAAATTAAATATAAATTAAGACACTTAAATTGGTGGCACACAGTAAACGATCAATAAATATGCATCAGTATCATAATTTTGATTTTCACCCCCCACTATCATTTTCTCAAAACTTAAAACGGGTTGAATGAGAATCTCCTTAACATGTCTCCCATTGCCAATACTCTGGTAATACATTTGTTAGCATGATGATCCATTCGCGTGGTGTGTATGAATATTCCATTTCTGGAGTAGGTGATATGGTGTTGACGTGTATATAGGAGCTTGTTAACAATGGAAGTTCCTGATTTCATTCATGGAGACAAAATAACATTTGACAACTGCTATTTTTCTGTGAAGCAGTTGTGGTTTGAAACTCAGTTTTATTTTTCTCTTGTACAATGATGATGTACAGTGAAATATTAGGGTGGGTTCAGAAAAGTTTCAGAAAATGTCAGGTGTCCTTTGTAGTGATATCAAATTCTGTGGGTTGGTTGCTTTTCGATTTAGAAAAGGTCAGCATCATGGACCATTTCAAACTTCCAAAGTAACTTTAAGGGCGCTCTCTGCTTCTCTGGGAAACCTCATAATAGGGAAAACACTAGTCCTTTCTGGTTTTCTAACTATGCTCTGAAACTCCACCTTGAATTCCTTATCTTATCCAGGAGGAAAACACAGTATCAGTTCCTGCCCCTCTGATAGTATTTTCTTTAAAATAACAAACCTCCAGTTAGGGAAATGGCTATTACTCAGATTCAGTCCATTTATACCAAGATTGATTTATGTTGAAGGACTATCTAATTGACGTTGTCAGTCCTATGTGGATGAATGGAGTATAGATGATTTGTACCCCAGTTAAGCCCCATGGGTAAATTCCATTCCCCTCAAGCTCTCTGTGTTTCTCCTTGCTTCTTGCATCTTCCCTACCCAAGACTAAACTTTCCATGTCTCTTCTCTTTTATGTTTCTTGGTTTTACTTTCTATTATCACTTGATTTTTATTTCACCTCCATCTTACTCTTTTTCCAACCCCCTGAGGCTTCTGAGGGCTCAAGAAGCAATAGAATAGGGAGCAAACCATGGAAGACGTCTTGAAAAGAGAAATCTGGAGGAGAACGTCGAAGCAGAGAGCATTAAGACGGAGGAAGGTAAAATGAAAAGAGGACAGGCTACCAAAATACTTTGAGAAACATATGGCATATGTTTTCCTGGAAGACTGGGGGCTAAAATGTTTAAAGAAAAAGCACCAATGCTAGATATTAACACACTTTTACTGACATTGAAAAAAAAAACTGCAGAAAATGTTTTGGTAAAAGGATCATGCTATTTGGCTTTTTAATAAACCCACTTCCTCTCTAAAATAGACAGTTACAGACAAAGTATTTTTCTAGATAGTTTCCCTCCCATTATTACTTGGGAACGCTTTTGTTCAGCCAAAAATGACAGTATTTACTACCTCTGACATGTTTAAATAGGCTTTCTGATAAAGAGTAGTTATTTAATTGAATTCAAGGACCAGGCCCAATCTGTATATAAAAGAGAGATTTTAGTAAAAGTCCTAGTTTTTACATAGTCTATTCTTACAAGATAATTTCACTATACTTAAGATTTCTATAGCTAATTTTACTCAGGTCAAGGAGCATTTAGCCAAAATACCACTGAACAAATCACATATTACTTGGCTTGGAGACATTTGCAGTCCAAAAACTTAATACCCATGAATAAATCTTGGTTGGAATGACAGATTGCCAGAAAGTAGGAACCTTTTTTTTCCCCCATGTTCAGATATCCCTTTTATTGTGAAAAGTAACTCAATAGACATTGTTCCAAAATAAAGTGAGTAAACCTAAATGAATAGGGTAGTGTATATTTTAAGTACTCGTGTAGTACTCATTACATAGGTCGAGAAATGCAACGAGCCATAGATTTATAGGAATCTTGACATTTGGTATGGTCTGAATGTTTCTGTCTCGCCTCTCTACTCCTTCCCCCGACTCACAAATTCATATCCTAATCCCCACAGGTGATGGTATTACTAGGTTGAGACTTTGGGAGGTGATTAGGTCATGAGAATGGAGCCCTCATGAACAGATCAGTATTCTTTTTTTTTTTTTATGTTCAGTTAGCCACTGTATAGTACATAATTAGTCCCTGATGCAGTGTTCAATGATTCATTAGTTAAATATAATACCTAATGCTCATCACAGCACATGCCCTCCTCGATACCCATCACCCATCACCCTGTTACCCCCTTCCCGCACCCTCCTCCCCTCTGAAACCCCCAGATTATTTCTCGGGGTCCATAGTCTTCTTATAGAAGATCCCACAAAGCTCCCCAGCTCTGTACCTTGTAGCTCTATATGAGGATACAACAAGTAGTCTGCAACCCAGAAGAGGGCCCTCACCCGACCATGCTGGCACATTCCTCTTAGACTTCAGTCTCCAGAATTGTGAGAAATATATTTCTGTTCTTTAGAAGCTCTTCTGTCTGTGGTATTCTGTTACAGCAGCCCAAAGGGCCTACGATGATATCCAGTAGACCAAGTCTTCCCAGCTTGTTCTTCAGGAAGGGCTTAGCTCTTCACCTATTGTTGTTGCATTTACACTTTAGAAATAGATCTTCACATTCTAACAAAAATCCTGCTGGGATTTTCATGAGGATTGCACTGGATTTCTAGATAAATCTGGAGAACAAAGTATATTTAGCAATGATTTATTTTGGTCTCATTTTTTAAATAAGTTTTAAATAAGTTTTAAATAAGTTTTATAATCATCTCTATGAAAGGCTGGCATATGCTTTGGCAGATTTATGTCTAAGTATTGATCTTATAAAGATTAGCTCATAAAATTTTCTAATTATATGTGCAGAAGTTTTGAACATACTCTGATGGATTTTTTCCCTGGGTATTTGAATTTATAATATTGTAAGTGCTTTCTCTATTTAAATTTTACTCTTTTTATATTTTGTCATTTAGAAAGAAAATTAATTTTTATATATTGCCTTTCTATCCTGCAAACTTGCCCAGCTGTCTTTTTAATTCTAAGAATGTAACTGTAGATTTCTTTAGTTTTATTTTTTTTTCATTGATTTCTAATTTCATAACTTTGTGGTGAGGAAAGATGCTTAGTATGATTTCAATCTTCTTAAATTTATTGAGACTTGTTTTGTGGTCTAACACGTGATTTATCTTGGAGAATGTTTCATGTGCACTTGAAAAGAATGTGTATTCTGTTGGGTTTGAATGGAATGTTCTGTATATATCTGTTGGGTCCATCTGGTCTAATGTGTCATTCAAAGCTGCTATTTCCTTCTTGATTTTCTGTCTGGGTGATTTATCCATTGTTGTAAGTGGGGTGTCAAAGTCCCCTACTGTTATTGTATTAACTATCGATTTCTCCCTTAATGTCTGTTGGTTCCTTTAGATCTTTTAATTTACAAAACCATGTATTTATAAATAATAATTTTTCCTCTTCCTTTTTAATCCTTATAATACTTTTCTTACCTTTACAACACCATCTAGGACTTCCAGTGCAATGTGAAAAAGAAGTCTTGGTGCCAGACATTCTATCTTGAAAAGGAAACTTTCATTATTTTAACCATTAAGCATAATGTATGTTACAGGTGTTTATAGATAATCTTTGTCCAGTTAAGGACATCTTATTTTTTCCTCCGTTTGCTATGGGATTTTGTTTTTTAATCATGATGAATATTGAATTTTGTCAAGATCTAGGTACTCATTGTCACGAATCTCATTGCTTCTAGAACTTTTTAGTGAGCTAGTAAATATAAGCATGGATACAATCACATATATACATGAATCTGTTTCTTGATATCCGTGTGTGTGTGTGTGTGTGTGTGTGTGTGTGTGTGTGTGTACCCATGAGTTTACAAATGATACCTCCTCCAATCCAACACCACAGGGTTAATTCTAGCCTTCCTTCTTTCCTTCTTTGCAGTTCCTTTCTCCATGGAGAGAAACCCAGATTTCATTATCCAGAATATATTTATATATTTATGTATTTTCTCAGTCCTAGAATACATACAGTTGTAGAATTTCTTTCTTTCCTCTTTTTTCTTCTCTTCTCCACCTCCTCCTCCTTCTTCTTCTTTGTCTTCTTCTCCCTCTTGTCTTTTTTTTTTTTTTAACAGAGAGAGAGTACGTGAGGAGCAAAAGGTAGGGGCAGAAAGAGAAGGAGAGAGAGAATCCCAAGCAAGCTTCACACTCTGCACAGAGCCCAATGCAGGGCTCGATCCCACGACCCTGAGGTCATGGTCTGAGCCAAAATCAACAGTCAGATGTTTAACAAACTGAGTCACCCAGGTGCCCCTAGTTTTAGAATTTCTAACCTATAATCCTGTGGGAAAAAAATTGCTAACTAGAGTACTGTATTCGTATAGTTCCTTTTGTCCTTAGCCTTAGAATTACTGTGAAAATATTGTTTCACAGTTACTTAGGTCCCTTTTCCCCCACCCCTTTCACTGTGATTATATTGTTGATTTGTATTGCAGTTGGGTATATTTGTTACTGCTTATATTCCACTTGGGGTTGCTGTTACAATGTAGATGAATTTATTTTTTTTATTTTGAAATTAAATTAAAACAAATTAATGTTTAGGAAACATTACCGTAGTTCTAAAAGTCAGAACTTTATGAACGGGTGCACTCCGAGCCGTGTCACTCCGATCATTCCTCTTTCCTCTTTCACTTCTCCCATTCTTTCCACCCTGTCCCCACCCCCCCTTTGTAGGTAACCTATCTCATTAGTTTTTGTTTTATCCTTCCTGTATCTTTTTTTTGCATAGATAAACAGATAAATATATTTTATCTCATAGCCCATTTCTCATACAAGGTAGTATAGCATAGATACTCTTGCATTTTGCTTTTTTATATTTAATGTTATATCCTAGAAAGGATTCCATTTCAGTTCATAAATAACTCTCTCAGCCTTTTTATTACTGCTGCGTGGTACCCAATGATTTATTTAACCACTCTCCTTTATGTAGAGATTTATAATGTCTCCAACATGTTGCAGTGCAACAATGCAACAGTGACTCACTTTTGTACATGTGTATTTTTGTGTTGTTAGTGGTGTCAGTTCCTAGATGTAGGATCACTGGTTAAAGGCAAATGCATGTGTAACTTGTTAGAAATTGCCAATTTCTTCTAGAATAGTTGTACCAGTTTACATTTGCATCAGCAGTGTATGAGGCTTTTCCCCCGGCCTTGCCAAATGAGTGTATTTGTCGTATGTTCTAATAGTTGCTGATCTGATAGGTAAGAAATAGTTTCTCAGTATTTTAATTTTCATTTATCTAATTGTTAGTAATTTTGAACATCTTTTGATATGCTTAAGGACCATTTTATATCCTTTTTCCCCTGTAAACTGTCTTTTATATCTTTTTTCCATTTTCCTGCTGATTTTTCATTTTTTTGCCCTTCACTTTTTAAGAGTTCTTTGTACATTGCAGATATTAGTCCTTGGTCTGTGATATTTGTTGAAAATATTTTCTCTTTGTGTATCAGTTGTCTTTTGACTGATTATGATGTGGTATTTTTTGCTCTGCACAAGTATTTGTTGTTGTTGTCAAATTCATTAATTGTTTCTTTTATTCCTTTGTTATTTTAAGGCATAGTTAGAAAGACTTCTATGATAAGATTAAAGGGAAATTCACTTACGTTTTTCTTCTTGTATTTGTGTAGCTTCATTTTCTACATTAGGTCTTTAATTTTCTTAGAGTTCACTCGTGTGTGGATCAAATTCTATATTTTTCCAAATGGCTGCTCATTTTTCTCAGCACCATTTATTAATAAGTCCATCTTTCTAAATGCATTAGTGTCTGAGGCTCCATGTCTTCTTTGGTAAAATGTGGATAATATCTCTTGCAAATACTGGTGTGCAACTTAAGTGACATAACCTACACTCTATGGAAGACGACAGTAGGTGCTGGTTGCCTTCCTATTACACAACTTACTATCTGTTGATTTAGTGTTCAGGATGGGAGCTGCATCTCTCTAGAGCAGCAGTTCTCAAAGAGTAATGGTCATAAAAAGCATTTGGGACGCTGGCTAAAATGCGCAGGACCTGGCCCTGTCCTTTAGATATTCTAACTCAGTGGGTCTGGTGTGGCTCAGGAATCTGCATTATAACCAGACCCATGTGTGATTTTGAGACCAAACCCTGAGAATCATTAGCTTGAGGGATGTGCTGATCTCATCCAACCCCATGGTAATGATTACAAATATGCAAAATTTATAAACCAGCCAGGGTAATAAATCCCCATATTCGTAAAACCATTTTATATCAGTTACAGAGCAATGTGTGGTAAAAATACTGAAGATTTCAAAAGTAAAAGTGTGATTAGAGTTGATTTTAGTTCATTTAAAACAGGTAATTTTTGGTGGCTCAGTCGTTAAGCATCTGCCTTCGGCTCAGGTCATGATCCCAGGGTCTGGGATCGAGCCCGCATCGGGCTCCCTGCTCTGCGGGAAGCCTGCTTCTCCCTCTCCCACTCCCCCTGCGTCTCTCTCTGTCAAATAAATAAATAAAATCTTTAAAAATAGAAATAAATAAACAAATAGGTAATTTTTTGAGACAGATCACTAAGAAAATTAGGAATGCAGATATAAAGGGAGCAGGTGCATTGTGTGTTTAGTGACTCTTGGTATGTTAGTATGCTATCCGCATTGAAACATCCTCCCTTAGAATCTGACAACATGGAGGAAAAAGATGGAAAGATGTATTTTTGTATTGGCATTTCAAAGCTAATAGAGAAAATAAAAGATAAAGGGAATCTCCTCTAGAGCAGATATCTTTTTTTAGTCCCAGTTAAACTAAAAATAAGGTGTGCTTGTCTTACCGCATGAACTTATATTTCATGCCAGAAAAATCTCTCCCAGCTACTTACTTCAATAAATAGATTGATGCTAAAAGTGCATTTACTGTTTAGAACCCATTACGGCAGAATGCTGTCTCTGCGTCTCTTACTCCATTACTGATATATGTAGCAGGTGACAGGGAGACCAGAGCTATGATTCATTTACGAGTATTGTGTCTAAAAGTAATTTTTTTCGCAGCTCAACCACTGAGTGATTTCAGATTTCTAAATAGTTGGTAAAGTACATCAGCATGATTAAACACACTCCCACAAGAACAAGTGTTTGTTCTCGATATCATCATGTAGCCTGTACAACTCTAATTTGAGAGTCTAGGTGTTCAAAAACACCTGTCACAGTACATTGTGCATGATTATGTTTTGTGTGGTGGGATGATGTGTGACAAGCTGAGTCTCTTGACTGAAAAGTAAAATATGAAGTGGCCTCCTTCCCCCAATAAGGATTCAACTGCCAAAGGGACTTTTTTCTATTATCAAGGAATTTTTAAAGATTAGGTACCAACTTTGCATATGTAGGAAACCCTGGCCATTTTTTTCCAGTTTGGATGATTTCTCGGGTAGGTGATTTTGAGGAGTCAAATATACTTGAGATGAGGATTCCCCTTGTCTCATTCTAATGGAGCAAATAGGATGCATTGAAAATAACTCAAGATTCTGTACAACTAATACATTTATGTATATACATATGATTTATATCAGGTACAGTTTTCTCATTTGGTAATCATACCATGGTCTCTTGAAAAATCTCTCTGTAAGGAGCATATCTCACATAATAGAAGGGGGAGAAGGGGTAAACAAATATATGTATTTTATGTTTGCAGAAATTTTCCAAAGGAAGATAATGTTTAAGTGATTTTAACATTATTATAAAGATGGTGTGAATTAAAATGTAAACATGAGTATCATTTTTTTATGAATCTACATTCTATCTACCTTGTTCTTTTTCATTATATCCAAGTCCGTATCATTATATCTCAGGCTTCTTCAGTGTGTCCTTCTTTGGCCGGACCCAAAATCCCATACCATGCACAGCATCCCACCCATTTCCCACTCCCCAAAGGAGAAAAGAACTAGGTGAAGACAAGGAAGTACTACTATATAAATAAGTACACAGATACACACACACACACACGCACAAAACACAGACACATGGAGAGAGAGAGGGGGACACTCTGATTTTAGAAATGGTAGAATGAATGCTTCATACTGAAACCACATAACATAGGCACATACAGTTTAGTCATTACAGAAATTGTGGGTCATAGGCCAAAAATACTATTGATGCCCATAGGCATCCGCATGTACTATATATAGCATTTACCACACTACCACAATAAATAGACGGATAATAGTGTAGCTAAAATAATAATAAGTTAGAATGGAAAGACAAAATGAACAACATCTAAAAATGAAGTCTATTTTAACACAGCATTATATCAATTCCTGAGCTCAGGCCTTCAAATTATGTGTATGAATGAAATAGTCAAAATCTACCACATTTGACAGCATAGTACGTCAGCTGGTCCTCAGAGTAGGATACTGAATTTAATCGCTCAGTATGCCCAGTTAACACTAACTTATCCTGCAAATACCAAACTTAAGTACCTCTAATAGCTCACCTAGTAATTTACTCATAAATAACTTGAAGTCCTAAGTGAAAATAAGAATCTGTGGCTTTGCATTTCCCTTCATATAAGAACCAAGAAGGGACTTGCATTTTGAGAGAGTTGGGAAGTACGTTGGTGGCCTGCTTATGGCCTTGGAGTTTCCTTTAAGAGTCATTGGTTTCATGGCCAAAGGGAAAGTACATACTTTTTTTTTTAATAGCCATAAATTAGTGATTTCAGATGTCACAAATTGTTTGATTGGATAGTTTCACATTGTAAGATCTTAATGAGATTCAGTGCCCAGTGTCACTGGTTAGGCTGACTTCAGGACCTGTTCACACAAAAACACATTACGAAGTTGAGAAGGGCTTTCAGGTCAGCTAGGGGCAACTTTCCTCCCAGTAACTCTGCAGCTGGATTAAACACATCTGTGAGTCATTGTAATTGTCTTAGGACCTGGGGGTTACAGTAGCTCTAAATGACTTGACTGATGTCACAAGCCAGACAGGTCAAATTTATTTGCACAGTCCTGTAATTTCCAAATATCGAATCAGTAACTCCCAGAGTCATATTCCTCAGATTACCGGCTGACAGAGAATAGAATGTTTGCCAAAATATTTATCAGGAAATTCACACTGAAGCCATACCTTACCTTGAACCTAAGTGTCCCGCTAAGACTACCATAATATCCCCCAGATTTCCTCAGTCTCCAGCCAAAATTATGATCCATTTCCTCTTTTTGCAATTGAGTTGCAATGAAGAAAATAATTTTGCTTTAAGTAGCTGAAAAGAGACGTCAGGTATGGCCAGAGGAGGTGATGTAACATGAACTGAGATGTCTGGCATGTCGATATAAAAATGCCGGCTCTACACAGCCTGGAGCATTTAGGATTGTCATAGACAATGGAATTTTATTAATCTGGAAAACAGATTGGCTACACAGCATCTGTTTCCAGTCCCATTCCTGACTCTCACCAAATTTTAGAACTGGCTTGATTGGGATCAAGGGAGTACTTTAAGTTAACCTTTCAAATTGAGTGTGTGTGTGTGTGTGTGTGTGTGTGTGTGTGTGTGTGTAATTTGTATTTGCATATTGGAGTGGTTAAGTCTCTAAATTTGGCTTACTTTTTTTTTCTACTATCTCTCAGAAGTTTAGCTAAAGATACTTTCAACCCTATACCAGCTTTATTCTGGACAAAATATCCTCAGCTATTATATTTCTTGTCTGTAACACCTCCTAACCTCTAGCTTTACTGTCTAATGAAGAATAAAATTCTTTCCTTTCTGATGTGCACTCAGAATTTCTTGAGGCTCTGATTCAGGCAGCAGAATGTCTTTAACTCTTCCCCTGGGCTTTAGCAGACTGTTTGGTCTAACCAATGAAACTTATTCAGCCCCCCTCATCAAATGGGTCTGGCACTACTGTGTTCTTTCAACATTGTAATAAGAAAGAGCTGCCAATAGACATGAGTGGAATGAGTTGTTTATATGAGTTCCAAAGAAGAGATACATACAATTGTACAACTGCCAGAAAACCCAATGCTATGACCAGATCCAATCTGGAAGGATAGCAGATATAAGGGAGCCTGCCTCAATTCCTCCCTCCCGTGTTTATGGATGACATCTTTAATGCATCACAGCTCCCTTTCCACTGCCAGCTCTATGGAGACAGGGATGGATTGATTAATTTTGCTCTTTTGTTTGTAGTGGATTTCTAGGACCCAGAATGTTACCTGATGTGTTCACATAATATGCATTCTATAAATAATTGTTGAATAAATGGCATGAGTGGCTCAGATGCATCTTCAGAATCTTATGCAACACAGTACTCTAGACAGTCAAAATGAAATCTGCCTGCCATCCTTGGATCCTGGGTTCTTGCTATACCAATTTCCTTGTGAATATGCCGGGAACAAAATATGGAATCAGCAATTGTTAGCTCACAAAGCAGGTATCTCTAGTACCTCTTGGGGCTCCGATCTATCCCATATTATAGCTCTAGGGAAATACTAAGGTTGGTGACTCTAACATAAGACAGCATTTTGCAAATCAAACAAGGCAGGCGTGGTCACTATGTCAGATTCCTGGGACTGCCATAACAAGTTTCCACCAACTGCAGATGGCTTAAAAAAATAGAAATGTATACTGTCATATCTGGAGACTAGGTATCTGAAATCAAGATGTGTGCAGTACCATTCTATCTGTGAAGGCTCTAAGAGAGAATGCTGCCTCGCCTCTTTCAGCTTCTAGGGGTACCAGGTATTCCTTGGCTTGTGACAGCAGAACTCCAATCTCTGCTTCCGTCATTACAGCCTCCTTCCCTGCTTGTGTCTTTGTGTTCAAGTCTCCCTTTTCTTTCTCTTCTACAGACACCAGTCATTGGACTTAGGGCCTGCCCAAATCCAATAAGACTTCATCTTAACTTGATTGTGTCTACAAAAACTGTATTTCCAAATAAGGTCACATTCTTGGGGACCAGGGGTTATGAGTAGAACATAACTTTTGGGGAACACAGGTCAACCCACTCCAGTCACTGTGTTCATGGAGCTCACAATTGATAGTAAAGTTACAGATAAGTAGACAGGAAATAACAACTAGGTGATGTGTTTTTATAAAGGAAGTAAAGGACGTTATGAGGGCAACTAAAAGAAGTGCCTGGCCAGATTGCCTAAGGGGTTCTGAATTGCACACAATAGCACATAACAGAAATCTGATAGCAGTGGCTTAACTAAATAGAAACTGATTCATATTATACAGCCAGAAATTGGAAATAGGCAATTCACATCTAGTGCCATTGTTCAGGAAGTCATTGAGAACCCAGGTTCCCTCTGGTTTCCTTTCCTTCCATTGTGGCTTTTGTTCTCATAACCTCATAATGTTGGCTTCAATGCCAGACATCAGATCTGCATGAGAAGTAAAAAGGGAAGGAGAAGGGGAAGAAGCTCTGGTGGGCTGAGTCTGACCCTTTACATCCTGGAGGCAGCACCTGGTAGACTTCTACTTATAACTTATTGGCCAGGACTGAGTCACATAGCCATTCATACTTTCAGAGAGACTAAGGAAGTGAGTATTACTAACTGGGTCTACACTGGTCCTTGCAAAATTGGAGTTCTATTAACGATGTACAAGTGAGGAGGGCAACTAGTAGGTTCTGCCAAAGAAACTGTCCCGATGATAGAGAAATCCCAAACTGAGACTCAAAGGATAAATAAGGGTCTCTCAGGGCCAAGGACTGGGAAGGGTTTTCCAGACAGTGGGCAGGGAGTATTTATACAGATCTGGAAGCGAGAAATACCAAGAAAGAAAAGATGAAAGGCTTTAAATATGTCTGAATTGCAGGAAGTGAGGTAGGAAGTCACACTAAGAGGTAAGTCTAGGGAGGAAAGTAGTGGTCAAATCATAAAAGGTCTTGTAACCCATATGTATCATGTAGGGCCTCTGGATACAATTAAAAACCAACTTTGGCAAAAGTTTTCAGCAGAAAATGAAGGAATTAAAGTGTTTTTGGGTAGCTCACAGAATTTTCCAGACCTAAAGGACCATAGAGTGCTGCACTGTCAGGGAGAAAGTCCAAATTGTGATGCAGAACTGATCGTTGATGCAGCCACTGCCACCACTGCTAAGCATTGACCCCAGTGGACTCAGGATACTGTCAACAAAACCCCTACTTCTGGGGCCTGAGAATCCTCCCCTCCCGGAACTTCCTTGTTATCCACAACTGTGTCACCTCTCAACTCCAACTCTTTGAAAGAGGTCTTGATGGATGAGGCTGTCATGTGCCTAAATTATAGCTTGCAAGGAAGCTAAATGCTTGGCATGTTTTACCTTGGACACAAGAAGTACCTCTTTCTCTCACCAAGAAACTCCCCAAATGTGGGAAGAAGCTTCTGATGCTGGGCAACTAAAATGGCCAAGGGACTATGAGGTAACAGAAAGTGCAGGGAGTGTGTGAGAGAAAGGAAGAAGACTGTGGTCCAGAAGGGGGACGTTTGAATTTAAGGATGAGGAACAAAACCGGTCCGGAGGTATGGCTAGGGTCTTGTTCTCAGGGAATGCCTTTGGACAAGGAGATGGTGTCAATACTACCATCTCCTAGACCAGAAACTGGGTGTTCTGGATGATGCCAGACTGCCTCATGGAATGAGACAAGTGACTATGCTACTTCGTCTTTCTGTGCCTGATTAACAAACAACAAGCAGAAAACCTGTGTTGTTGGTGAGAAGAAGAGACCAGGAATAATTCTTCACCTGTTCTCCATCCTTTGGCTGGTGCTGCTGGGCTAAAAGCAGCAGACCTTTACTCCCCGTGGCAGGACAAATGGTCAGTACTCCATCTCTGTCCTTGTCTCCAGAGTTGTCACAAATACAACTGGCCAGTGGGGAAATGAAGCAGCAGGGCTGCACGAGTAGCTGGGACATAACCCAGATCACACCTCCCCAGCTTTTCTCTCAGAGCAGCATCTGTATCTCACATGAGTTCATGAGGATTTATTACCATGGTACGTTCCTCCCTCTGCCCCTAAGGAACTGAAGTCTCTAAATCCCACCAAGATTAGCCCCAGCTCTAGTTGCAGGAAGACATAAATAATGAAAATCTCTAGATCTTCTCCTTTCCATCTTCCACCAAATCACAAGCAAGTGACCTGGGTATTAACTTTCAGGCCCAACAGCTTTTCCTGCTTAACAGTAAGCAATTGCTACAAAGCAGGTCAGAGGGGTCCAGTGCTCCAGGGTTGCCAGGTGGAGGAGCACCTGCAGAAGAGTTCAAGGGGCTGCCCATTTGACCACACAGATTGCCTTGGTGTATTCATGTGGCCCCTGTGTGACACACAGGAGGCCTGAAAGTTCCTGCCCCTTCCGGGAGAGGCAGATGGACTGGCAAAGGTTTGGGGCTAGAATAAGAGGTTGCTGCTGCAAAAAAAAAAAAAAAAAAGGGATTGTGAAACAGAAGGCATGGGCCTAGGACTATGACTCCAAGAGTAGGCTGGGGTAGCTCACCTTCCTGAATGGCTAAGCTGAACCAGTTGCAGCCCAAGGGTCGCGGTTGCAGGGAAAAAGCAGAACGGGTGCCACAGCAGAGAGAAGGGAGGATCCAGTGGAGAGCCAGCGGATCTAAGACTCCAGCTGCCCCTGCCATAGAGACACTGTTTCCCTTCAGATACCAGAACTCCATTGCTTCATCTTAGGTGCGAAAGTCTGGTCGTCCAGAAGAGGCCATTTTTTAAACTTTCTTTCTTTGTTATTGAACATTAAGAAAAGAGACCTTTTAAACTGAAAGAAACTAAGACACTAAGGACTAGCAAGTCTTTTCCCAGGTGGTGGGGACCTCATAAGGAAAATCAATTCAGCCATAGGAAATAAAGAGACTGCTTTTTGGTGCACATTTAGAGTGAGTAAATTTAAGATGCAAATAAATTTTGCATTAAAAATTATTTTTGCTGATTTATTTCATGCCTAATGCTTTTGGGTTTTATTTGTAGATGGCACCAAATTTATTTTTCCCCATGTTTATGCTCATTTGTGTGACTTGTCTCTTAACAATGTTAACTTGAGAAAGTATCAGTTATATGATGCCAAGCTGACCATTTATCATCACTCCCAGCAATGTTTCTAAAGTGATGCTAGCGAATATCCAGAAAGGTATTTTAGCCAAAGCCATGGTCAGGAATTTCCTAAAGCCAGAGACAGGACAGTATCACTCTTTGCCTCCTCATTTCTTATTCTTCACCATTGTTCCCAAACACTTGAAACAGTTTTAAATGGAAGCTCCAAGGAAAATTATAAACACATTTCAAAAATATCATTTCCTTGGCTTGCCCCTTTTCTATACTTAGTTTGAAAGACTACCCATATGGGTATCCCTTGAGACAGTCTTCATATCCGTAGCAAATTAGTCCAACTTCCAATAGACAAGAAGATAATTATGCAATTTGATACCTTTCTTTCCTTTCTTATTCTGTCAAGCACACACGCACACACTCTGACAACACATCCTCCTGCCTATATGCTTCACAGTTGTCTCAAAATAATTAGACAGCACTTGTCTTAATGTAGATAGGAACATTTTTGATGGCAGTCGTGATGTGGACAGCTAAAAAAGGTCTATTCTCAGGGTCCTTTTAATTATGTCCAAAGAGCTCAGCTAGACTACAGTTTTCTATTTCCTTCACAGCTGTTGATCTAGTAACTGGAAGATCAATGTGTCAAAAGACCAGAAGTTTTCAGTCTTAGCAAACTCAAAAGACTACTTTTTATGTTTAAAAGCAAACATGCACAAAGTCTGATGGTAATATGCAGGACTTCTTTAATCTAGGTGGGATACTTATTTTATCAGTTTAATGAGATTTTTTTTTAGCTTACATCAGGTGATAGAGATAGAGGTAGAGGTAGAGATAAAGATAGAGGTAGGCACACAGAGACACAATTTGAGGACCTCTAGACTCTGCTCTGTGTGTGTGTGTAGCCCGTTCATTTCCTCTTTTTACTTTCCTAATTGATTAACCAACCAAGATTAAGTAGTGCCTCTTTTATAATATAGTTACTTGTTGGGATAACTCAACAACCACTTTCACAATTTGCTTTCACAGACATTATTATCAGCAATTATTCCCACAATAGTCACCATTATATTTTAATCCATAGTGCTTAAACATCCAATGATGGTATTTCGTGTTCCTAGACTGTGGTACAGGCTGTGTATACTCTCAGTGCAACTTCTGGGCTATTTTAAGAGACGTTCGCACAAAAATCTGCATGTCCTTTTATCCGAGTCAACATTATCCGATCGTTTCTCTTGTAGGGGAGGATATTCATTTTCTCTCACCAGTTTGATTCACTTATCCGGGTTGCAAGTACCAGAATGGAATATATAATCAAGGGTTCTAAAATGAGGAGAAGGGCATCAGAGAAGATGAGAGAGTGGGAGGGGAGAAAGTCTTGTTGATTTTCCTCATCAAGCAAATCTCGTACGGTAACATTGTTAGACATGAAATTGGAGGTAATAACTAGGCTAGAAGGCAGTAGGATCCCCAGAACTCGTGCTCCCCAGGGACACAAGCCAAATGTTTAAATACCTATTTCCATGCCCCTGATTCACCCTGCTCTGTTAAGCATTTCTTTTTAAGCAGTGATAGAAGTGTATTTTCCAGATAACTGATTACTTTAGGCAGTCAGATATCTCACTTTTTTCCTTAAAAAAAAAAAAAAGATTATTTATTTATTTGAGAGAGAGCACAAGCAGGGGAAGGAGCAGAGGCAGAGGGAGAAGCAGACCCCCTGCTGAGCAGGGAGCCCCATGTGGGACTCGATCCCAGGACTCCAGGATCATGACCTGAGCCGAAGGCCAATGCTTAACCCTCTGAGCCACCCAGGTGCCCCTCTTTCTTTTTTCTTAATAAAGTTAAATCATTAGTATTTTCTAAAAGTTCACCATTTTTATGACTTTTACTGCAATTTGCCTTATCAAAATAAAAGTCATTAATTCCCCTCTCATCCTCTTATCCATGAATAAATGAGTATATTATCCATCATAAAAACATCCTAATAGGAACCAATAGTATAAATATTTATTTGATTCTTTGCTGTGAAAAACTACTAGAATAAAAAAAAGTACACTTTATGCCTCATTTTACCTTACTAAATTTGTTTATCTTAAATATTACACCTCAGTTGAAATGAAGCCTATTTGATACAAAATGCATATTGGCCAAATTATAGGATTGAAATACAAAATTAAAATTATCCAGTTACTTGTTTCTAGTCTTGTTGTCACATTCAGTTCTTGGTTTTCTGTGTTATCACTTTTCTGGAAGGCCAATGGTTCCTATTACTGATCAAGGTAAACCTTCAAATCCTTTCACTCTTCGCTGTTTTAGCTGGTTCATTATTTGCATGTGGTTGCAGATAGTGCTTAATATACCTATACATAGTCATTAAGAAACTACAGTAAAATAGATTAACAGCAAGTAGAAGCAATATTCTGTCTTGTTTCTAACATCTTAATTTAATCCAATAAGAAGGTACTCACTGAGTACTTACTGCATGTCATGAACGTGACAGGTGACAATGATGGATTAGGAAGTTGTCTTCACACTCCAGAAACCAAAAAATAAATACTGACGTTGCAGTTAAAGCCCAAGTTAGTCACTGAATAGCTAGATGATCACAGAAGGGCTTCAACTGCTTCCTTATTAAAGAGGGGGAGTAACGACTTCTTCACGAGATTGTTGATAGAACCAACTGAACACATGAAGTAGTACATAAGGCATGATTGGTGGTGATAATAAAGGATGTAAGAAATGAAATAAGTTGCTAGTTGGGTGTAACTATGGGAACAGAACAGTAGTAGAAAACAAAAAATTAAAAAATAAGCACTGGGAAGGATCCACATGCAGCAGGATATCTGTCTACAGAGCCCAAATCAAGTTCCCAATTCACCTGGAGGGAGACTGCATTTAGAAGCCTACATACTGAGGGGCACCTGGGTGGCTCAGTCGTTAAGCGTCTGCCTTCGGCTCAGGTCGCGATCCCAGGGTCCTGGGATCAAGCCCCGCGTCGGCCTCCCCGCTCCGCGGGAAGCCTGCTTCTCCCTCTCCCACTCCCCCTGCTTGTGTTCCCTCTCTCACTGTGTCTCTCTCTGTCAAATAAAAAAAAAAAAAAAATCTTTAAAAAAAAAAAAAAGCCTACGTACTGACATCTGCCTATTGCAGTCTCCCCCTCAGGTGACATGGAGACCTCATCTCTATAGTGGATTGAAAACTCAGAGGTCAATGTTGACCAAAGAACTAAAATTGCTGGTGGCTGCTTCTGGATTTGACTGTCTATTTTATTAAATTACTAGCCAATCAACTTAGTTACACTAGTTCAACAGAGGTCCTTGAAAGTCAATGTGCATAGTAAGGATATTATTTTTTTTACTTATTTCACTTAACATTATTTTTTATCTTATTAAATTTTTTATTTAATCACAGTATTGTTAACATTATATTAATTTCAGGTTTACAATATGGTAATTTTCAACAGTTCTATACATTGCTCAGTGCTCATCATGGTAAGTTTACTCTTTAATCCCTATCATCTACTTTCCCCATCTCTTTACCCACCTCCCTTCTAGTACCATCATAGTTTGTTCCCTATAATCAAAAGAGTCTGTTTCTTGGTTTATCTCTCTTTTTTTCCTCCTTTGTTTGCTTGCTTTGTTTCTTAAATTCCGCATATGAGTGAAGATATTTTTGGAGAAAGTTGCTGTAAACTTAATCTTTGAAATTTATTTGATCACTGAAAGATTTGGTTAGTAACTACCATTTGCCAGACACCTTTACATACTATGGAGGTAGAGGAAAATTAAAATAAATTATAAGAGGAAAAATACAGCTGAGGTCTAAAGGAAGAATAACAGCTTACAAGGCAAAGATGGAGGCAAGTGCACTCCAGGCAGTAGGAGAAGCATATGCAGCTCCTCCAAGTGAGGAAGAGCAGAGCTCTAGGGGAGAACTGTGGTTGGGGGTGTATGGGGGGAGTATGGTTGGTGGGTGCTGGGCTTATCAGAAGAGGCTGGAAAATTGAGAAGCCACCAGAACAAGCAGGCAATTTTAAGTTATGTTCCAGAGTTTGCATTTTGTCATAAGGGCTTTGGAAACACATTAATGGTTTTAAGTGTGCCAGATAACATGATCAGATTTGCAGGAAAGAAAGTTGACTCTGTCTGCAGGGCAGAGTGTGGGTTGCAGGGAATTAAGACAAGAGTTAGAACAAGTAGGAAACTCGTGGGGGAGTCCAGGCAGAGAAATTTGGTGGCCTGGACTAAGGTAGGACAATGGAGATGGGAAGAAGGGAATTGAAGCTACAAACCAGGTGTAGAGAAATCCAGGTTGAGTCCTAGTAACTGTCTTAAATGATTATGGATAAGGAACACCGGAAGAGTCTGTTTGGAGTAGTCTGGGTGGGAAAGAGAAGACGAAGTCAGTTCTGGAAAGGGTTGATTTTTAGTGCCTGCAAGATAGCTAAGTTTATATGTTTACAGATCAATATATCAATGGATCTGGTAGTCCAACAAGTAGGCTGAACTGGAGACAAAAATATGAAATTGTTGACATTTAATGGGAATTAAAATTATGTGAATGGATGAGATCACCCAGAGAAAGTGAGAGAATATCCTGGGAATGAACGTTGAGCAACAATTACATGTATGAAATGAACAGAGGTGAAGAACTTCATAAAGAAGACAAAGAAGTGGTTAAAAAGGTAGAAAGAAAAACAGATACTATGGTGCCACAGAAACCAAGAGAAGAGGGGATTTTAGAAAGGACAGGGTGGTCTATGCTGTCAAGTTTCACAGAGAAGTGGTCATTGACCTTTTGAAAGCAGTTTGGGTGAAATGGAACAGGCATAAGCCAAATTAGAAGAGAGCAGATTAGGGAGGGTGTGGAGCAAATGAAGGTGGTGGGAATACCTCTTTGAAGAGCTTCGACCATGAAGGGGAAACATTAATTAGGGCAGTAATGAGAGAGGGGCCAGATTTCAGACCACAAATAGCTACCCAAAGGACAAGCCTGCCACTGCAGCTGAATTCATTGGAGCTAATGGATACTTTTCAGTCTTTCCAGGAGAGAGGCTACACCGACGTTGGCATGTGGAGAGAAAGAGCTCTCAACCAGAAAAAGGGGATCATATGTGGAAGAAGCAGTGGAAGGATGTTGGGATCATTCACATCATTTTTTTTTATAAGCCATAAAAGGCAAATTGACTTACATTTTGATTAGTGCCCTCTCTCTCTCTGGCTCTCTCTGGCTCTTTTCTCTGTCTCTTTCTGTCTCTCTCCCTCTCCCTCCCTTTCTATTCCTTTCCTATATATTGGATTTAAGAAGCCTCGGTAGTCTAGCAAAAAAGGAACTCAGCAGAAGAAATCATCAGTATTCATCATGAGCCATAGAATTTTCCTGTTTCCATAGTCTTGATATCCAATTCTCATTTGTCACATTCTGTACAATGACTTCTCTCTGTTTGATAATTCAAACATACTGTGAATCTAAAAAAACCCACAGAGCCAAATGACAGGTAGTTCTAATTGAGCTAAGAGCTTTCTTTCAGATCCTTTAAATGCAGCTTTCAGAATACTTTCTAGCATTTTAAATAAATATGCTGATATCTGATTTGTAGCCCAAGAAGGCCAGTTTAAAATTCTCTATTGCCCACTCATACAGTCTAAAAAGGGAGGTTGGGCTCAATCATCTATGGAGCTGGTTATTGGTCTCTTGGAGTCCAGTAAAAAACAGTGTCTTATAAGTGAGACTGTTTGTATTCATTTCCACAGCAGCAATATTTCAACCTCATCATAGTCCTAGACCTTCAGGAACAGCGCTTTGCCCTTAACGTTTGCTTGCCCTTGGAACAAAGCATCTTTTCTTATAAGGAAATATGTGTAAGATATTTGTTTTCAAAATGAACTCAAGCAATTTTCTCATCTGGAGAATACATGAGAAGGCACATAATTGGGAAAAAAACTTTTAAAAACTTCCAGTGGAGGCATATGTCTTCTGGAAGTTATGGAAAGGATTTATGTTAATGGTTAAAAACTGCCTGCTCATGTCTGAAGGGGAAGTAATAAAATACCATACCAATAAAAAGTAATAATCACAGTCACTGGGGATCTACAAAATCTTATTAAATATCCCTTGACAACAATTTTGGAAAAACTCAAAGTAATTATCAAGCCTCATTTTAAATTAAAACTTGGTCCTGTTACCCCACGTCACTCTTGCGCACACATGGTAACAAAAGAGACTTATGATGGCTTTGTGTATATTGCTGCAGAGTTAGCTGGCTGGCCACCCTTATGATATAATCTCCTTCCACTGCAATTTAATTAAAACAGTGAAAGATCTGACCTTTGCTGGAGATTTTCTTATCCACAACACTAAAAATATCCCTTAGAAGCAATCTGTCAATATGATCTTTCAAGCAGGAGATAGTACTGGAGAAGAGAAAGGAAATGAGAAAAACGAGAACCCACAAAGGTTAGCACATAGTTAGTTGTCATGAAACCAGAGTCACAAGGTTTCTATAAGGAGAATAAGCCACCTAATTACCTGAAGCCATGAGTGAAAACCCCCCATCTGGTGTCCACATATAATAAGGGCATGATCAATAAGAATTGTCTACCATCCCCACTCCCTTCTTCCAGGAATTATCCTTGGGTGTGTTTCGGTTTGGATGACACTTAGAGGCTTGAAAGCCTTCATTTATAGATATTCCTGGTAAGTCTTCCTGTCCCATAACACCTAGAATTCTGTGCATTCTGTAGTAAAAGATTTTGCAATGAGGAAGGAATCCTTCTTTATTGATGGTAACAGGAGATCCCTACACACTCTGTTCTGATGATTGAAATGTTCTTGCCTAGTCAGAGGATAAATATCATTTATCTTCATTGCTATCGTGAGAAAGGAAATTTTCTCCTTTTCACCATGGGAATGTGGGCTTCCAATTTGAAATATAACCTGAAGGATAAGGAATGGAAATGCTGGAGAGAAGTAGGGTATAACTCAAGGAAAAATGGAGCCCATGATGAGCATGAAGTCCTGCTAATCATGCTAATCATTCAATAGAGAATGCTAAAAAAATTAAAAAGTCCAGATATGAGGTCAGACAGACCTGGAGTCAACTTCTTCACTACTTCCTAGTCCCCACTAGACACATCTAAGCCCCTAGCTCAGCCTATAAAATGGCAACAATATTGATTTTACAGACTTGTCAGGATAATAGGGATAACTTTAATGTATCATATGATACATATTGGTTGTTTAATAATAAGTAGAAGCTATTATTAACAGTTAGGAAAATAAAAACATCACTAAAGCAATTGTGGGTCAAGATAGGAAGCCACAGATTCCCCAGTGAAATGTAAACTTTAGTTAGATTCTAATGGCCAAACTCCTATTGTCAACCAAATGAATCAATCAGTACACGTTAGTCAGTAAAACTACCTAGTGCTTTAACTATCCATGCTTTAATTAGTGTCCCATGCCAACTGTGCATTTGGAAAACAGAGATGAATCTCAAGCATGGGCAAAGGCTAAGAGAAACTGTGTTTTATTCATATATGTATCCAGAGGTGATCTCCAAATCTTTAACAATCAGTACGGAACAAGTCTCAACCAATAAGAATGGGTGTTGACTATAGATAAGAGAGAGAGTCCTGTCAGTGTATACTGGGTGATTATCAATCCTGTACTTCGCTAAAAGGTTTAGCATTAGCCTTTGTATACAGTAAGCACTCATTAGTATTTATTGAATTGAATTTGCACTGTATTAACCTGTTCACTCAAAAGTGATGGTAAGTAGAGGAAAAAGTTGAATTAACAATGATCAATTTGAGGATGTGTAAAAGAATCATCTTGACTTTTTCCCCATGAAGACTTTTCAGTTTTTGTGGATCAGCCTGGGTACATGTTGTCTGACTTAAATTTGATCTTTCATTACTTTTCCTTGAATTAAAAAAAAACATTTTAGATAATTTAAATAATAAACTTATCTTTATTGACCGATTATTAAAATCCATTTGTATCTTGATTCATTCCAAAAGAATATAAAACAGCTCTATCTTGATTTATAGTTTACAAGGAGCTTTATCAGGATTCTTGGGGGTAAACTTGATACATGAACAGACAAGTCCAAAATCAGACAACTGGCAGACTCAAGACTCAGACCTAAATCCTATGATTTTAAGTCCAGTACTATGTTCTCTCTGCACCATGCAGACTCTTGGCTGCCTACTTGAAAGCAATGCCAGGCTTTATTTTGGGCAGACTCAAGTCTTATTGACAACTAATTCTCTTAGTGCTGCATCCATCTGCTTATGATCCAGACTTCAGCCGCTGGGGTAGAACCTGTCTACACGCATGCTTAATAAGTCAGGACATGTGATTGTGAGGACTCATCAGTTTGTTTTTGTTTTGTTTTGTTTTGTTTTTACATTACTAGCAATCTCTGGTTCTTAAAAGAGACTGGAATTTCTCTGATCCTTTTCCTCTCTTAGGCCTTTCGTCACCATCACCAATAGCTGTGTTCACCATCACAACTGTTCTTTTCCTCAACACATACCCCTTGTCACTCTTAAGCACACCTTCAGCCCAGCTTAATGATTTAGTGAGAATAGACTGGAGTTGTCAGAAAAGTGAAAGCCATCACAATTTCAGTTGTGATGAAACATATACACTTTGCTCTTCTACATCTGTTTTGAAATCAAGTGAAAACTTTAATAATTATGTTCAGCAGAGGCATCTGGAAGATGTGTTGATACTTATGGCAGCAGACACCAGATGGGTTATTCAGTCTGGAACAGATGGTAAATTGATATTAAATAATGATAAGCCTGGACTTTTCCACCATTCATGATTTTCATTTTCTATTGACAAGTTTCCCATTTTGGTTTAACTCAGTTTTCTAAATTCCTCTTCCTAATCCATATGGTTTTAAGAGGAAGAGAGAGAAATTTTCTCTTTGATCAGAGAATATCTCAAGCCCTCAAGATACCCTGGGTTGAAAAATGAACTCCAATGAGCTCATGATATTATGGTAGAGCTGAGAGGTTCATCATTTTTTTTATGGCCATAGATCTAGGATTTTTCTATCCCTACTCTGCTAATTAATGTGCCCCTCTTCTCTCCCCTGGTATCTCCCCCATTCTGTACTGTCAACTAAATTCCTTAGGGAAATTCTTTGCAAAGGAAAACCACCAAATGGTAACAAAGTACACTTTTATTAAAAGTGGTATAAATATCCAATATCCAAATGTAGCTCTCTCCAAAGGCAGGGGTGAAGTAAACAAGTTAGAGTTAAGTCCTAAATGAGACTTCTACCACTTCTGAAATTGAAATCTTGAACTACATACATGGAATAAGGAAATCGAAGGAAGAAAGGAGAATTTTCTGGTCCTGTGGATCTTTTGCCTCATCTTAAGAGAAATGGTCCACAGGGTCACTGAGGATAGGCCATGGGTCCACTTAGTCTCTTGGATGGAAGAGTGAGAGCCAAATTGGTGACATACATGGACAGCACAAACACTGTCATGTTAATGCTGCCCAAGTGGACCAATCAAATCATCAACTCCTCTTCCCTGGAGATGGGGATGAATCTAAAAAGGGGTACAATTTGTGTAGAAAGAAAAGGTGGTAACTACCCACAGAGAGTGATATTCCAGGGTTCTAGAAAGCTACTACCACATCCATAATTCTTACTTAACTCCCTAATGCCTAGACTTCTACTAACAGAATCTGTTCAGTGTTTTATTTTGGATATTTTATAGCCAATAAAATATAATTTAAAAATGATCAAAGCTGATTTGGTGGACTGAAGAAGAGAATAAGGAGAAAATGGGTACCACAAGTGGGAGTACAGGGAGAGTGGGGGAGAAGAGACATCCAAATCTAAACAGTTCAAAACTAGGATCATTGAAAAGGATCATGTTTTGCTTTGGGCTGGCCTTAGAAGCCAGATAAGGTGTAGCAGAATCTCCTCAGTAATTATCTTACTAGCTATTTAACTTCATTGACTACCCAAAGGGGAATGAGATATCAGTGAACTTGTTTCATGGAGGCAGGGAGTGAGCCCAGAAAGAGTTCATCTTCTCTCCTTTCTGTATTTAAAATACACCACTGAGGACTGATGAAGCATCCTCATTTGTGAACTAGCCCTCTTAGCAATCACTGGGGATAAGCCAAGAGCATGCTACAACCGAAAGTTAAGATTTCCTTTTGATCTCTTGCATTCTTTTGCATTTTTTTCCTCTAATTTTACCTAAAGACAGTTGCCGAAGTTAGATGGGTGGTTCCTAGGACCAATGCAGAGCACTTCTAGACTTCTAGAGAAGTCTAAAACAAATAATATTTATGAAATTAAACAAGAAAAATATATACTAGATCAAGGCAGAGGTATAAAAAGTCATCACAGAGATAGACAACATCTCCAAAGATAAGAAAGAGATAACTAAAGATGTCATCACGTCTTCTTCTGTCAAAGTCAAGGATGGACAGGAGCTGAGTGACAGTGGGAATCCAGGGTCTTGCAGTGGTGATGTACAGTCCCAGAAGTACAGTCTCAGAAGGGAGGAGCACTCCTGCTCCTGAGAAAAAGGTGGCCAGCTCTCTGAAGTCCCAGTTCAAAGAACAGTTGTCATCTGCTATTGCAGACTCCTGAGAATACACTCTGGACAGAGACACTATTTTAAGGTGGGATTTGGGTTCAAATCCATGTGTGATTGTCTACCTTAAAGAGTAGAACCAAACCATGCATGGGCCTAGACAAACAAGATTTTTCAAATCGTGTTCCTGGGGTTTCATACAGTGGTCTCATGGGCTGCCTCAGGGAGTGTAAGAAAGTCGAACAGGCAGGGCATCCCCCCTCTACCCCATCGAATTCCCATCAGAGTAGCTCACTTTCATCTGTATGGTACTCTGGAGTTCTATGTAGGGTCTCTTGGGGACAGATTCTGCCACTAAAAAACTCATTGACATTGATAAAGTCGACCCTTACAGTCTGCTCCTTGGATTCTTCCCTAGGGCTATACCTTGGTCCCCAGATGGCCTCCAATGGAAGTCCCTTGGCATCTTGTAGCTATGACATGGACCTCTAAGAGATTCCCCAAGGAAAGGAAAGCACAAGGCCATAAAATCTCAGAAATTAGCTGATCAAAAAGTAGGCATATTGTGCAGAAAGTAGAAGTTTTTTACTTCTTGACCCTTTCCATCGAAGACCAACCTATAGATCTCAACTAAGAGTGGACCCCTTCCTCCAGTGGAGCATTGGAAAGTAGGCAAGCCTGCTTTAGGCTGTTACAATGATTGTGGAGTATCATTGTAATTCTTAGTAGGGGCCAGAAATGCTAAACTTCTGTAATATATGGAACAGTTATGTATAATGATGTACCTTTCCACCCAAATGCTGGTACCCATGACTTACTCTCCAACATAGCAAATTCACAGGGAATGCCTAGAATTCTTCCCAGAGGTTAGAGATTATAGGTATTTGTCTTTTATATAAATGCATACATCATGCTGTCAATGCATAAGAACATTTAACATATAACTGAATCACCATTTCCCAATTCCATACTTTCTGAGTATCATTTGGAAGCCCATATGGATCTGCTGATGACTGTTCCATTCCTCGCATCAGTTATTGTCTCACTGTAAATTAATACATTAACCATCTGGTTCTTAGATATTGGTATATCACAAACTTGGGTTAATGTGAGTTGGTCCATGAGACAGATCTATTCTCAGACACTAATGGAATCAGGCCTTAGAGCCTGTAGAACAAGGGACTCTGAGATCACAGATAACTCAAAGTTTAAGCCACATTAGGGTGCTCTGGATAGCCTGTTGGCCTCTCTTTATGACATCCTTGCCTCAACATGAACTTCCTTTCAAACTATAGTATAAACATTTCTCTTGAAGAAAGTACTTAGACAAGAGCAGATTCAAAATTTAATTCTGGAGTGTGACTTTTGAAAGCATGTGAATGAAACTCAATTTATATTCTGTCATTGTTGTGAATCAGGATGGCATCAGAATATAGCACTGACCACACAACTTTCAAGAGAGGGTTGAGGTGTATGACATTATATGTTAGGAACAAAAACACAAGTGCTTTTATGTAAGATTTTTCTCTATCATTCCACTATCATTAATAACCTTCTCCTTTTTGCTTTTATCTAACTTCTGAAGATTTTATACAATATGACTAACTCATAAAATTTTAATAAAATTGGACACATGGCTAAAAATATCACCTGTTATTGTAATTATCATGGCAACTTTATGCTTCAGAGCTGAACCAAGTGGGATTAAAAAAGCAGTCTCTTGGAGAAAAGTTTTCTGTTTGCTAATTTAGTGTGTTATGGGAAGGATTGCCCTTAATTCAATAATCTAACCCAGGGTTGAAGTGAGTGTAAAAGACTTGGAGGATTTTAGTCCCTTTTCCTGGGAATTCAGTGTTGTGTGTCACATAAAACTTAAATAGTTCTTCCTGAATGGTAAGAAGTCATTCCCAGCATTTAATGTTATCCAGAATAAGAAAGCAACAGTCAAAAAACAGTATTTGCAAATGCAAATGCAAATGCAGTACACTGATTTACTGTACTTCTCCCATTTTCTTATTTTTGTTACATCCTGCAATATATTTCCAATGTGAAAAAATGCAAGACCCCAAAATAACAACTTAATAATAACTGCCATTTTTTGAATGTTGGATGTGAACATGGCACTTTTGCCAAATGCTTTACAGATCTCAGAGTGCCTGGTGAGATGTAATAGTTCTTTTAATCCAGAGAAGCCTGCAGAGAGGTTTTTCTGGATAGAGGTAGCAGGCTCCTTAGAGTATATCCTTGTTGGAGAAGGCTCCATTTCCTATATTTATGAAGTTATGCAAAAGTTATGTAAATTTTGAAGTTATGCAGTTTGTGATATCATTTAGATAAGAGGCCCCAAAAACCTGTAAGAGATGCCCCCCTCTCTTCACACAGCGGGGCTTTGAGGGGGCATTTCTGTCACATAGAAAAAGGCAGGTAAATGACAGTGGCGTATTAGTGCCTCTTAGTTCAGGAACAATGAAGTTGGGGCCTTGAATAAGAGAGAATCAACTTCTTTGAGATGGACTTGATGACCTCCAGAGGTCACTTTTATGTCACTTCAGACAGTAGTGAGGAAGAAAATGCAGCTGCAGATCAGACTGCAGACAAACTGAGATTTTTCAGGTAGGAAAAGACACCAAGGACCCCAAACAGCAGTTTGGCTTGAAAGAAGGGGGCATGGAATGTGACCTGGATTCAATATCAGACCTGGCCATCTCTGTACAGACTTGACCTCAGAAGAACTTAATCGTGCCCAATAACTGGATTCAGAAAACTCCTGGAAAACTCCTTTCGTTTATATGGCACATGCTCAGTTCTCCAAAGCCCTTTGCATGGATTGAGTGAGGGAATGAGAGGTTTTGAGAGGATAATTACAAACACTTGTCCTGCCTTTGCAAATATTGATCTAGATTTCAACAGAGACTCATAGGCACAATAATTTCTGTCCTGCTTTTAAGCCAGATTGAAGCAGATCCGAGGGTGACTGAGGAGTAACTTGGGTTCAGTTTTACTGAGGTCAAGCCCCTCTTCCTCCATGAATAAAGAAACTCATAATGGTACCAGGGTTGCCACTGACACGCATCCAGAACACCCCAGAGAATAATATCTTCATTGATTACAAAGGGAATGGTTCTGCTGATGGTGCAGATTGCATGTAATTCACTAAATTTCCCAAATTATATAATATTATACATGCACACACACACACCCCAGAAATCTATAATAAGAAAAGGAGTAATAATCACTTCTGGGTCTCCTGGATGCACCATGTGTTAGGTCAACAAGATCACGTGTGAGTCATGGCTGGTGGTGGACATCAGACATAAGATATCATGCACATGCTCCCCTTCTCCCTTCCTGATCCCCTTCTCCAAGTCTATCAACAACAGCAATGTCTGGGCAATGTGGACCCTCCTGTCTGCTGACAGTTTGTGATATCACTTAGATAAGAGGCCCCAACAGCCTGTAGGGGATGCCCCCTCTCTTCACACAGTGGGGCTTTGAGGGGGTATTTCTGTCACATAGAAAAAAGCAGGTAAATGACAGTGGCGTATTAGTGCCTCTTAGTTCAGGAACAATGAAGTTGAGGCAGAGAATTGACTTCTTTGAGATGGACTTGATGACCTCCAGAGGTCACTTTTATGTCACTTCAGACAGTAGTGAGGAAGAAAATGCAGCTGCAGTTCGGACTTTGTGAGATAGGACATCTGAACGTGTGTGCTCTCTGGCGCTTTAGCCATCCACGAGACAGAGCTGAGCCCTCACAGAGCCCACCACTGGTGAGGGCCTGATGAGCATCACCAAATAATTATCTCCCCCTGCAAAGGTTTTTCATTGCTCTTGGGATAAGGTTCAAATTACCTAACTTGATCTATTATGCTCTGTTATCTCCGCCCATTCACCATTCTGGCCTTCTCTCTTCCCATCCTCCCACCTGCTACACATAGAGATCGTAACAGGTCACTCTCCAAATGATTCAAATACTCAGTAAATCTCAACCACCATGTTAGCAGAGGGGTGTGTGTGTGTGTGTGTACGTGCGTGTGCGCGCGTGCATGCACATACATGTGCACATTTCCCTGTGCATGTATAAATTGACAAATTGACATGCTGATCCAAATGCATATGAAATGTAAAAGACCAGAAATAGCAAGTTGGAGTCGGTCTTGAAAAAGAACAAGGCTGGAGGAGGTGTTCTACCCACTATCAGGACATATTATAGAGTGTGGCACTGGCATAATCATATACACATAGGCTAATGGAACAGAAATAGGGAGACCCACATATATATGGATACAAACCATGACAAAAATCCTGCTGCAGGACAGTGAGGGAAAGATCATCATTACACAAGTGTTGCTAAGTTAATTGCATAGCCATCCAGGGATGAAATGAACCAGACCCATACTTACCTCAAACGATACAACTATAGTTTATAGGACACACTATACAAAAACCAATTCCAGAGGAACTGTAGATCTAAAACTGAAGTGAAAAACAGTAAAAACTTTTAGAGGAAAACATGGGAGATGATTTTGGGGTAAACAAAAATTCAAGTAGGATACAGAAAGTGCCAGATACTAAAAAACAAAAACACTTCTGTTTATCAAAGAACACCATTAAGGTAGTGAAAAGGCAAGCCACTCAGTGGGAAATATTTGCAGTACAAATGCCTGACAAAAGACTCCTATGTATCAAGAATATATGACTTCGATAATTCAATAAGAAAAAGATACACAAAATGTTTGTTCATGTCTTCTGGCCCATTTCTTGGTTGGATTATTTGTTCTTTGGGTATTGAGTTTGGTAAGTTCTTTATAGATTTTGGAAACTAGCCCTTTATCTGATAGGTCATTTGCAAATATCTTCTCCCATTCTGTCGGTTGTCTTTGGTTTTATTGACTATTTCCATTGTTGTGCAAAAGCTTTTTATCTTGATGAAGTCCCAATAGTTCATTTTTGCCCTTGCTTCCCTTCCCTTTGGCGATGTGTCTAGGAAGAAGTTGCTGTGGCTGAGGTCCAAGAGGTTGCTGCCTGTGTTCTCCTCTAGGATTTTGATGGATTCCTGTCTCACGTTTAGGTCTTTCATCCATTTTGAGTCTATTTTTGTGTGTGGTGTAAGGAAATGGTCCAGTTTCATTCTTCTGCATGTGGCTGTCCAATTTTTCCAACACCATTTGTTGAAGAGGCTGTCTTTTTTCCACTGGACATTCTTTCTTGCTTTGTCAAAGATTAGTTGATCATAGAATTGAAGGTCCATTTCTGGGCTCTCTATTCAGTTCCATTGATCTATGTGTCTGTTTTTGTGCCAGTACCATACTGTCTTGATGATGACAGCTTTGTAATAGAGCTTGAAGTCCAGAATTGTGATGCCACCAGCTTTGATTTTTCTTTTTCAACATTCCTCTGGCTATTCGGGGTCTTTTCTGGTTCCATACAAATTTTAGGATTATATGTTCCATTTCTTTGAAAAAAGTTGATGGTATTTTGATAGGGATTGCACTAAATGTATAGATTGCTCTAGGTAGCATTGACATTTTCACAATATTTGTTCTTCCAATCCATGAGCATGGAACGTTTCTCCATTTCTTTGTGTTTTCCTCAATTTCTTTCATGAGTATTCTGTACTTTTCTGAGTACAGATTCTTTGCCTCTTTGGTTAGATTTATTCCTAGGTATCTTATGGTTTTGGGGGCAATTGTAAATGGGATCGACTCCTTAATTTCTCTTTCTTCTGTCTTGGTGTATAGAAATGCAACTGATTTCTGTGCATTGATTTTATATCCTGCCACTTTGCTGAATTCCTGTATGAGTTCTAGCAGTTTTGGGGTGGAGTCTTTGGGGTTTTCCACATAAAGTATCATATCATCTGCAAAGAGTGAGAGTTTGACTTCTTTGCCGATTCGGATGCCTTTTGTTGTCTGATTGCTGTGGCTAGGACTTCTAATACTATGTTGAATAACAGTGGTGATAGTGGACATCCCTGCCATGTTCCTGACCTTAGGGGAAAAGCTCTTAGTTTTTCCCCATTGAGAATGATATTTGCTGTGGGTTTTTCATAGATGGCTTTTATGATATTGAGGTAGGTACCCTCTATTCCTACACTCTGAAGAGTTTTAATTAAGAAAGGATGGTGTACTTTGTCAAATGCTTTTTCTGCATCTATTGAGAGGATCATATGGTTCCTGTTCTTTTTTCTATTAATGTATTGTATCACATTGATTGATTTGTGGAGGTTGAACCAACCTTGCAGCCCAGGAATAAATCCCACTTGGTCGTGGTGAATAATCCTTTTAATGTACTGTTGGATCCTATTGGCTACTATTTTGGTGAGAATTTTTGCACCCATGTTCATCAGGGATATTGGTCTGTAATTCTCCTTTTTGTTGGGGTCTTTGTCTGGTTTTGGGATCAAGGTAATGCTGGCCTCATAAAATGAGTTTGGAGGTCATCCAAATGGCCAACAGACACATGAAAAAGTACTCAACATCACCAGCATCAGGGAAATCCAAATCAAAACCTCAATGATATACCACCTCACACCAGTCAGAATGGCTAAAATTAACAAGTCAGGAAACAACAGATGTTGGCGAGGATGCAGAGAAAAGGGAACACTCCTATGTTCTTGGTGGGAATGCAAGCTGGTGCAGCCTCTCTGGAAAACAGTATGGAGGTTCCTCAAAAAGTTGAAAATAGAGCTACCCTATGACCCAGCAATTGCACTACTGGGTATTTACCCCAAAGATAGAAATGTAGTGATCTGAAGGGGATTGTGCACCTCAATGTTTATAGCAGCAATGTCCACAATAAGCAAACTATGGAAAGAGCTAAGATGTCCATCAATAGATGAATGGATAAAGAAGATGTGATGTATATGTATATACAATGGAATATTATGCAGCCATCAAAAAATGACATCTTGTCATTTGCAACGATGTGGGTGGAACTAGAGGGTATTATGCTAAGCAAAATAAGTCAGTCAGAGAAAGACAAGTATCATATTATCTCACTGATATGAGTAATTCTTAATCTCGGGAAACAAATTGAGGGTTGCTGGAGTGGTTGGGGGGTGGAGGGATGGGGTGGCTGGGTGATGGAAACTGGGGAGGGTATGTGCTATGGTGAGCACTGTGAATTGTGTAAGACTGATGAATCACAGACCTGTACCTCTGAAACAAATAATACATTATATGTTAAAAAAAAGAAAGAAAAGATAGTAGGAAGGGAAGAATGAAGGAGAGGGAATTGGAAGGGGAGAATAACCATGAAAGACTGTGACTCTGAGAAATAAACTGAGGGTTTTAGAGGGGAGGGGCGGTGGGGGGATGGGCTAGCCTGGTGATGGGTATTAAGGAGGGCATGTATTGAATGGAACCCTGGGTGTTATATGCAAACAATGAATCATGGAACACTACATCAAAAACTAATGATGTAATGTATGGTGACTAACATAACATAATAAAATAAAAAAAAAGACACACAAAATAATAGAAAAATGAGTAAGAGATTCAGATACTTTAAAAAGAGAATATGGAAACATATGGAAAGGTACTCAGCCTTCATAGTCATCAGAGATATGCAAATTAAAATTATAATGCAATATCTCTACACACTCACCAGAATGGCTAAAATTAAAAAGACCGATGATACCAAATCCTGGTAAGAATGTGGCACAACTTGAACTTTTTTGTACTATAGGTGAGAATGTAAATAGAAACAACCACGTTGGGAACCGTTCAGCAATATTTCTTTAAATATTTGGATTTAAACTGATTATATGCAAGACCCGTGACATTGTAATTCCATTCCTAGGTATATACTCAACAAGGATATATACGTAGGAAATGTGCATAAGAATATTCACAGCTGCACCATTTGTATTAATCACAAATTGAAAACAACCCAAAAGTCCATCAACAGGAGAGTAGATAGATAAATTATGTTATTATAATCATACAACGGAACAAGATGCACAACAAAGATGAATAAACTACAGACACATAAAACAAAGTGAATGAACATCATGGTGTTGAGAGAAGCCAGACACAGAATAGTACATACTATACAATGCAATTGCTATAAAGTTCTAAAACAGGCGAAACTAATGTATTAGGATTGAGTCCATGTAGTACTTCCAGAAGCGCTAGGAACTCAGAGTAGGCACAGGGCTGTCTGGAAGGCTGGTAATGTTCTGTGCCTTCACCTAACTTGGTTACACAGGTGTGTCCAGTTCATAAAGAATCACTGCGCTATACATTTATTTGTGCACTTTTATGTATGTAATGGTTGAATAAAATAATTCACTTTTTAAAAATGCTATTTGGGAAGGAATCTTCAATGCTGCTCCTTATTCTTGTTTGAGGGAGGCCCCTACTCTCTTAAAGTGCGGCCAAGGGAAACTGCAGGAAAGCCCCATTTAAAAGAAAAAAAGAGATCCCAGGAGAGTGATAATTATTAAAGGTGGGTCATGGGTACGTGTGATTTTCTTATATTATTCTAATTTTGTATGTGTTTTAAATTTTCCATAATATGTGCAATTTCTTCTAAAAATCTATGGAATATAAATCCTGATTTGCATCTAAATCAAATCAGCAACCACTGCAGTCTCTTCCTCCTCTAATATGTTAGTTAGCCCCCTACGGAAACATCGTCACTGAAGCTTTGTACTCAGGAAATCTCTCCTCCTGGTCACTTGAATCCTTGAAGAGTTCCTTCTTGTGTATTCTGTTTTTCTCTCCTTGGAAATAAAGACGTTCACTATTTTCTCTTGTCAAGATACCCACCAGCCAATTACATTCTTTCCCATCCTAGTGTCACTATCTAATGAATGACTGAATGACGAATATAAACTTCAATGGAGAGCACATAGGGAAGGAGATAACTGAAGAATATGAGCAGAGAAGAGGAGACTAGATGTCTGGCTAATGAGAGGCCCTAAGCCAAATCAACTGAAAAGGAAATGATTAATTATGGGAGTGTAGCAGTAGAGATGCCCCCGAGCAGTTCAGTGAAGTGTAATGACGTAGGTTAGAGAACAAGATAACAGGCCAATTGATTCAGGAGTAGGCAAGATATGTTTTTAAATGTGTATCTCACATACAGATGGCCCTCTTTTTAACAATAAATAAATAAATATATAAATATTGCTTTAAAAGTTCAATAAAACTGATGTCATTAACAACCCAGATTCTTTCCACCTTAGATAAAAGCTACAGATAATTTTGTTTTCTATATACCTAAGTATTCTTCCTAAATCAGGGGGTAGAAACAGAGCTTTACAAAAACTGATTATTTTTAAAAACCATGGAGAAAATAGTCACCATTCAAGAAGACACACACCCCTATCGGTAAAGAATACCGAACTCTGAGTTAGTTTTAGTTTGAAATTACCCTTTTTATATAACTTTTATACCATTTTTATACCATTTTTACTTATCTTCAGGGTTGAACTTCAGTTTTTCTCCTCTTCAGCCTGGAGGAAGTACTGTGCCATTCCGAGGTATGAAATAAAGTGAAGTTTTCCTTTGTCTTGCAATATAATTCTACTCCCCATCTTGCCTCATCACCGGAGAGAGAATAAGGAAAAGTGGGCTTAATATCCTCACTAACTAAATCACAACTCTCTGGTTGGAAGCTGGGTAAGCAGCAAAAAATAACCCTCAAATGTAGCCCAGTCCCTTGGAAATTCTAAACCAGTGTGTATCCCCACCCACCCTAAGCCTCATGCTGCCCTCACTATGAGTCACTGTGTGTGAAATATAGCAGAGTGAAGGTTTAATGATGTTATACAAGAAGTAGCAGAGAGTCCTTGTTTCTTTGCAATGAGGAAATTCATTGAAGTTAACTAAGAAAAAAGTCAACATAGAAAAAATGCCTCCCCTTCTTCTTTCAGCTGTGTCTAGACTTCTAATCACTCATGCACAGAGTTAGAGGACAGCGCAGGATTGGGGCAGTCCAAGAACAGCAGGGCCATGAAATAAGGCTGAACCATTGCCAAGAGAATATGAAAGGAGCCTCAGGTTTTCTTCAAGGACACTGGGCTCCCTTGTAGCAGTACAGTTAAGAGTAATGGTGACTGGTGGTGGGCAGTTTTCAGCATATATTGAGAACGCATCCTTATCTATACTTGGAAAATACCCAGAATTTAAAATAAAATATAAGTAATCAATCAGGTGAGTTGGGGTTGAGATTTATCTTTTTCTGAAAATAGTAAGACTCGTAATACAAAAACATAGTGGCACAGAGAGCATGGAATGGCAAGAACAGAATCAAACCAGAAATAGTCCTTTTAATCACACCTGCTAAACCTTTTTACCAACTTGCTTAGTGTGGAAGAATTGGGAGAAATTAGTGTCAAAATGAACATCAACTCCTTTATAGACATTATGCTTTTCATTATATAAGTACTTCAACTGTATAATAACATGTTCACAAATAGTTTCAATCTATAGTGAGTTCTCACACATTCTGAGCTTCTTGGTTTTAGTGCTGTGGGCAGAAGAATACTGGTCTATAATTGGCATCAACAATAGGATCTAGATATAGCTGGTTCTAGAACTGATGTCATTAACAACCTAGATTCTTTCCACCTTTGTGCTCCCCTCCTCAGCATATCGATTTTCATCTTCAAGCTTGTCCCCTTAGGGTCACAGGATGGTGATCTCAGTTTCAGGCATCACTTCTGTATGCAATTATATCTCAAGATAGGATGGCCAATTTCTCCTCAGGTGTCTCTTTTATTTTTAGAAGTTTTTCTAAGAATCTCTCAAAGACCCTGCCATATGTCATGGGTCAGAACAAAGACCTATGTCTAAGTGTCAAATTAATCACTGGTGAGGGGAATGGGATTATGATCCTGGTCTAGACTAGTCATGATTTGTCCCTTGGCACTGGGCCACCTTATTATGTGCCATGCCTTTTAATTTCTAGATAAAACTAGGGTTTTATTAACATAAGTGAAGGGAAGATCAGCTTTTGGAATGGCAACAAATGCTTTCCACCTCAAATCCTAAATTTCTATATTAAGAAACTCACCAGGTATTATTACAGGTAGATATTGGGAGTAGGTATATAAACATTGTCTATGGTAATGACAGTCCTGTTTTCCATGGTGTGGCAACCAGTACATGATAATGTGTAAGTAAATCTTTTCTGAGTAGCTCTTATGTTCTTGTTAATAATAAGATACAATGATGAAGTCACTCAACCCTCAAGGAATTTGCAATCTACCAGAGTCTTGAGGTATAGTAAAGATTTTGGTCAGCAAGAAATCAGTAAGATGAGGCAAATAAAAAAAAATGCACAAAATAGAATTCATTATGATGAGAAAGCTGATAGTCTAGCTGGGGAGTGGGATCACTGCTAGCAAATCAATTCGAGGCTATTTAGGTAAAGCAGAAATAGTAGATTAGATTGCTTTGGAATGCTACACTGAAGGTATATTTAACTTATTTTGAGAGCCTTTGGAAGTTTTTGAGTACAGTCATGACATGACCAGATCCTTCTGTTGAAGAAAAACATGATGGCAGGGATACGAAAAAGAAAAATACTGTGTCTAGCAGAACCACTATAGTAGCTACTAAATGTGTAACTTATGAAGCCCTATAACCTAAACTTGGGTTGTGATAGTGGTTATGGTATGGCTTCTTGGCCTTTTGGCTAAGATCAAACGTGGTAGTGGTTATGGAAATAGAAGATGGAAGAGAAATAGATTTTAAAGGAACAACGGTCAGAGTTTCTGCAAAAGGCAGAAACTAAGATGAATCCAATAACTAGAGTCCAGATAACAAGAAGTACCTAAAAGTCCTCCCAGAGAAGCAGTGGTCCCAGGTACCAGATCGGACCTGAACCCATGAGGTCACAGGCAACATGGAATGGGGTGGAATGAGCTTCAGAGTGTAGTACCAAGTCTAAGCAAAAAGAAACTTAACAAAGTGATAACTAAAATAAAGTCGGGTAAAATATCTAACTGAATTGTCAACCTGAAAATTTAGGCAGGGAGGCTAGATCCAGATAAAAACCACAAGTCAGACCCCAGAGTTATCAGACAGGGCAATAGGCCACCGAATGTAGAGGCCTGGAGCAGATGTACAGTACAAAATCATACAGTAAAAACCAAACTTAAGTATGTCAGTAACACACTAAATTTACAGGGACTAAACTCTTCACTTAAAAGACAAATATTAGAACTATAAATTTTTAAAAAATCTTATCTATGAACAGTTAACCAGAGACGTGCCTGAAAGATACATATGCCAAGGCATAATCAATCGAAAGAACACAGGTACAAAAAAGTGAAAAATAGAACTACGATATGATCCAGCAATTCCACTTGTGGATACACATATATCCTAAGGAAATGAAATCACTATCTCAAAGAGCTATCTGTACCCCCTTATTCATTGTAGTATTATTCCCAATAGCCAAGACACAGTAACAACCTAAGTGTCCAATGACAGATGAATGGATAAAGAAAATGTATTATTTACACACAATGGAATATTATTTAGCCATTAAAAAAAAAAGAGGAACCTGCCGTTGGTGACAGACAACATGAATGGACCTTGAGGGCATTATGCTAAGTGAAATAAGTCAGAGAAAGACAAATACTGTATGGTCTCACATGTGAAAGCTAAAAAAACCAAAACTCATAAAAGCAGAATAGATTGGTGGTTGCCAGGCACTGAAGGGTAGGGGAAATGAGGAGATGTTAGTCAAAGGGTACAAATTTCCAACTGTAAGTTGAGTAAGTCCTGGGGTTGTAATGTGCAACATGGTGACTACAGTTAATAATACTGTGCTTTATACTTGAAAGTTGCTAAGAGAGTAGATCTTAAATATTCTCACCACCACACACACACAAATGGTAACTATTTGAGGTGATGGATATGTTAACTAACCTTACTACTGCAATCATTTTGCAGTGTATGTGTATCACGTTGTACACCATAAACTTACCCAATGTTATATGTCAACTATAGCTCAATAAAGCTGGGGAAAGAAAGAGAAGAAAAAAACAAAAGAACACTTGTGTAACAACATCAATATCTGACAAAATTTATTTTAAAGCACAAAAGCATTACTGGGAATAAAAACAGTAATCACATAATCATAATAGGTTTAACTCACTGGAAAGATATAAAAATACTTACAATAGCTATAAAAATGCAAAAAAAATATGCCAGAAGAAGTTGTTTTCTATATGTGTTAAATGAATACCAAATTTTTTTTAAATGTGTAACCACCCAGTTAAAATGATATTAAAGAAGAAATGAACAAATCCTCCATCAGGGTAGGAAACGTTAATACATTCTTTCATTAATTTTCTAAGACACAACCATCAGTAAGGACTTAGAAGATTTGGAAAAACACACTTAGCAAGATTGATCTAATAATCTCACCATGTGTATTTAACCTTTCCTTTCCCACAGTTCCCATAACACAAATCCTGTTCTTCAAATCCCCAGCTCCGTCCCTGCCCCGACCAAGAAAAACAGCATATAATTCTACATTCTTGCCTTGACTCCCATTGCTGCCCAGCCTCCAAAGAGATGGAATATCTTGACATGTATTGTCATTTATTTTTCCCTGTTTATTTTTTCTCTTCGTTCGTATTATTTGGACTAGGTTATAAACTGATGTCAGAAATATGGTTCTAAATTTAGCAGGATCTCAGCCCAGGACTGAGTTCACAGCAGTATTTCTTTCTTTCTTTCTTCTTTTTTCTTTCTTTTTTCTTTCTTTCTTTCTTTTTTTCTTTCTCTTTTTTTTCTTTTTCTTATTTCTTCTTTCTTTCTTTCTTTCTTTCTTTCTTTCTTTCTTTCTTTCTTTCTTTCTTTCTTTCTTTCTTTTTATTAAAGAAATGCAACTTTAAGAACTTCTTTCATTTTAATTAAATCCCTTTATTTAAAATTAAAGGTTAAATAAATTTCTTTCCTTTTGATACCTGCATACTTTAGAATATAAATGCAGAATAATTCTTCATTCCTCCTTGATTGATGATTTTGAGTTGTTTCCAGTTTTTCTGTCACCTAACATGCTGGTACTTTTTATTTCTGTAGAGTGGGGGGGGGGTAGGGTTTTTTTTTTTTTAATTTTAAAAAGTTAGTTTTTCATTGTCTTACGGAAGGGCTGTTGTAATTTACATTCCCACTAGTACTACTTTGACCTGCTTGCTCTCCGCCCTTGGGGTACTAGCATATATTTTAATGTTTGTCAATCGAAAACTGTAATTTATACGTCCTTGTCTGTGAGTTGTCTGTTTATATTCTTTGCCCATTTTTCTATTTTTTGTCTCGGAAACCCTTGTCCACAATATATTCTTCTATGTGAGACAGAAGTGAATGGGTGGCCAGCACAAATCCCCTTTGGCCTGTATTATTAGAGCTTTGCCTCCAACTTCCCTTTCCCTTTGGCTTTGAAGACATGGTTCCATCTCTCTGAGAAGGTGAATGCTCCCATTTAAAAAAAAGAGAGAGAGAGAGAGAAAGGAAAAAGAAAGGAGGAGAAAAGCACTTCCCCACATCACATAATTCTCTTTGCTCTCCGTGAAGCCTGCTGTTGCCGCACAATTCATGTGGGATTTCTATTCCGGTGACCAAAGAGCACGGCATAAAAGCCACCTGCAGAGACCCCGCAGTCTGGAGTGCCAATGTTCGGGAACCATCCGCTTAATGTCGTGCTGCTCTATTGAAAAACGTGGACTCCTTCCCATAGTCTCACTTGAGGGAGTAGAAGCCCCAAGGGCAGCAGCCAAAGGACACGGCTCCCGCCCTCCCCGAACCGTGCTTTTATCCCACCTTTTCCAACACTTCCACAATATTTGTCTTTTCTTCCTCTGCCCTGCACCCCACTTCTCCTATTTCACAAGAGTGCCTCACGCACCTTCCCAACATTAATGAGCTTCAAGCTGGTTTTTAAAAGGTAGGAGACAAATGGAAAAGAAAGCTCATCTTGCCGGCCAGTATGCCTGTAGCAGGCTTTCCCACCGAGAGAGAAGAGTGAGTCTCGGGGCTGCAGGGAGGCTGACACGCAGGGCAGGAGGCAGCTGTCTGCCTTTATTAAAATGCCACCTTGACCGGCGGCTGATTTCTTTGAGGGCCGGTTGACGATCGCTCAAATGCAGGACCCATGACACACGCTCTGCTGCTCTTTGAACACAAGCCCCCTCAGCTCTGCAGGCTACAGGGAGGAGACGAAAACCATGCCACCAGCCCCCTGGCCCCGCGCTCTCCCTCTGCTCCCCCCCACCCCCGGCTGGCCCTATCCGCTTTTCTAGAAAGGCTTCTGCGGCACATCCAGTTCGGCACAGTTATTGTTTGTCTCCTCTCATTTCCCATGCGTGGTGGCAGTTTATCCTCCATCCTGTCAGAAAGGCCTCCAGAGACTCCCCCAAGAGGATGACACGGATCTCAACCCACACAGAGACCAGCTGGAAATGTCAAATGGTAGCTGTGTTTGAGCAAATATTAATTTCTCCATGAGTAGATTTCAAACTTAAACCATATCCTAAGAATATAGTTTGGGTTGAGGAAACTTCTTTTTCTTTAATCTAATATGTATTCTTTTTTATCTTAAAGGAAGATGACTCCCTAAACGGTTTCTTTCCCTTCCCGCTTTTAAGAGCTTTACTGAAGGGGCGCCTGGGTGGCTCAGTCGTTAAGCGTCTGCCTTCGGCTCGGGTCATGGTCCCGGGGTCCTGGGATCGAGCCCCGCATCGGGCTCACTGCTCAGCGGGAGTCTGCTTCTCCCTCTCCCACTCCCCCTGCTTGTGTTCCCCCTCTCGCTGTGTCTCTCTCTGTCAAATAAATAAGAAATCTTTAAAAAAAAAAAAAAGAGCTTTATTGAAGTATAACTTATCCATTACACTCCTCCATTTTAAGTGTACAGTTTGAAGAGTTTCCTAAACACACACAGTTGGGCAACCATCCCCACAACATAGTTTTAGAACAGCCGTGTCCCCTCAAAACCTGTCTCGCTGCTTGCAGTCAGTCCCCGCTCCCACTTCCAGCCTAGGCAACAGCTGATCTGCTTTATGTCTCTATAGTTTGCCTTTTCTAGAAATTTCACGTCAATGGAATCACACAATATGTGGTCCTTTGTATCTAACTTCTTTGACTTAGCATAATGTTTTTGAGATTCATCCACACTCTTATGTTTATCAGTAGTTTGTTCTTTTTTTATGGCTGGATAGTATTCCATTGTGTGGATATACCACATTTTCTCTATCCATCTACCAGCTGATGGACAGCTGGGTTGTGTCAAGTATTTGTCTATGGTGTCTCTCCTGTGACCAAAAAGGCATATGAGCCTTTTTGTGGGCATATGTTTTCATTTCTCTTGGCTAAATTCCAAATAGTAGAACTTCTGGATCATATGATATGGTGAGTGTATGTTTAACTCTCTAAAGCACTGCCAAACTTCAAGAAAACTCTTTTTTTTTTCCCAAATAAATTCTTAAGGAAAATATTTACTTCTCATTCTCAAGGTTGTATCTGCTGTGAAATTAGCCAACCTGATAGAATAAATCAAAATTCTGAGCATCATTTGGCAAAGTTGTTAGAAATAAAATCATGGGCAATAAAAGTAGCAGAACTAAGGAAAGGGAATATTCTCAAACCATATTCCATTCCTACTCTGTCTTTAGCCAAAAGGCCACCTTTAGAACTTTGCTAACAACAACAGAAAAAGTACAGAATCACCCCTGGCTATCACGCCTTTTTATCTCCCCTTTCCTTACGCTGCCTCCATGGGCTGCAGCTGAAAGTGACATTTTCAGATTTCTTGGTAGAGAACTGAGTGGAGCCTTCTGCAGGGATAGAAACAGATCTTGGATGCATAGACCTTACCAATCCCACAGCCACTATTAGGGTGAACCTGCTAGCAGGTGCTTTGTCAACACAGCACCTAGGGGCTTTCTGGGGCTCCAACCACCAGCCTCATGAATGCGTGCAAAGTGATAGGCCAGAATTTCCCTGATATTATATTAACTGTAGATTCTGGATCCCTGGGATCAGAAGAGAAGCTAGACCATGCCCTCACGGTTTGGGATGACAAGGCCACAGCCCCAGAAAAAGAAGAGATTTTTCAGTTCCAGTTCTGTGACTTACAGGTTTTATAACCCTAAACAAATTGTTCACTTTTATAATTCTCAGTTTTTGTCTCACAGGGTTATTGTGAGAATTAACTAGGATAACAATAGAATGTGTAGCATATAAGCTCTTTGATGGCAGGGAATCTTTATATGGATCCCAGCACCCTAGAACAGTGCCAGATGCATAGTAGATGTTCAGTAAATATTTATTGAATGACTAAAGTACTTAGCATAATACCTGGAGAGATTATTTATTCACTCATTCAATCTTCTGGTTAACATTTATCGAGCATCTACTATATGTTCGTCAAGAGCTACGCTGAGCCACCAAGTATCAGGGTAGCTGATCAAGACAACAAGGCAAAATGAAACAGTGAAACCTTGAATCACTTAACTGTGCTAGTATAAGCAAGAGGCTTCACTAGAGAAAACACCATTTTCCTCACTGTTCCATTTTCCCCATGGAATGACATCAGTGAAGTTTAAATAGATCAGCAGAGACACGGAATATTGTCTCACTAGCAAGAAAGCCCTTGTCAAAAGATTCCTGCCATCTCATGGACCTCGCGGCCACAGGGCTGGGAGGGAGGGGAGGCAGAGCGGAAAGACCTAGAAGTGAGAAAGTACTGAGTACTGAGTAGAGTAGAGAAAGGTAGAGTCTTCAAGGTTTCTCTCCCCTCCCCTCACTGGGAGGTCTCTGCAGAGGCCCCTGTGAAGGCCTCTGCCTCAGGGCCCCACAAATAAAGAGGCCTGCAAATGGAGATGGCCTGGCTAGGAATACAGGTGTGTGTAAGAGCGTGACCGGAGGGCCAGGGAGCCTGTGTCCTCGACTGCACTCCCTTCAGAGAATGCAGCACATGGCTGTGCACCAAGACCCATATGGGAAGGACAACTTTTCTCCATTGGGCCTGTCAAGTAGAGCCCTTGTCTATGGTTGGGCTGGAAAAATCACACACAGGTTTTGGGCCAGGAGCCAATCTCCTCAAAGTTGCTTTTAGAGTGGATATGGTCTCTGTCCTCAAAAAAGCATGCAGACTGTTAAGTAGGCAGGCCGTAAACAGATAAACAAATAATACATAATTGGCAAATGATGACGAAGGCCCCGGTGTCTGTCCGGGGCAGCTGGGGGTCAGGGGGTGGGAGCTGGGACCAGAATTCAGAGAGAGAGAATAGCAAGATGTCCCTGCATTAGCCTGGGTGCTCAGGCTGACCCCCTCAGAGGGGCTATCTGAGCTAAGGACTGAGGATGAAAAGGAGCCAGCCACACTGAGCACAAGGAGGAGGGAGGGATTGGGAGAGGTCAAGCACACAAGCTCAGTAAATGTCCATTCCATCCTCCCTTTGTTACATCAGGCTTTAACTAGTTATAGAGGCTGTGCTTGAGGGGACAATGAGACTTCTGCTGTGCCTCATCCAAATCTGTGTAACGGTCCACCACTTTATAAAAATGTTTTCTTTGATGTACAAAATTAGTGCATCCAGTAAAATCTATCTGTGGTTATAGAGATCTCAAACACACATGAGTCAGATGTTCCTGGTATCTAAACAGTCTTTTATACAGTAGGATGAACCCCCATTGTGTAGCTTTATGGAAAGAACCAAAAGAATAGGTTTAGCTAAAACGCCTTGGTATTCTTGATCCCTATTTGAATATCAGAGACTGGAGATGCTGCAGAAAACAGTGGTTACTTTTGACTTTAGGGAGAAGGGATGGGTGTGTGGTTATTTTCCGCCTGTGGAGAGGCCTGGAAGGTGCCCTGTCCTCCCCCAGCCTCTGACACAAAGATCATTGTTAAGAATGAGCTGGGCCTTCCAGTAATTGTGAAAAGCCATTGCCACATAGTGAAAAGCAACTACCAGTTATTATAAATCTTGTTTTTGCTCAAGGTTATTTTTCTTTCTAAAAAAACCCACTCCCTTTCATGATTATTGTTTACGGTCAGTTCAAAGGAGCCAATACATTTCACAAAGCCCTAACTTTATGCACCTAAATTTTCAAAACCTTGTTTTTAGAGCTGTCTTTGAGTAAGGTTGGATTGAGGAGGCACTGAACTATTTATATCCGTGATTTATTATTTGTTAAAGTAAGGAAATTATGCTGTGAAAGGAGAATAGCTTTAGGAGTTTTAATGTGGAGACATGAGTTTTAATGCTGAGTCTACCCCTTTCCAGCTGTGTGACTTCCACTTCCAGTGGGCAGCTTCCTTGCCGCCCTGGCCCTTCGTCCCTTCATAATTGCATTCCCAGCCTTTCACTGGGGCATTGTGAAGAGAAAAGATAATTTGTTTGGGGTCCCCAGCATGTAGTGTGTGCTCAATAAATGGTGGCTATTACCAGTAAAGTGAGTTGCTGTTGCCACGGCTGGGGCTCAAAGCGTATGGAATTCAGCACACTTTCAGATTTGCGACATCAAGTTGAATTTTGGTGAGACCAGGAGATGAGTTTCTGGAACTTTATCAACCCTCTTCTTTCCCCAGGTGTGTGATTAGGAGAATGCAGCTTGGAAAAGAAAAATTCACACAAAGGCCCATGAATGGCTTTATGGGGTGGTGCAGGGGGTGAGGGGGCTAGTTGCTGGGTCCAAGGAAGGGAAGTAGCAGGGCTCCCTTCCCTCCTTCCTGGGAAGAATGTCACTTTAGGGCCTTCCTTCTCTCAGGTAGAGGCCTGCACTTATAGAAGGGAATCCTGGCCAACCATTAAGAGCGCAGACTTAACTAACTAAACTGGATCAACCTCTGCCTTTATTTGTCCTGTGACCTGGGCTAAGTTGTTTACTCAATCTGCGTCTCACCCTCCTTGTTGGTAAAAAAGGATTTGAGATGATAATATTTTCTACCTTCGAGTATTGTTTTGAGAATTAAGAATAATTTAAGAATTAAGTTAGTTAATAGATGTGCTTAAAATACTCTCAGGTAAATGCTACCATTATTATTAATCTAAAATTTCCCTTCAAAGATAAACTCAAAATATTCTTTGCCATCGTCATTTTGGAAGTTTGTAAATACGAAATTTAAAGGAAAAATATTTTAAAGACTCTCTGTCACACCTTACACAAAGGACAAATAGCAATTCTAGTGGACAAAGAACAGATCCAGTAAGTAGCTGGGAGGACTGCCATCCTCAAATGAGAGCTGTACCAGCCGTGGAAAAGTGATTGAGCCACACTTCCTCAAAGCACAACCATGGAGGGCGCCTGGGTGGCTCAGTTGGTTAAGCGACTGCCTTCGGCTCAGGTCATGATCCTAGAGTCCCAGGATCGAGTCCCGCATCAGGTTCCCTGCTCGACAGGGAGTCTGCTTCTCCCTCTGACCCTCTTCCCTCTCGTGCTCTCTAGCTCTCATTCTCTCTCTCTCAAATAAATAAATAAAATCTTAAAAAAAAATAAAAAATAAAAAAAAAGCACAACCATGGAGGCATCAGGGTAAATTAATGTAAACCACCTGGTGGTTTAAATTCCATTTTCAATTGTCTGGGTGTTTATAAATCTTGGTTTTTAATTTGTCTTTGAAAAAGTGCTATCTCAATTTTAAAAATCCCCCTGAGCTTTGTGACTCATATCATACGAAATCTGACCTTTCAGTGGAAGGGGAAAAATCTAAGTTGTTACCTTGACAACAAAAGGTAAGCGGGATGCTTTGAGCTCTGGGGTTTCTGCTATAAATAATCCATCTTTGGCCAGAACCACAAGCCAGAGAAATATTCATGTGAGAATGGAGAGGAATGAGCTGGGTTGGCCATAGGGAGAGTCTGCATTTCAAGAGATTGTTTTAATCACCATTTTTAGGAGTCATTCCCAGAGGCACTTTTGTAGCAATTAACCAATAAACCAATAAGAGGGAATGAATTCAATTTCTAAAAATGGGAATTTAAACAAATGAAGACTGATAATGCTTTTTCATGTGAGGGCTTTCTCTATACTTATTTGCACTATTGTCTAAATTGTGTTGTTTTCATTCAGAATATTTATTCTCTGGCTTCCCAACAACCTATAAAATAGAACAAAGGGAAACTAACCATGAACTTTGGTCCTTCGGTTATAATTTCTATGATGTTACCCTGCCCAGTAGCAAGAAAGGACTATCAATAAAGTTAGATAGCTTTTAAGACATTGTGGATTATTAAAAAAAGAAAAAAAATCAAAGTTTTCTTTTGGTTAAAAGTAACAAAATACAACTGAATTTTTTTTTAAAACAAGCTGTACTCATGGATAGGTCTAAGATCTATGGCTGTGATTATCCTTTTGCTTGCTGACGTAAATTAGTCTTCTGGGAAGTCCAAGTTATTTCTTAATAAGCTTTAATAGTCTGTGAGTCAGAGTAGGTGCTGCTGACAATGAGTTTTGCAGGATTGACTGGATGGCAAGTAAGAAATTGATGGCACACCCATCCAGTGGCCTACGGATATAGTGCCTCAATATATTTTCTGAATAAGAGCCTTTGCTCCAGTAGATCGATTCTACCTGCTTTTCAGTAAATACGCTTTATCCAAGATTTCCTAAAGTTACCGTACATCTGGATGAGATTCTCTATGACTATTTATGCTTCTTATCATTGTCATGGGGTCACCTCAGATTCATGGGAACAAAATCGGATAACTTGACTTATTTTTTCCAGTTGATCTTGTTTTGTTCTTAAATTCCTACTCAGGATGACTTCCCCTGGGAGGGGCCGCTGTAGATTAAGAGACTCTTTGGTTTTTTTTAAGATTTTATTTATTGATTTGACAGAGAGAGACACAGCAAGAGAGGGAACACAAGCAGGGGGAGTGGGAGAGGGAGAAGCAGGCTTCCCACAGAGCAGGGAGCCTGATGCGGGGCTCGATCCCAGGACCCTGGGATCGTGACCTGAGCCGAAGGCAGATGCTTAATGACTGAGCCACCCAGGCACCCCTAAATTAAGAGACTCTTAAGAGAAACAACAACCAAATGCATCATGTCTCCCTTGATTAAATCCCAATTCAAACAAGCCAACTAAAAATGGTAATTTGAAACAAAAACATTTAACATGGATGGCATATTCAACATTCCCTGAAATGATTGTTAATTTCTTTAGATGTGATAATAGCATTGTGGTAATGTTAGAAATTGACTGTATTTCTTGACATGCCTACCAAAGTCCATAGAAGTAAAATGACATTCTATCTGGAATTTGCTATTAATTTTTTTTCAAAAAAAAAAGGATTGATTATAGAGGAAACAAAACTGACAAACAAAAAATCTATAATATGAGTGATAGATATGTGCGGGTTCATTATAATATTCTATTTTTGTATATGTTTGAAAATATTCATAGTTAAAAAAAAAAATCTTTCCAACCTAAAACGGTCTCTCTCCTATTTTCCAAGATAGCAGTCTATCCTCTTAGAGTAGGAGATGGGCCAGTAAAGATGGCAGTCTATCCTCTTGGAGTCAGAGCTGGTATGGTATCTCATCCTCATGGCATTCTCTTCTCTGGATCCTCACTGGATCTGCCTCTGAAGGGTCTGCAACCCATTTCATTGAGCCCATCATAGTTGAAGCCCCATAAAGCCTCTTGCCCATTTGTCTCTTATTTCTGCTTTTGGTGGTGCTACTGATGCTTTGAAGCCTGGCTGTGATTCCCAGTAGACCCCTGGTTTGGGTAACCCATACTCTAGCTCTCAGTTAGCTGTATTTTCCCTTCCACAGTGACCCCTCTTGTCTGGTGTGTTCACCAGCTGATACCTTTAACTATTTCCACATGCCATCCATCATGCCCAAACATGTAGAAACTTCTAGATCCCCTACACTCCAGCAGAAAGCCATGGAAAATCAATGGAGTAGAAAGGACATTCCATACAATCTTTTATGCACTTTTCTCAGCCAATTTTTATTCTTCTCCCAGTGTCTTCTTGGATATAGTGGATAGGGCTAACTCTGGGATTCTCTGACAAGCATGCAGTTTTTCCAGAATGGCTCTAGAGAAGGCCAAATCAAGGCTTTTGTTCTAAAATCAACCCAGACTTATCTGAGTCCTTTTTCATGCCCTGAGGCTTGGCTCCCAGTGAGGCGGGGAAACACTACATAGTTCCTCACCTTCCTCTTGCCCCTCTCTTCCTCTCCTCCTAGGTGGTTACCTAGCACAGAAGGGCTTCCCAAAAGGGAATGGCATGAGCAACCACATGAAGCTATCTCATTTGAGTATGTTCTTACTGTTTCCCTCATTAAAATGGAAGCTTCATGAAGGCAGAGATCTTACCACTTGTTTACCGCTATATCCCTAGCACCTAAAGCCAAGTTTGGCACACATAGGGACTCAATAATATATATTGAATAAATAGTCAATGAACAATCACTGTATACTGTTTTCTATAGCACCTACTTTGTAAATTACACACGTATTAGTGTAAATACTTGATTAGCATCACTATCTCCCTCTAAAACTACTTCTGAAAATTGCCTGATAAAAATGAACTTCAATGCTTGGTAAACACTTGGATTCCCAATTCTTTGCCTGAGATTCTGATTCTGTAGCTCTAAGGGTGGAGATTAGGAATCTGTGTTATTACAAGTGCTTCCCACCCCCACAGAGACTGTTCCCATTAGGGACCTTTGGAAAACACAGCTCTAGAACATAAGCTCTACAAGGCAAGGACCTTATCTGGTTTTAGTCCCTGGAGAGATCTGGCACATAGTAGAACCTCATTACACTGTTGCTGAATGAGTGAATGACTAACAAGTGGTGGTGAATACATGCTGGGCTCTTTTTGACTTGATAATCTCTTTTCAACAACTACACTGAACTTTTCTATAAAGGTTAGATGGGTTAATTAATGAAAAACCATCATTTGACTTTCTAGCATATTATATTTCAAACCTTGTGGGTGGGAATGGTTTTGTGTGTGGTTTGTTTGTTTGTTTATACTACCTCATCAACAAGACACACAGAATATAGCTATCAAGAAATTGGTTGCATATTGGTTTTGGCAAAAAAGCAGATCAGTGGAACAGAATAGAGTGCCCAACAATAAACCTATACACCTATGGTCAATTAATTTACAACAGAGGAGTGAAGAGTGTACAATGCAGAAAGGAATGGCATTGGGAAAACTGGAAGCTACATGCAAGGGATAAAACTTGACCACTATCTCACTCCATTTCAAAAATTTACTCAAAATGGGTTAAAAACTTGAATGTTAGACCTAAGACTGTAAAATTCCTAGAAGAAAACACAGGTGATAACCTCGCCATTAGTCTTAGCGATTATTTTTTGGATCTGACTGTAAAGGCAAGGACAACAAAAGCAAATATAAACAAATGGGACAACATCAGACTAAAGAGCTTCTGTACGGCTAAGGAAACCATGAACAAAACAAAAAAGCAACCTACTGAATAGGAGATGATATTTGCAAATCATATATCTGATAAGGGGCTAATATCCAAAATATATAAAGAACTCATACAACTCCATAGCACAAAAAAAAATTAATCCAACCTGGAAAAATGAGCAGAGGATCTGAATAGACATTTGTCCAGAGAAGACATACAGATGGCCAGCAGGCACATGAAAAGATAATCAATATCACTAATCACCAGGGAAATGTAAATCATAACCGCAATGAGATATCACCTCCTACCTGTCAGAATGGCTATTATCAAAAAGACAAGGAATAACAAATCTTCGTGAGGAAGTGGAAAAAAGGGAACCCTACTGGACAATTGGGAATTGTAAATTGGTGGGAATTGGGAATGTAAATTGGTGCAATCACTATGGAAAACAGAATAGGGATTCCTCAAAAAATCAAAAATAGAACTACCATATGAACTATCAATTCCATTTCTGGGTATATATCCAAAAAAACCAAAAACAGTAATTCAAAAAGATATATGTACCAATATGTGTTTATCATAGCATTATTTACAATAGCCAAGACATGAAAACAACCTAAGTATCCATCAATAAATAAATGGATATGGACACACACACACTGGAATACTAGTCAGCCATAAAAAAGAATGAAATCTTGCCATTTGTGACAACATGACAACATGGATGGACCTTGAGGATATCATGTCATGTGGAATAAGTCTGACAGAGAAGGAGAAAGACTCCATGATTTCACTTACAAGTGGAATCTAAAAAAAACAAGACAAACAAACAAAATGAGACAAAACCCAGACTCATAGATACGGAAAACAGAGTGATAGTTGCCAGAAGAGAAGGGGAGTAGGGGGTGTGCAAAATGGGTGAAGGGGATGGAGAGCTACAAACTTTCAGTTATAAAATACTAATTCATGGTGATGTAAGGTACAGCCCAGGGAATACTGTCAATAATATTGTATTAACTTTGTATGGTGGTAGATGGTGACTAGACTTGTCATGGTGATCAGTTTGCAATATATACAAATGTTGAATCACTATGTTGTGCACTTAAAACTAATAGAATACTGTGTGTCACTAACACTTCCGTAAAAAAATTAGTTGCCGTCTCTTCTAAAACTGAAACTTTTTAAAAAAATGTTTGCTGGGATACCTGGGGGCTCACGTCAGTTAAGTGCCTGCCTTCAGCTCAAGGTCATGATCCCAGGGTCCTGGGATCCAGCTCCACATCAGGCTCCCTGCTCAGCAGGGAGCCTGCTTCTCCCTCTACCTGTTGCTCCCCGTGCTTATGCTCTCCTTCTCTCTCTCTCTCTTTCCCTCTCTCTCTCTCTGACACATAAATAAATAAAAGATTTTAAAAAATAAACAACTATTTGCTAAACCACAACAATTAAATCTTCAGTATTAATTATCATGAAAGAGGCAGTAAATCTCCTGTCACCTTTCCAGGTATCAAGAACATAAAAGAAGATTTTTTTCAATTTTGTTCTGAAAGCATTTAGTAGATAAATAATTAGATGGAATACATAAAAACTATCATTTCTCTATTATCATCTTGATATTTCTGTACTTAAAATCCAAATGGCGATGACTGTGAGCAGGGAAGCAGCCGGGAACCACAGAGCCATCATTAGACTGGGGGCAAGAAAACCTGCTCTGATTCTGACTCACTTAGCTACTAATCAATTGTATGACCTTTGTCAAATCACATCCCCTCACTGCCTGGTTAGTTTCCTGGAAGGCTAAAAAAGGTGGGGGTTCAAAAAAAGTGGAGGTTCAATTAGTTGATTTCTGGGACTTTTTTCCAGCTTTTGTATCTCATGGTTTCTCAGTTCTTAGGCACTGCTGTAGGCATTGGAGTTACCACAGTGAACAAAACAAAAACCTGCCCTTAAGGAACTTCTATTCTGGCCACAGGCGACAAGAAGATAAGAAGTAAAAAAGTTAAAATAGGTAGGTAGGTAGGTAGGGAGGTAGGTAGAGAGATGGATAGTTAGAATGCTATGGAGAAAAATTAAGCAGGGAATAGAGTATGAGTGTAGTAAATTAAATAGGATGGGCAGAGAATTCTCCAACAAGATTTGCGTAAAGGCCTGTTGCCCTTTGGCAACACAGAATTCAGTGATCAAGTCCATCGGGTAAGGCTGTGGCCAGAAGCAGAAAATAAAGCTGGAGACAGTGGGGTACAAATACAAATTCCTGTAAGAGCCATGGAAAAGTAAACCAGTCAATTGATGTAAGTGAAGAATGTAGTGGTTACTCAACTCCGCCATGTTGTCATCTAAGGTCCGGGTCCCGTGTCACCACATCAGCTCTCTTCCAAGAGGAACCGGAAATCTGAATTTTTATGTAAAATATCCTGGTTTTTTTTTTTAAAGTGTTCGTTATTCTATTGGTTTCCTAGGGCTACCATAACAAAGTGCCACAAACTGGTGACTTTAAAAACCAGAAATTTATTCTAACACGTTCTACAGGCTGGAAGTCCAAAATCAAGATGTCAGCAGAGCCATGCTTCCTCTGAGACTGGATAGAGTCCTTTTCTGCCTCTCCTTAGCTTCTGGTAGAAGCTAAGACAACAGTCCTTGCCACTCCTTGGCTTGTAGCTGCATCACTCCAATATGAGCCTCTGTGGTCTCACAGTACTCCCCCTCGTGTGTCCGTGTCTCTTCTTAGAAGGACACCAGTCATACTGAATTCAGGGCCGTGCTACCAGTTGCCCCCCTCTTAACTAACTACGTGTGCAGTCACAGTCTCAGGGTTGGGGGTTCTGACTGTAATGGATACTTTGCAGGGGGGGACACAATTTAAGTTATAACAGTTATCAATTAATATGCATTTTTGAAAATACTGCATTAGTTAACACTCTGTAGGGTAAATAAATCATATATGTAACTCATGGATTATTCATTTGTGAGCTCTGGGCCAGAGATTAAGGAGCCTAACAAAAGGACTATAAGCTTGGTACACAGTGTAGTGCCTGCCCAAGTATTTGCTGAAGTAATAAGTGAATGAATGAATGAATGAATGAATGAATGATGGTGTTTCTTTTATGTTCACAAATAGCTGGAAAATATCTGGAAAAGGTATTCTCTTATCAGAGAGAGGACCCAGCTGGTCAGAACTATACTGAATATTCAATACTTTCTACTTTCTTCAAACTTGAAGAGAGCTGTATAATGTACTAACTCCCACTCCACCCCAGTGCTCCCCCTCCTCCTTCCTCTGCCGTGATTTCTCTGTATCAGGAGACTTGGGCTTGTGTCTGAGACGCAGCCCAGCTACCCTATCTGTTTTTAGATCATCGTTAAATGCCAGTTTTTCTTTTTCTGTGACAGAGATTGCCTGTGGTTTGCCCAATATCTGATCTTCCCCTTCCTTAAAGGCAGAATGCTACAGCAAACGTGCTCAACTGGAAAACATTTTAAAAGCCTAGTTAGCCAACAGGAATCGCCAAATAGTTGTAAGTGGTAGTCTTGGGGCAAGAATTCTGGAAAGCTTTTTGTGTTGTGTGAACTCTCCTGTTCCCTGCTTGAAAGGTGACTGTGATAACTGAAACAATAGCAGTCATTTGGGGCCTAAAGCGACGTGAGCAGAGAAAGCTACATACTAAGAATGGGGGAGTGAAAGATGCAGTGTGGCTTCCTGCTAGTGTCTTGAGCCACTGGACTAGCACGGCACAGGTTCCTTTCAGACTTGCTTTATGTGATAAGAAAACCAACCCCTCCCCCCAACCCCCATAAATCATAGTGCAGGTCACATTCTGTTTTCTCCCAAGCCCACTCCTCCCTTTTCATTTCTGCTCTGTATTTCGTGGAATGACATTTCCTAGGCTCCCTCTTCTTCTGCTTCCAGAGTGAGTCAAGCCCATGAGAGGAACTCGTTGAATGCCAGAGGACAAAAGTAGGGGAAAAACCAGAGAATATCTCCTCCTTTTGCTCTGCTTCAGGAGACACTCTGGCAGTGTGTGAGTAACTAATGCACCAGACAACCATCTGGCTACAGAGCAACCTCCTCCTCCTGCCAAGTGGTCCCAGCTCCTGGGATCCAGGATCACCATATCCTTCTTTCATCTCCTCCTCTGGCAATGCGAAGGCCTTCCTCACTGAATCCCGTTGTCTGCTCAGCTCTCTCATCTTCTGTGTGAGAAATTCCTGTATAAAAATGACCTCTTTTTGAAATACGTAGACTGATAACAGGGAACGTAGACTGATCACAGGGAACGTAGACTGATCACAGGGATACGTAGACTGCTTTCTCTTTTCTGAGAATGATCCAGCCACTCAGTTTTGCAGAAGGGAGGGAATCTTTGTTTCTCCCAGCTGAGCATAATATCCAACTACTATATCTCCCTCCAGAATTCCTGGAGACAGCAGAGAGAAACTGCCAAGTCCTAAAAGCCTATCATCATCCCAGTTAGGACAGCAGATCCTGGGCGTTTATGGCTTCTGGTAGCAAGATTTCAACCTTTCCTGAGTTTTCAGAACCAATTTAAGAAACAAAATTAAAAGGCATCTCATCTTCTTTTTGCTGGCCAGGGCTTAGCGCATGCCCTTGTGAATCACCGCTCTGTCAAAAACTTGCCTTGGAGCGAGCAGACAATCCAACGCACATCCTTCTCAGGTTTTGCTCCATGGACTAAGTGGAAGGTGGGACCCTCTGATCTCACCACAGCCTTCCTGTTTTCTGCTCTTTGAGATCATTCATTCCTAGAGCATTCCCTAAATGTGTTTAATCAGCAATTCAAAATCTTTCTCTGGCCCTTGATCTAGAGCCTCCACAAATGTCATCAGCTTGTGCTCTGGACCTGCTCCTCTGGAGCATAAGCTTCATTGCTTTCCTGCTTCTGTGTGCTAGGGGTGGGGGCCAGATTTGATGGTGATGGGTTCTTTCAACTGTTCCAGCATTTCACTTGTACACTTTCCATCCTGCCAAGAACTAACTCACCTTTCTTTAAATTCTGCCTTGGATGACACAAGAGTCCATAGCACCCATTCCTCCACCTTCTGTAGGAAATCTGTGGAATCATACTGATAAGTCTTCACATTTAAGTGTAGTTCCATGCTTTTATTAAGACATTATCCATTCTCTTGTCTTGTGGCCCCACATAATGAATTTTAGTGCTTGATCACACCTGCCCTTTGATGTTCCTCTTCACGAAAGGACAAGCCGAGTACACCGACAGCTCGAGCTGGGTCTGCACATAATTTGTCTGCAGTGGTGTAGTGGTCTTGGCTTATTCCATTTAGATGGCCTCCCCCTCCTATATTCGTAAAATATAATCCATCACAAGAACAAACCCAAATTAATTTGTAGGTGATCACAAACATGCCACGTGTTCAGAGGATGGTTCAACTATTCATTTATTATTGACATGGAGGTTGCCTTTCAGACCATACAGAAGGGACCAGGGGTTTACCGTGGAAACTTCTTTTTTCCTTTTGTACTCTCTGTCCTGTCCTCGGAGTATCTTTGTTGCCCCTGTGATCAGGGCAGCAAGATCTGTCCCTGTTTCTAGCCCAAGAAAACAAAGCAAGATGTTTAAGTTCTTCAGTGTGCGGCACCTAGATAAGGCAAACAAAATTCTTTTTGCTAATATCAGCCACTTCTCAAAGCATAACATCAGTGTCTCCGTATTCTAGAGGACATCCCCTCCCCTTCAAGGGCAAGAATGGGTGACAGCAGACACCATCCTGGTACAGAAGAGAATAAGCAATGGATTAATTTTATAATAATGAAGAAAAACCAATAAAGTTAATTTTTTGAAAAAGTTTTAGGGAAAATAGAATTGGAATAAACCAAGATGGGTAAGTTCAAAGGATTTCTAAGAAAGATCCTTATAATTAAGGGGTCTTTTTTCCTTTAATCTTTCTCTTTCCAATTGTTTTTTTATAAATAATATTCTTTAAGATAAACAAAGACAGACAGATAAATGTTCAGTATATACCCAAGCCTATCAATGATGAAACTGCTAGTGAGAAATGCTTCACATAAGAGTCATCAAGTTGCAAAAGAATTATCTATGAAGAAAGAAGCCTCTCCTAACATGGTGAATGTGCATTTTAAGGGGAAAAACAATCTTGTACATATTTTTTTCTACAAAAGCAATTATATTTCTTCACATAGAAATTATTGCATGGGACATGCAAATGCTGTGAACTGAAATGGAAACACCAATATATTACTTCTGTTCCAAACATCTCTGCCTAGCTCCCCAATCTCCCACATTCCTGAATGACATGATGAAGCCTTCCATTTATGTGAAAATAAAAAATGAGATTTGTTCTGAATAATTCTTTATAGTTTTGGCATGTTGTTTGTTCTCTTGCTATGAAGCAAAGAGATACGTTGGCCTGGCATCTTTTATCATCCTTTCTCCCTTCTCAGGCAGAATGGGGAAAGTGCAGACTTCTGGTGGTTTCTTACTGGGGTTAAACATGTTTTGCAATAGCAAGACAGTGGGCCCTCAACAAGTTTCTTTGAAAAATAAATGTAACTCACTTTTGTCTACTTTCCAAAACAATTCCTTATTTGGTGAAAATGCCAGGAAAAACCCCTAAGTAAAAAGAATGCACATGATTTTATAGCATTTGGCCAAAGTTTATGACTTGACCAGTTGCTTGATGATCAAATCTAAGCACACTCAACTCTAAAAGAAATACACTTTTACTTCCAATATACATTTATAATTGGGAAATGAAGCATGATATACAATCCTCTTCTGGGAAAAACAACCAGCTCTACTTTGTAGAGTCCTAAAACATTCAAGCTGGAAGTAACCACAATAATGATTCTCTCCAGTCCCTCAATAACATGAAGAAAATTAGGATACCCAGGGCTGTCCTGACTTTAGCACTAGAAGTCCCACGTGCCAGGAAAGCCCTCAGTTCTGAGATGGTTGGTCACCCTAACGTTAGATCTAGATTTCTGGTCTTCCAATTACTGACTCAGTGATGTTTGTCTCACACATCTTTGTTTTTACTGAGATCCTAATTGTTCTACCATTTGGAACAGCTTGTAAATAAGTTTAAGTGCTAATTGTGCATTCCTTATAGATTTAAGGAATGAAATAAAAATGTTGGTTTTTGGTTTCTCCATACAGTTTTTAAAGGATCATTCCCATGGGAGACACACCCTAAATACTATTTCACTTCGTTCTCTCTCCTGTCTCTCTTTTTATTCCTGGAAAGATGTAGATTGTGTTGTTATGCATGGCTTAGGCTGATAAATCAAATCAGTAGACATTTCAAATAAACAAACAAAATGAATTTGAGAGGTTATAAGTGTTTGCAAGTGTCACCGTGGAGACCAGAGAATGGATTGTTACCATGGAGACTTGCATAAACACTGCCTGTAAGGATTTCCATGTGGAATCAGATGTAGAAGAGATTTGGGAAGGAGGATATATAAATGGACCTGGCAAAAAATATGGCTGGAGTGAGTTGTGTAAGAAGACTGGGGGATGCTAAAGTAAGTGGACAGTTTGAAATGTTACTGCACTCACCATTGCTCTATCAGTGAACAAGAAAAAACCTTCAGGGAAAAATCCCCGCATCCAACAATACTACAGAATTGGAGGTGGTTTCCATCCACCCTTTGACTCTATTTTTCACACTGGCTATCTGTCACTGTCATTATAACTAGTTCTATACAGGTGTGATGTGATCATAATGATAGCTAGACTTTATCAAGTTTTGCCACATCGGTGGGGCTGTGATAAACATTTTATGGTTATTATCACATTGAATCTGAACATTTAGAAGGAAATGTAAATATCCCCATTTTACCAGTGGAGAAAATGAGGCATAGAGAAGGTCATACAGCTGAAACATAGGGAAGGTGGGATTCATATGAGGCAGACTGGTGGCAGAGCCCCTGTTCTGAAATACTGATCTTCTCTGATGAAAGAAGATACTGTCCTTGCCTTTGAGGCACTTTAAATCTAAATAAGGAAACAAACATAGTAAGAAAGAATAACACGAGGCCAACAATATGTATTTCCAGTACTTAGACATATTCTGGTAATTATTTAATTACAGGGTAATGTCCACCATGAATCTTACCCTTTTTCCTCTTTTCTCTGCAGTTATTATTTCACTGGGGCTCTTAGTTGCAGAGAACGGAATCCACATTAGCTGACTAAAAGAGAAAAAGAACATAATAAAGGGTATCCATTTACTCATGAGATATCAGGGAGGGTCAGAGAGTCATACTTGAAAGCTACAAAACTCAAATTATACCCTCTTCCTATTTCCGAGTTACTAGGTGTTTATTTATTTTTACTTTTTTTAAGTTTTTATTTAAATTCCAGTTTGTGAACATACAGTATAATATTAGTTTCAGGCATACAATATAGTGACTCAACAATTCCATCCATCACCTGGTGCTCATCACAACAAGTGGGCTCCTTAATCCCCATCACATATTTCACCCATCCCCCACCCTCCTTCCCTCTGGTAACCATCAGTTTGTTTTCTATAGTTAAGAGTCTGTTTCTTGGTTTGGCATTATCTTTTTTCTTTTCCTTTGTTCATTTGTTTTATAAATTCCACATATGAGTGAAATCATATGGTATTTGTCTTTCTCTGACTGACATATTTTGCTTAGTATAATACAGTCTAGCTCCATCCATGTCATTCCCAATGGCAAGATCTCATTCTTTTTTATGGCTGAGTAATATTCCATTGTGTATATATACCACATCTTTTGTATCCATTCATCAGTCCGTGTATACTTGGGCTGTTTCCATACTTTGGCTATTATAGACAATGCTGCTGTGAACATAGGGATGCATGTATCCCTTTGAATTAGTATGTTTGTGTTCTTTGGGCAAATACCTAGTAGTGCAGTTGCTGGATGATAGGGTAGCTCTATCTTCAACTTTTTGAAGAAATTCCATACTCTTTTCCAGAGTGGCTGCTCCACTTTGCGTTCCCACCAACAGTGTAAGAGGGTCCCCTTTCTCCACATCCTCACCAATACCTGTTGTTTCTTGTGTTGTTGGTTTTTAGCCATATCTGACAGATATCTCATTGTACTTTTGGTTTGTGTTTCCCTGATGATGGGTGATGTTGAGCATCTTTTCATATGTCTTTTGGCCATCTGATGTCTTCTTTGGAAAAATGTTTATTTATGTCTTCTGCCCATTTTTAATTGGATGATTTGTTTTTTGGGTGTTGAGTTGTATAAGTTCTTTATGTATTTTGAATACTAACCCTTTATTGGATATATTACTTGCAAATTACTTCACCTATTCCATAGGCTGCCAATTGATTTTGTTGTTTCCTTTGCTGTGCACAATGTTACAGGGCATTTAAATCAAATTTGTCTTCAAATGTGCATTTAAGCTTTCAGGTGAATTGACTCAAGGGCTGGACTGAGTTGGAGTAACACTGGCTTCTCTCTTTAAGCTCTAATTCTTCACAGAACACCTGTGGACAGCATCCCATGGCCAAAGTGTTCTAACTGTTACAAAGCTTTGGATCAGGGATTCCTACTGATCCTGGGAAGCTTTGTGTTGGGCCAATCAACCATCCCTGAGAAAGAGAGATTGTAAGGCTTGCCTGACAACAAGGATCAACAGAATTTATTGTAGTCTTAAAGGATGGCTCTGTCAATAATCTTGGATAAAGTCCTTTGAGTCAAATATTGTGAAAAATTCCTTTACAAATTGTTGATACACCCCATGAGAATTAACCTTTATTTTGCACTGATAGGTACTCAGCAGACAGCAAAGTATACAGGACCTTCTTTTTCTGAGGGGAAGTAGAGGACAATGTAAAGTCCGCTGAATTTGGACAAAGAACAAAGTTGTTTGGAATATTAAATTTAAAAATATGGATGGGGGCTGGCTGGGTGGCTCTGTTGGTTAAGTGTCTGACTCTTGGTTTCCGCTCAGGTCATGATCTCTAGTTCCTGAAATTAAGCCCAGGGTTGGGCTCCTTGCTCAGTGGGGATTCTGCTTCTCTCCCGCTCCCTCTCTCTGCCACTCCCCCCACTCATGTTTTCTCTCTCTCTCCTCTCATAAATGAACAAATCTTTTTTTTTAAGTAGGTAATCTGTTTTTAACCCTTTGGATATTGTTAGTTAGGTGAAGAAATGGTTTCCCTTTTCTCATTGATTGAAAATTTATAGCCAAATTTGAGACCCACCTCTGTTTAGCAAGTGCATAGGATTTCATGGCATGAATCTTAATACACCACACCAAGCTTAATCTCACTTTTTAATTGTTATTTTCTCTTTCTCTCTTTTAAAAACTATTTATATCTTATCTCACCATGTTATATGCATCCTTTTGTACTTAAATGCATTTTTGGGGAAAAAAGATTGACAAAACCATTTGGTCACTCCCTGTGATATACCCCAATCAATCTTATATGGCTCCAGAAGCCCCTCCTGGTGCCCTTCTTTGAAGGCTCTGTTCTCAAGTCTCCTAAAAACCATCCTCACTTTGACCCAAGTTTTAGGCGGGCTGTGGTATTTTTTTTTTTCAGTGTAATCCGTCTGCTTTCATCTTCCAGAGATTTTTCATGATTTCTAGTCCCTAAGAGTATCCCTTTCTATTTCCCATCACTGATTTGGGTTTATTTTACTTTCTGTTTTCTTCTGCTATTTCTAGAGGTGAGAAAGGGAGGATGGAGCATGTGTTCAGTGTGCCACCTTCCCACGGAGTCCCCTATTCCCTTTCTCATTCCAGATCTGCATTTCCAATAGGCCTCTGAACATGCACACTCAGATATGCTACAGGAGTCTCACCTCACAATGTCTGAAATAAACACTTCACCTCAACCAACTTCTGTGTGTGTGTGTGTGTGTGTGCACATACCTGTATAACCAAGAAAGAAAATGGATTGTATCCTTGCTCCTCTCCCTCTCTCTTCCTTATCATCCAATAAATGTCCAAGCCTCTAGTTATTCCACCTCCTAAATACTCAAATCCATCCATCCCTTGTCATCTTTTTATTGCTGTAGCATAACAGAATCTGGTTTTATTCCTTCAGTCCCATCTCCAAACTCTATCCAAAATGAGATATCCAAAGGGCATCACCTCCCTAAAAATCCTTCCGGCTTCCAGCACCCTACAAGGTAAATCTCAACCCTTTACACGGTACCTCCTTTAGCACAGTACCGTACAGTACCTCACTTACCTCAGCACTCACTGCTCCTCAGTATTCACTCCTTTATAGTCAGCTATCCAACCTCTGTTCTTCCGTGCCTCCGTGTTTTTGTGTATATTGTTCATTCTACCTAGAATACTCTTCCTCACCTCAGCCCATCCTTCCTTCTTGCCTTCTTTCATTCTTCAGCAAATATCTGTGATGCACATACTGTGTGCAGGCACTATTCCAGGCACTGAACAAAAGAGTCATTGCCCTTATTTTAAAAATGCATTTAATTTAACAAACATTTCTGTAATACTATGTGCCAGGAACCCTTCAAAAAGTCCATGAGATTCCATTCTAGTAGGAGACACACATTAGCTGGATTAGTTCTTCAAGATTCAACTCAGAGCCTCTTGGACCTTCCTCTGAGTCTCCCAGCACATCCTGCATGGACAATTATCCAAGCATGTTGATGTGGTTGTCTCTGCCGTGGCACTCTAAGTTCCCTGAGCGGACTCTTCCTTTGATCCCATGAACAGTGTTGGGCACCTAATAAGAACTCAGTAAGTGTTGATGAAACAACTGCCAAACCAACTAAATTTGCCCATGTCATTCTGCTGCTTAAAACCCTTTGATGAGTCACCACTAAAACTAAAGGCTTGTGTCCAAATTGCTTAGTTTGGCACGTAGTGCTTTGCAAGCTGGCCCCAACTTAACCTGGCCTCACCTTCCCCAGTCCCCAGTCATGCTCCTTTTGCCCTAGCGACACCAAGCTATTTCTCATGCTCCCAAAATAATGTTCTCTATAATTTCTCAAGGCCTAATATGAAATGCTCTACGTGACTTGTCAACTTGTGAACTTTCATTTGTTGTTCATGACCAACTCAAAGACCACATATCCACATGTGTCACACATTCACCCATGTGACTTGTCCCTCCTGTAGCCACGTATTTCACCTAGTTTCATTTATCACATTGTATTGTCATGCTCTATTTATGTGTGTCTATCTCCCCTCCCCACACACACTTATTCCATGGGCTTTGGGTTCTTCAAGGGCAAGAATTATATTTTATTAACTTTGGAATTCTCTCCAGTTTCATCTGAAACATATCTCAGCCCCTAAAACATAACAGATGATCAGATAATGTTTGATGGAAGGAATTAATGAATGGATAGACTTCTGCAGGCTTCCCTGCCCTGTGTAGGACAACCAGAGAAGGACCAAACCTTGGCTTATACAACGTTTCTACAGGGGGTAGAATTCAAGATCTTATTCTCAAACCAAATTAGAAACCTTTACATTCAAATGCTTTATTGGCTGACCACTTGTTCTTCATTTTTCTTACTTTTCAAATGCAAAAGATTATTTGTCCTTGAAATGTTTTGTCCCATTCTAGAAGAATAGTATGTCAACACTATTACCTACTTATTACTTTGTACACATTCCATACATAAGACAGTATTAGTTTCTTGAAGGCAAATCTCTCTCATCCAATTTAAAATGCCTTTAGATAGTTGTTGGAAAGGACCATTTTAGCCTCTCTCGAGCCTATATATCAGTAAACAGGATGTTGCACAATAAAAAACAGCAATAATCAGCTGTAAAAAGCCTTTTAAAAAGTGTAACCTTTGTTTTCCCCAGGCCACATGAACCTCAGGGTGAACTGGGTTCAGACTAATAGTAATAAAAAGTGTTGCTCTACTCTGACCCCCGCTTAGTATTATAGGATCTCACACTTTTTGCAAAACTTTCTCTTCCATTCTTAGATATTCTGAGGGACCCCAAGAAATATTTCAAATGTTTCAAAACAGCCCCAAAGGAGCCACAACTACTTGTGCACATACACATGCCGGGCCAGGCGATGGCTGCATCTGAGACACTCAAGCTAGCTTCCCTTTCACAAATACATGCAAATACATCCGTATGTACATACAGGTTCTTATTGAAAATACCAGAGAAAACTCAAAACTTACATGCTTTCTCTTGTATTGGGAAGTTGCTCTATTTTTCTCCTCTATTATGAAATGCTGGTGGCGTGGAATTCTTCTGAAAGGATAAAACCTGGTATTCCTTCATTTATGTTGAGGAGTATCCATTGGGATAGCTCAAAATTATAGTTATGCTTTTTAAGATAGGAGGTTATGTCATTGTAGGGAGGCAGAAGCCTGCAGGGAGGCAGTCAAGGGCTGGTGGTGAAGCTCTGTGAGGTCACCGGGACCCATTTTTCTGCTTCCCCATCCTCAACGCCCACAGGACACCACAGGACCCCAGATGGGAGCCTCAGGCACTGTAACTACATTCCAGCCAGCAGGAAAGGTGACGGACAGAGAAGGACGCGCCCTTTCTCCTTGAGGACACTTTACACACACAGAAGTTCCATTTACCTTCTATGGGCCAGAACTCAGCCACAATGCCCCATTTAGCTACAAAAGAAGCTAGGAAATGTGGTCTGTATTACAAGTATCCAGGTTCTTCAGCTAAAATCAGCAGTACTCTAGCAAAAAAGAAGTCAGGAATATGTATTTTGGGACAGCTAGGAGTCTCTAAGAAAGATATGGGTTTATTTTGTCTCCTCTATTTATGGATTTAGACTGGTACATGGAAGAGGAACAGATCATTGAATTGCTTACGCCATCCACGCCAATGTGTGGCAGGTACACCTATTGGTAATTTAATTCATGTTCCATTCTCACTGCTGTTAATACATTTTCCTTTCCCATCCTGAAAAGTTAGCTTAGCTTTTTGTCTCCAGGACTAACAGACTCTTGTGCTGAAGAGCCAAGAGCAGAAGTGGCAGGTCAACTCAGCCTGGAGTTTTGTTTTCAACACGTTTGTTTTCAACACGTTTAACTCATGGAAACAATAGTGGCAAAGTATCTGAAAGAGGAAGCTGGTTCCCAAGCTTAGGGCTTAGGGAAAGCAAAATGGGATCAATCTGAGGAGGAGAGAGGCATTAATATGTCCTTGGAGCTGAAGGGGTCAGGGCTTTAGCCATTCAACTGTGGGGACCAGAAGCATGTTCGTTCATAGCTCTCTGGGACACACACACATATCCTACATGAGAATGACCATGTGCTGTGGCTCAGGCAGTCAGATGTGGGTCCTGAAGCACCCCCCCCCCCTTAGAAACATTTCCTATGCTCAAGCTGCCCATTTCCCAGAGAATCCAATAGTAGGGCCTCCTTTCCCTATATTCTGAACTTACAAGTCAACTGAGACTATAATTTCACCCTAGAGAGGTAGAGGCAGCTCCCCAAAATGAGATCAAGGATGAATTTTCCACCACCACAGGCAGATTTAAGCTTGGGGAGATTCTTCTTATATTCCAACATAGTGTTTTTTAAACCCGTGTATTACTAATATTTATTCCTGCTACAAAGCATAGAGCTGGAGGTAGAACTCAGCCTTCCTGGGCATTAACCTTGTGGTATTCTTGGGTAGCTTAGCTGTCTCTGAGGACCAAAGTTAGAAGTAAGTTGGAACAATATTGATCACTGAAGAGTGATTCATCCTGATTCCTCATCTGGCTTCCTTGGCTCGTCACTTGCTCTGTGTTCCTACATTGATTTAATCCTACATAGTCACTTTGTAGGTTATAAACTCCTTGAGGGCAGGTACTCAGTCTATTCTATGATGGACCACATGTATGTTACATTGCTCACACAGCCTGTCTTTTTATCCACCTTTGTCAGATCATCAGTACTGAAATAAATGAGCCAGGATTTTTTTTTTTTTATTTGAGCTGGATCACTCAGAAATCAGACCCAGGGAGGAGCTTTCCCCTTGACAAAGTTGTGGGTGGTGGGGGAGGGGGTTACTTTCTACTGGTACTTACCATGGTTCTTTCCCCGAATCTGGGGCTTATTACAGATTTATATGCCAGAACCAAGTCTCCAAGAGAGACTCAAGGTGCTATAACCAGCGATGTTGATGATTTAGTAGATAATGTTCTTTTTTCTGAACTTCAAATGAAACCAGCGGGTTATGAGGAACCATCCTTCAGCTGAGTCATAAAAACAAGCTCCTGCCCTCTTACAGTTAAAAATTCATGAAGCATTTCAAAACGCTATTGAGAATCAGGCTTGGTTACCTTCTTTCCCTTCCCTCGTTATTTATATGATTAAATACCTCTGGCGGCTTTCACTTTTGCCTATGACTTATAATCTGATGTTTCTGATTAATCAAGAATATGTGCTGGGCCTGGTTACCACTTGGTTAAACTAAAGAAAAATATAAGCATTACAGGGAACCAAGCGATAAAACAAAATACAAATGTCAGTTAGTTTTACTCTGCTTTGCTACAAAGTTTGGCAGGCTTTGAATGTTTGCATGCCAAGGTTGTCTCCCAAAGGTAGATAAACATAACTGCTAACATGACGCTGGTGACATTTGTCAGCTACTGTTTTTACTTCCCTGTGGTGGTTTTCTCAACCAGAGGGAACTTTGGTTCCAGGAGAAAGGGTGAGAAAGTGGCAAGTGCCCCCCTGACAATGAAAACTGTCTGTGTCTCCTAATTGGCTCCCAAGCCATAGGTTGCTGGTGTCTGCATTAGTATCTCATAACTGGGTTTCAGTTGAAGAGCCAAGAGCGGAAGTGGCAGGTCAACTCAGCCTGGAGTTTCGAGTTTTGCAACTGCCATATTCTCCAAAATGGCATTGCTTTTGCTACTAGAAATTTGAAAAAAAAAGTCCATCAAAATACTTCCCTGTTTCATATTATTGGAAGTAAGATGGGAACCTCACTTTTTCAGGATTGTTGATATCCAATAACTTTCTGCCTTTTCGCAGGAAAAAAAAAATTCATGAAGCATTTTCAAAAAGCTCTTGAGACAGCATGCCAGACCCCAACTTTCTCAGCTCCTTGGCCCTGATTCAGAGGATCTAACCTGTGGGGAATCCTGTGGGGATTCTAACCTTGTCCCTGCTCCCAATGCTCATGGAAAAGTTCAATAAATCCCTATTGTCTGTTTTGTGTGCAGTGCTGACTCCTCCCTCCAGAGCAGGCTCACAAGTGGTACAAGGCAAATGGCAGAACCTTTCAGAAAACCTAGAGTTGTCATTCACAATGATAATAATAGTAATAGCGAAGATCATGATGATGATACCGCCTCCCTTCTGTCACCTCTCTCAGGAAAGCAAAGAAGCTTCTTTCCCAGAAGTCTCTGGTGATCATCTCAGGTCTCAATGGAATGAATTAGGTCAAAAACCTGCCTTGGAACCAGAAACCACATCCAGATGGTGGGACAGTGCTGATTAGATTAGGCCTGAGCCAGGAGCCCCACATCTAGAGCCAGAGGGATATTGAGCCAGACATGTATAGAGCTTCACCCAAAGTATACAGGCCTTGCAGGGGTGGGTAGGCAAACCCAAACGAGATGGGGCAGTTGCCAAGAGAAGGGGGATGGACGATACAAGTCGGCCGCAACAGCCCCAGCAACTAACAATAGCCATTTACTGAGCTCTCATTTCGTATGGTTACAATTCTAAGAACATTTTCCTTTAATCCTCAGCAAAAAATTCCATAGAAGTTCCAATTTTATGCACAATTTTCAGATGAGAAAATGGAAGCTCACAGAGGCTAAGTGACTTGTTAAAGTCACACAGCCAGGAAGTGGCAGAGTTGGCATTCGAATCTAGGTGGTCAGACTTCAAAGCTCAAGCTGATTCATTCTCCTCATTAGGAAGCGTCCCTCAGCTGAGCCAGAGCACGCTGAGGGAGGCAGGTGTCATCTTGGGCTTCAGAGACCGATGAAGCTGCAGAGCCTGAGCCAGTTAATTAGCACGGCTTCCTCTCCTCCGGTGGTTCTGTGCTGTCAACTCTTGACCCCCTCTGCCGGGCCACCCTGCTTCCCTTTGCATCACCTCCCCTGATACCAGAGGAATCACCACACCAGATATGTACTTTTACTTCAAAAACTGGGTAAAATGATTATTTCTAAGAATTCTTCCCCTAAAATGAATCACTATAGCATATTAAGATAGTCTTTTCCTGTGATAGTTAATAGCATCTGTAAGGTTAGTCCAAGAGATTATTTCTAGTACCAAGAGATAATAGAAGGCACGTGTGGTGGTGACTAGACCAGGCAAAATATCGCATCCATAGTCATTAATAATCTCTTCTGTCTGTCAGTTCTCGGGCCTTCATTCTCTGCATAACCAGTTTTGTGTTTCTCTTTCTTCCCCAAAGAAGTGGGTGTTGGGAATCAGCCAAGAATCTGTGGCAGGACAATTGATAACCACCTGATGAATATGGCTCTTCCTGACAGTGAGATCCTCTAGATCTGTCTGATCTATTTCATGACATTTTATTTGGCAGGTTTAAAGGAGTGAAATATAGAAAGCTGTCTGGGTTTAGCAGGGAAAGTCTTACCTCTTTATTATTCCTGTGTTCTCAGGTGGTGTCACAATCCATAATTCATTTCAAACTAACCTTCATGACCTACATTGAAAAAAACACGTTAATTTCATAAAGTTGGGTCAAGTAAGGATAAAAGGGGAAGACTGAAAGAAAATTTATTCGGAGTAATAAACCTATAGATGATTAAGTGTCCTTCAGGAAATGATATACGCCAGTTAAAAGGCACTCATATTGTTTTCTGGACTAAACTATTTTTGTAAGTATTACAGTCATATATTTTAATTGAACATTTTTAGGTTCCCATTAAGTTTGAAAAATGAAATAAGCAATGAGGAGTTGCTACAGTACTTTTGAGATCCTTTAAGGTAACCTGCAGATGATTATAAATAAAGAAGCTTTTTGAGATTTTAGTATTCATTTGAAACTGTATCTATCCATTCTACACATATTTATTACATTCCTCCTATGCGTCAAGCACTATCTTAGTGCTAGAAAAGCAGTGATAAATACACAACACAGCTCCTATCACTGTGGGCCTCACCATCTAATAAGAAGATTTAAAAAAAATACTAATGTCAAATTTGAAAAGTTCCATGAGGATTGATAATAGCATACTTAGAGACAGAATAACAACGTGGGAAGGAGGGAGCAACTTTATGCAGGGTAATTACAGAAGGCTTCTCTGAGGAAACATATGAAGGCAGGTCTAAGGATGAGAAGAAAGTAGGCGTGCAGATAGAGAGGAGAACAGTACTCCGGGAAGAGAACATGAAAAAGTCCTGCAGATGGAAAGAGCCCTCTACCAAGATAAGGAAGCCTGAGAAGGGGAAAGAAGTGGGAGAGGAGGGATACTGGAAACCAACATTTGAAGTATCTGTGAAATAATAGAGAGTTCGAGCAGGAAATTGGATAAAAAGCCTGGAGTCCAGAAGCAAGGTCAGGGAGGGAAATACAAATTAGGGAACGATCTGCAGGTAGATGGACATTTTTAATGATACAGTGGATAAGGTTGCCTAGAAAAAGAGTGTAAAGAGAAACTCTATTGTTGTATTGTCAAAACAGGAAAGGAGCCAGCAGAACGGTCAGCCCAGCAGAAGGAGAACTGAGAAGGAAATATCATGGAAGCCAAAAGAAAGGAGAGAGTGCCTGGTTAAGGACGGTGGAATGGTGAGCACATACCTTTCTCCCTTTCTATACCAAGACCACAGGAAATGATAGCAACTAAAATTTTTTAAAGCCATAGACCCACAACAACAAAGAAACCAGGAAGAGCCATCGCTGGCTTGATTTCAATGATTGCTTGAGAACGGAAGGCAGACGGAGGAGTGACTGAGTGTGACTGAGGAAGCCACAGCTTGGAGAACACATAGCAGAAAGGGTTAAGGAGAGACCTCATCTACCATGCAGATCCTGGAACAGCCCAGGATATACCAGGGGTGAGAGGGAATTGAAGTGAGATTTGGGGCTGAACACAGAGTGATTGAAAGGAAGTAAACATATCTGTTGCTATCCACCGCCGTCACTCCTGCATTCTCAATCTCTGAAGGAAAAAAACAAAATCACCTCTAATAGAAATCAAAGGCCTACATTCTCCAGCTTCTAGAAATTACCTACAAAAATAATGTCTGCTTTCCTAATAAGCACCTTAATCTTAATCCAAATCTGAACATGCAAGCTGATAAGGCCTGCCCATGTATCCAAAGCACCCAATTAACTTTTTATTGCCCCATTCTTAAATATGAATAGACAAAGTTAGGGTTTTTTTAAAGAACGTCTCTAACATGAAAAATAAGAGAGATCAAGATGAATCAATGGTAAAAATGATACTGGAAGAAGTGAAAATTTAATATATGAGATAAAAAAAGATTCAAAAGCTTCATATTGTATCAGAGAGATTTGAGAAAACATTATATCCTAACACAAAAAAAAGGTTGCTATGGGAAAAGGAACAATCAAACCATAGGAAAGATGTCTTGAATAAAGAAGTACCAAAATAAAAAGATTCAATAGAAGGATTACAAATCAAAATGGGAAAAACAGAAATTAGAACAAAGGTCAAAGAGATGGAAAATAGTATTTACAAATAAAATTAGAAACGTAAAAATAAAACTAAAGAATCCATCAAGGTATTTCAACAACTGACTAACGCAAGTCCCAGAAAACAAATGATAGAGAATACATGATCAAAGAAATAATGCAAGGATATTTCAAACAAACTGAGGGACATGATTATAGACTTAAAGAGTGTACTGAGGGCTTGGTACCATGAATGAAAAAAAAAAGACCCAGAGTGAGGCACATCTTGTTGAAACTTAGAAACACCAAGGATACAAACATGATCTGAAATGCTCTCATAATGTGGGTGCAGAGGAAACAACTTATAAAAAAAAAACAAAAAACCCAGAATCGCCTTTCTCATCAGACTTTGCAGTAGCAACCTTAATTACTAGAAGACAATGGAGCAACGTGAAGTTTTAAGGGGAAATGATTTTTATTTATTTTTTTTTAAAGATTTTTTATTTATTCATCTGAGAGAGAGAGAATGAGAGATAGAGAGCACGAGAGGGAAGAGGGTCAGAGGGAGAAGCAGACTCCCTGCTGAGCAGGGAGCCCGATGTGGGACTCGATCCTGGGACTCCAGGATCATGACCTGGGCCGAAGGCAGTCGCTTAACCAACTGAGCCACCCAGGCGCCCAAGGGGAAATGATTTTTAAACTATAACTCCATATCTAACTAAACCATCATGTGCGAAGATAGAATTAAGACACTTTATATATGCAAGGACTCAGAAAAAAATATACCTCCCATATGACTATCTTTGTGTTGTAATAAAACAAGGGGCTAAACGACACCAAAAGACAACATGGGATCCAGAAAAACAGGAGCTCTAACCCCCAACTATGAAAAGAAGTCTCAGGATTTTTGCCCAGAGTGAATTAAGTCCGAGGGTCCTCAGAGGAAAGTCTCCAGGACCAGACTAGATTGATGATTCTCAAATTGGGCTCCACACGTCCCTGGGGAACACAGAAACCTTTTAGGGAAATCTGTGAAATCACAGCTATTTTCATAATAATCCTAAGATACAATATGCCTTTCTCATGTCTTTGACATTTGCACTGATTATGCATAAGCAGTGGTGGTTAAAATTGCTGACACTTTAGCCATGAATCAACACAGTGGTACCAACCTGTACTTGGTACCTACTAGGCACTAAATTCTTCTCTGCCTTAAACTCTGCCCAAAAAAGAAGGAAAAAAGCCACTTTTTATTTAAGAACGTCATTGAGGAAGCAGCAAAAATTAATTTTATTCATCTTGATCCTCGAGTCTTTTTAATATTCTGTGTATCAGAACAAGGGTGTATAATCCTCTGTCTACCTCAGTATGAAGGTGTTCTTGGTGTGAAACAACTATGCACCTGTTTCAGCTGTGAGCTGAATTAGATGTGTTTGCCGTGGAACACCATTTTTACTTGACTTAATAACCAATAGGCGAACTATGGTTATTCGAACTTGGAGGTTGGGCAAACATTTCCTAAGATAAATGAAATGAGTCTGTCACGTCAAAGAAAACAACAGACAGTTTGTATTGCCACTGACAAAATACAAACTTTCAAGGAGAAATGAGATTTTGGTAAACTTGTATCTACTACTATCAACCTGACAGATTTCCAGTACTTAAAAGACTCCTAATGAGATCAGTGGTGATATTAACAAATGTTATTTTTTTATATTGTAACATCAAATGTATCAACATTTGGAAGATCTTCATAATTCTTTGAATCATCATTTTCTAAATAACTAATGCATGATGTTACATCATCAGACATGAGCAAAGAGCTCTTCAAAGTATAGCGGTATCAATAGATATTAAAGTAACAGAGTACCAAAACTTCAATAATATGGCGCTGTGCGCGTGCGTTCCCGGGATTCGCGTTGCGGTAGCCATGGACTTTTTGGATCGAGTTGTAAAGCCCAAAACGAAAAGAGCCAAGAGATTCCTTGAGAAGAGAGAACCGAAACTCAGTGAAAATATTAAAAATGCCATGCTGATTAAAGGGGGAAATGCAAATTCAATGGTGACACAAGTACTTAAAGATGTGTATGCACTGAAAAAACCGTATGGAGTTCTGTATAAAAAGAAAAACATTACAAGACCATTTGAGGATCAGACATCATTGGAATTCTTTTCAAAGAAGTCAAATTGTTCTTTATTTATGTTTGGCTCCCATAATAAGCGGCCAAATAATCTAGTAATAGGTCGTATGTATGACTACCATGTGCTGGATATGATTGAGTTGGGTATCGAGAAGTTTGTCTCTCTAAAAGATATTAAGAATAGTAAATGTCCTGAGGGAACAAAACCCATGTTAATATTTGCTGGTTATGATTTTGATGTAACAGAAGACTACAGAAGGCTAAAAAGTCTTCTTATTGATTTCTTCAGAGGCCCCACAGTACCAAATATCCGCCTGGCTGGTGTAGAGTATGTTCTGCACTTCACTGCATTGAATGGGAAGATTTACTTTCGAAGTTATAAACTGCTGTTGAAGAAATCTGGTTGTAGAACACCAAGGATTGAATTGGAAGAGATAGGGCTCTCATTGGATCTGGTTCTGAGGAGCACACATCTGGCATCAGATGATCTTTTTTTTTTTTAAGATTTTATTTATTTATTTGAGAGAGAGAGAATGAGAGACAGAGAGCACGAGAGGGAAGAGGATCAGAGGGAGAAGCAGACTCCCCGCTGAGCAGGGAGCCCGATGTGGGACTCGATCCCGGGACTCCAGGATCATGACCTGAGCCGAAGGCAGTCGCTTAACCAACTGAGCCACCCAGGCGCCCCTGGCATCAGATGATCTTTATAAATTATCTATGAAAATGCCAAAAGTGCTCAAGCCAAAGAAGAAGAAAAACGTCTCCCATCATACTTTTGGTACAACTTATGGAAGGATTCATATGCAGAAGCAAGACCTAAGCAAACTACAAACCAGGAAAATGAAAGGGTTGAAGAAGTGACCGTGACCTGCAGAAAGGATAACAGAAGACCAAGAGAAAAAAATCAAAGAGAATTAAAAATAACTGATGGAACTTAAAAAAAAAAAAACTTCAATGATAGGATGTCAGATCCACATTACAATTAACTTTTAAGAAATGTTGTTTGCCCTTTTTTGGTAAAGTATAAAAGAAAATATTCACAATGGGAATTATTAGTTCTTCAAGTGAACAAATATTTACAAAGTCACGGTAATGTAAGCACTTTATTGATTTGCAATTTTTAGAATCAACTTACTGGCTTCACTATTGTTACAGAACAAATGGCAAATAGCATCAACCTTGTCAATTCAACAGAGCAAGTACAGAAGGCAGAAAGGGAGAGGTAGAAGTGGGGAGAAGAGATAGAGAACAGTACAAGAACACTAATCTCCTTGCCTTACAGAATGTCAAAATATATTACCTAGAGTTGATGGAATAAGAATTTGGAAGTGTTGAATTTTACTAACCCATATAAGAAAATAACAATTAGGAAGTGCCTGGGTGGCTCAGTCATTAAGCCTCTGTCTTCAGCTCATGTCATGATCCCAAGGTCCTGGGATTAAGCCTCCTCCCACCGCCCCCCTTCAGGCTCCCTGCAGGAAGCCTGTTCTCCCTCTCCCCCTCCCCCTGCTTGTGTTCCCTCTCTTGTTTTGTCTCTCTCTGTCAAAAAATAAACAAAATCTTTAAAAAATAAGAAAATAACAACATAGCAAGTATAATTCTATTGAAAGAATGGAGGAGGGAGGAAAGGGAATAATGCAAGAGAAGTAAATCCTCATTTATTATCACAAAAGCAAAGAGACGTGAAAAATTAAGAAATTTTAAAATGTCATTTAGAAATGAGCTAACTACCATAAGAAACAGCTTTTTAAAATTAGAATTCATTGCCTCTGGGGAGCAGGACAAAGCATGGGATATGGTGGCATGGGTTGCCGGATAAAATACGGGATACTCAAAAATAAATAACAAAAGTATTTTTTTATTAAAAATATGTCCTCAATATTGGATGGGATATACTTATACTGAAAAGGTGTGCAGTTTTTCTGAAATTCAAATTTAACTGGGTGTTGAATATTTTTAATCTGACAACTGTATACACTTTTTGGTTTTCATTTGTTTTTAAACAATGGCTCTTTTGCATGTTTAAATCTTTTAACCATATGTTAAATAACCCTACACTTAAAATAAGGAGGAGGAAGCAGAGGAGGAGGAAGAGAGTGGACCAACAGTTTCCAGTGCCAGTGAAAAATTGAATATATGAGTTTGTAGACATGTTTATTACATCTGGCCATGTAGAGAGCAATGGTGTCTTTGATAAGAACAGATTTAGTGGAGTGTTGGAGCTGCAAGTGGACTGTTGTGGATTAATAAATGAATTAAGGAGAGGTAATTATAAAAGAGGAAAGTAAGGCATGAGATTTGAAGAAAATCTATAGATTATAGGAGTGATAAGATTTGAAGAAAATCCATGGATTACAGGAGTGATGATACATTTTTCTTTCTGTATACCCATTGCATATCTCAAAGTAATTCTTTTTGGGCTGTCATATCAAATATGTACAACATGAAATTCTAATAATAATTGGGGATAATGCCACAGGAAGTCCCCCACCCACCCACCCCCAAATAGCAGGGTGAGTAAGGGTCTGGCCTTCTGGTGGAGGGATGTTTGTAACAATGTGAACATTCTTTATAAAAAGGAGGGCATGAGTAAAAATATAGTGGTTTGCCATATATTTAAGTCAGATATGGGGCTGGAATGGTAATTTATAATCCCTTTCTCATTGATAAAAGTTACTAAATTGACCTGTCTTCTTTCATGAGGGCTGGAAGTCTCATACAATTTAAACATACTCACTGCTCAAATTTAGCACATAGTATGTAAAAGGCCTTAGGGAAATATAAATATGACTGAGATATGGAGTCTGCTTTCAAGGAAGAGAAGCTTTCAAGATAGTGGCTAGACTAGTCAAATTTCCCCTAACTACCAACTGGCTTGTTGGCCTCATGCCAGATTGAAAGCTACCTTTGCTGAGCTCTGTCCCACATACTCTTAACCCAACTCAGTCACCATGCCTCCCTTCTCCCAAAAGGCTCTCTCAGAACAGCATTTGAATGGGCTTCTTTAATTAAAGACATAAAACCAACTGGTCTCTTTTTCAGCAGATCATATAAAAATGTCTTAGCACATTTTTCTCTAGTTGGAAAAATATGCAAGCCATCCTCCCCCCATTTAGGCTTTCCAAGGACTCTCTCTTCCCCTTCAATTGTGCCTATGGTTTTAAAAAGCCATCTCATTTGTAATACCGGAGTCACATATGTGTACAATGAGCCATTGATGGCCTTGAGATGACAACTTCTTAAAACACTTGGTTTATTTTACTTCTGTGAGCAGCACAGGGAAAATAAAAATCACTCCCTTAACTTTTCAACTCTCTAGCAAATGACTCATTTCCTCTCCAAAGAGGTTAATTTCTTCTCCTTTCTCTTTCTTCCATGTTACCTATAGACTCTGCCATCTTGGAAGTAGCAGGGAAACGAAAGAGGAGCATGAACAGGTAGATGACTTTCTCTTCCTTCATTTTGGAGGTGCCACTTCCAGAAGTAATCTGATTGTCACTGACCTTCCTTTATGTCCACCCTGATCATCTCCACTCTTCCTCTAAAATAACTCCCAGTAGCAGCTTTCACTCTTCCAGCCCTGTCTCCCACTAGACCTCTCTCTTCTCAGCCCTTCTAGCAAGCAGAGTTTCTCTCTGTCCTTTCCCTCATCCCTCTGCAAATTCCATTCAGATCATAGAGCCTACGCACAAGGCAAGCACTGATTAAACAACACTCAGCTAGAGAAAAATACTTCATAAGACAAACTAAGGTCAGCTGGTATACTTCAAACCCTCCAGTGAGTAGCTTCCTTTCAACCACAGAGGTTAGGAAGAATGGTGTCAAGTTATAGGGATGGACTTTTAACTCTTTGAAGGGACAATTACCAGTTGATTTGAAGCATTTAGGGAAGTAAGTCAGTGAATGGTAATCGATACAAATATGAAACTACATAAAGATATATGGATATGGTCCTTATATTATGCCTATTTATAGAAGGAGAATTATTCTTCTCCTATATTGATCTGTTAGAAAAGATAATGGTTGAAGTCTTTTGGAAACCTACTTGCTTTGAAACTCACATAGAAGCATCTTGATTAATAATAGGAAACACTGGGCCAGCAAAGTATATGACTGATAGCCTAAGAAGCATTGGAAAATATTAAACTTTGGAACATCTCTTGAATTTCTGAATTGATAATATGATCAGAATTAGTCGACAAACCAGGAGATGTTCCAATAGCTAAATGATCCTGGACTAACCTCAACTGAAATTTTGCAACATGGGTCTTTTAATCTCAAAAGGAACAAAAAAATGTAATATTGAATTACTAATCATCAGTCACATGTAAGACCTCCCATACTTCCCTCAGCTATAAGGTCTTCTGATCAGAAATGGAATGACCTTTGAGATACTGTCTCTGTTTCCCACCACTGGACAGAAATATCAGGTTAGTGCACTCTGGCAGTTTGGAGCCTTTAAAAGTCCTCAGGAAGTGAAGATGAAAAATAAATATCAAGTGACTCATAGAGGCAATGCTTTTAATGGTTCTGCTGCTGTCATGTCACCCTAAGAGGAAGCTCTTCATATTTGGTCAATACGGTGACACCACATTATTTTTATATGAAAAAGACCACAGAACTTTAATTATAATGATCCTGCCTGATTGGTCCCATTAACCACTAACATTTGCAGTTAAAGTAAATGTAGGCTCTGTTTTCTGTTATTTGTATTTTCTCATAAAATATGCATGAAGACAATCACAGCAAATGTCAAAAATATCACCCTTTTAAAAATTCAGCAGTATGACTCATGGTGTTCAAAATTGAATAATATATTGAATGGCTAAAAAAGAAAGAGCAAAACTTGAGAGTCAAAGTCTTGAGACAACACACAAGCTTGTTTGAATGGACAGTGCAATCATTATATCACACCAATTGTTTGCAAATGAAAAAGTAGGATGATGATAGCTTATATTCTGTTATTTGGTTCTGAAATGTTTGGAATTCTATATATTGTTGATTCATTGACCCCCTTATCATTATGAAGTGATATTCTTTGTCCTGATAGTCCTTGCTCTGAAATCTGCCTTGATATTAATGTAGTCGGTCCAGCTTTCTTTTGATTAATGTCAACATGTTATATCATTTCCTACCTTTTTGCTATTAACCTGTTTATGTTTTTATATTAAAATTTGGTCTTCCTTTCTTATACAATCTGACAATCTCTGCCTTTGTTTAGTGTATTTACACCATTTACACTTAATGTGAATATTGACATCATTGGATTTAAATCTACCACTTTGTTTTCTATTTTGACCCATCTATACTGTGTTCCTTTTTCCTTAATTTTTTTCTGCCTCTTCATGAGTTAATTGAATTTTTTTTATTTAATTTCTTTTTTGGCTCATTAGTTATAACTCCTGTTATTTTAATTGTTGTTTTAGGATTCATAGTATGCATCTTTACCTTACCACCGTGTACCTTTAAATATGTATAGAATAAAACTCTTACAACAATTTATTCCCATTTCTCCATTCCTGGCCTTTATGCAGTTGTTGGCATAAAATTTACACATATATTACAAACTCCACAATACATTGTTTTTATTTTTGTTTCAAGCAGCCAATTATTTTTAAAAGAAACTTAAATAATAAGGAAAAATTCAACCCACATGAGTTACCATTTCCTTTGCTTTTCATTTCTTTTTATGAACCTGGATTTCCATCTGGTATCATTCTTCTTCTGCCTAAAAGATCTTCTTTGACATTTTTTTGTAATGTGTGTTTGATATTGGATTCTTTTGGATTTTTAAGTCTCAAAAAGTATTTATTCCACACTCATTTTTTCTCCCAATATTACTTATTGACTTTAGTTTTAGAATTGTTTTAGATTTACAAACAAAAAATTAAGCAAATAGTACAGAAAGTTCTATATATCTCCCCCCACACTCAGTTTCCCCTATAATTGACCTCTTACATTCATATGGTACATTCGTTATACTTAATGAAACCATATTGGTGTGTCCTTATTGACTAAAATCCATAGTTTATTCAGGTTTCCTGAGATTTTGCCTAATGACCTTATCCTATTTCAGGATCTTACCTAATTTACCTAATTTACTGTTCTCAGATTTCCTTAGACTCCTCTTAGCTTAGTGATAGTTTCTCACACTGTCCTATTTCTTATGAACTTGACAGTTTTGAAGAGTATTGGTCATGTATATTGTTGGATGCTCCTCTCCTGGAAATTGTCTGATGTTTTCTCATGATTAAAGCAGGGTTATGCATTTTGGGGAAAAAGAGCACAAAGGTAAAGTGACATTTTTTTCATCACATTATACCAAGGTTGTATGCTGTCAATATTATTTATCACTGATGATATTGTCCTTGATCACCTGGCTGAAGTAGCATTTGTCAGGTTTATCCACTGTAAGGTTACTCTTTTTGTCCCCTTTCCATACTGTACTCTTTGGGAGGAAGTCACAACACAGAGAACACACATAAAGAGGGAGAGTTCCACTGCTCCATCTATTTTAGAAAGCATCTACATAATTTATCTGAAAATTCTCTATATGAGAGATTGGTCTCTTCTCCCTCATTTATTTATTTAATCATCTCTTTGTATCAGTATGGGCTCAATAGTACCTATTTTATATTTGGGGTTATAATTCAATACTACTTTATTTATTTTGTAGCTTGAATTGTTCCAGCTTTGGCTACTTGGGAGCTCTTCACTTGGCTTGTGTGCCCCTTTACCATATATCAATGTGGTTATTTGATTTTGAGCCCTTCCTTATTTCTGGCACTAGAAGCTGTCAAGATGCTCTAAGCTCATCTTGTATGCTTCCTGCCCCAGTCCTAGGAACAGCCTTTTCTGCAAGAAGCCCTGTTTCCTTTTATTGGAGAAAGGCATTGGAAACCAAGATCTGGGTGCTGGGTGTACTCATGTTAATGGGGGGTCATTTCATTTAGATCCTCTCTGCTGACAGAACAAAGAAATTATGTGTATATACTAACATGTGTGTCTATACACATATCTATAAATATTTGATATGTAATCATTTGTGTTTGTATTAAATTAAACATGAGTTCTTACTGATGTCTCCCCAACCAAATGGATTATTCTAGCCCATTCCTCTTGCTGATCTGTATATTTCTAGACCAACAGTGAAAACTCTGGATCCCAACATCTGCCATCCATTTACTTAATCTCTAATTCCAGTACACACATGTAGCAGTAACAGAATTGTTAATCCATATCCCAATGGAGAAAATTTTGGCTCAAGTTAGTTATGAGTTGAGTTTTGTACAGTTCTTTTCCCCTTTAGTCTTTAAAACACCATTCATTTCCAAAGTTATGTATGTCAGCAATTTTTCCTTCAACCTTTCCTTTGAAGTTGTTTCATATATTCGTAATACATCTAGATTCTCTGTCACAGTCTGCATTCTATCATGGGATCCCCCTGTCATCCTAAATGATTTTTTCCTTTATAAATTTATAAATATAAATTTTTCCTTTATAAATTGCTCTGTATGTTGTAAAATTCTATAGGATTTAACAAACACATACTGCCACGTATCCACCAGTAGAGCATCATAAAGAACAGTTTCACTACCCTAAAAATCCCTGCATTTCACCTATTCTATCTTCTCTCCTCCTCCAAATCCCTGGCAATTGGTGATTTTTTTTTTTTGGTCTATATAGTTTTGCCTTTCCAGAATGTCACAAAATTGGGATCATAGAATATATGGCCATTTCAGACTGGTTTCTTTCACTTGGCAATATGATTTAAGGTTCTTCCGTGTCTTTTTGTGGCTTGGTAGGTCATTTTTCAACTATGTTGTAGAATAATATTCCATAGTATGGATGTAATAAAGTTTATCCATTTATCTATTGAAGGATATCTTGGTTGCTCCCAGTTCTGAGCAGTTATGAATACAATTGATATAAACATTCATGTTTGGACATGCTTTAAACTCAACTGGGTGAACACCTGGGAGTGTAATTGATAGATAATGTGTTACCTGTACCTCTGAAACAAATAATACATTATATGTTAAAAAAAAAAAAAGAGGATAGTAAGAAGGGAAAAATGAAGGAGGGAAATTGGAGGGGGAGATGAACCATGAGAGACTATGGACTTTGAGAAACAAACTGAGGGTTCTAGAGAGGAGGGGTGGGAGGATGGGTTAGCCTGGTGATGGGTATTAAAGAGGGCACATATTGAATGGAGCACTGGGTGTTACATGCAAACAATGAATCATGGAACACTACATCAAAAACTAATGATATAATGATGGTGATTAACATAACACAATAAAATTTTTAAAAAAAGACAGATAATATGTTAAGTCAAAACTATGTTTAGTTTGCATTAAACTGTCAAACTGTCTTCCAAAGTGGTCTGCATTTTGCATTCCCACCAGCAATGAATGAGAGTTCTTGTTGCTGTGTATCATCCTCCCTATTTGACACTGTCAGTTTTGGAATTCTAGCCATTCTAATAGCTGTGTAGTTGTACCTAATAGCTGTTTTAATTTGCAACTCCCTAGTGACAAATGATGTTGAACATCTTTTCACAGGATTACTTGCCAACTGTATATCACACACCACAGTCAACAGTAGTGTTAGCTAGGATGGTCTTAGTAAGAGGCAGTCCATATTCCTAAGTCTATGCGTATAGCTTCTATCCATGGCACTGTGCCACTTACCTCATTGGCCTAATTGAGCAAGCACTGACGTGGCTGGGGAAAGAGGCTGACTGGCGTGCAGAGTGTGTCATTTTTTTTCAACTGATTATTAAGGGCCTCCTCTGATGACCATTTACTTGGGACATTGTATCTTCTTCACTGTTTTGGCCCATTCACTATTTTTAGTTCAGCTACATGCATCTCTTCCCCAGACTTCTTTGTCACCAATCTGCCAATCTTGTTCCTTCCAAATTGCTGATAATCAGCCAAAAAGTTAACCACTGCCAATGAATACATCCATTTCTCTGGCCATCTCTTACTACTGGCAAAGTGTACAGCTAAATCTGCTCCGATAGTTGTGCCCACTCTTACTGATTTTCCTTCACTATTGTCCTATAAGGCTCTTCCTGAGAGTGACTGTGGTACCGCAGCTGTCCGTGTGGGATTATATCGAAATAATGTGCAGACCCATCTGTAAACCTGGATTTTTTTTTTCTTCCTCAGATAATTGGTCATTAGGAACATCCCAGGTGACCAAAGTCATGAACTGAGAGAGAGGAAACCATGCAAAAGTAGCCATTGTTAAATGTTTCTGAACCACCTATTCAGCTTACTTGGATCTTCCCAAGCTTGGTCTCTTATATTCCATTTCCATTTGATGATATTTTACTTCTCTACACCCTCAACCTTATGGCTGGGTGAATCAGAAACACTCAGTTCATGATGGAAAGCTCAGGACACGTGATCTCCCGATGTCCGATGGTAGGGATTCAATCTCTGTACCAGGACTTGGAAGAAAGCCAGAAGTTGTTTCTCAAAATGAAAATAGTTATCTGAAACAAATTTTGCTCTAAAATCTTGAGTCTTCATTGTGATTCTCTATTTCTAGGGCTTGCTAGATGGTCCATATTGCATCTCCATTTGCTACATATACTGTAAGTATTAGTGGATCTGATAGATCATATGGCTCAAGTGGCAGAGCAGATTGCCTTCTCTTACTTTGATCCCTTCTTGAAACTGGAAGCCTTATATGTGACTCTAGATTGATCAAAGCAGCATGTATTGCCTCTAAAATCCAAAAAAAAAAAAAAAAAGACCATAAAGCATCATACCTCTTTTTAGTGGCAGGGGTATAAGGTGCAGCAACTTGTATTTCATCTTGGAATAGATATCCGAACACTCCCAAGATCATTGGACTCAGAAGTTTCAGTGAAGTAGTGTGCTCCTGAATTGTTGTGGTGTTTATTTCCCACTCTCTAGTTTTCATGTGTTTTCCTAAGTCATCTGAAATGCTTGCTATTACCTGTTTATCAGATCCAATTAGCATAATGTCACCAATGTAGTAGACTGGTGTGTTTTGTGAAATGTCAATTTAATCATGATCTCTATGGACTGCATTATAGAGCAAGGAGCAGGAGAACTGAAATAGCTCTAAGGCAAGGCTGTGGAAGTGAACTATGCCATACCAGGTAAAAATCAAACTGCTTCATGAGGTCCTTGCAAATTACTATGGAGAAAAGGGGATTTTTTCCAGGTTGAAGCTGGAAATCAAGTGCCACAGACCATATTGATTTTATTTAGTGAAGATATTACACCCAGGAAAGCAATTGTAATTGGAGTCACTCCCTGACTAAGTTTACAGTGGTCCATAGTCATTCTCCAAGATCCATCTGACATCACAAGCAAAACAGGTGAGTCAAATGGGGTTATGATAGGTTACTACCCTACTTCTTCCAAGTCTTTGATGGTCTTAATGTTAGCAGTTTCCCTGGGGATGCCATATTGGTTTGGGTTCACTATCTTGGTTAGGAAGTGGAAGAAAATTCCAGGGTCTGAGATTCAATGTGGGGATTTGACTAGGTTCCTATGACACATTCAGGAACTGAGTAAACAAACACAAGGAGAGTCCTTGGACCAGCTTGGTACAGAGTTAGTCAACTTGAGCTAAGATTCCATCTATTACCTGCAACCATAGCCCCGATTTAACTGATGGTCAAAAATGGCATTTTGGGACCCCAGGAATTAGAACCAATGTCTAGTATTCCCCCGAAGTCTGGATATCTCCTTTTATCCAATGTACAATAATTTTAGGTTCTTTGGTAAAGTCTTGGAGAAAGGTTTACATTCTGTATTTCCAATCTTCAATAAGATGAGACCCAGACTCCCCTCCAATGAAGGGCTTTGGGGTTTATGAATTAACTTAGGTCAGAAATTGGGTGAGAGGCTATGATTCTCCACTTTGGTGACCATCCTGACCTCGGGCTTTCAGCTCCCAGAAATGTGACAAATAAATTTCCGTTGCTCATAAGCTGCCTAGTCTGTTATGGACCAAGACAATGTCCATGAAGATAGAATTGGTTAAATGTTTATGTTACCTCCATTCAATGGAGTACTATTTGACTCATTGAAAAAAATGAGTTAGCTCATTTGGGATATGGAATGATGTCCAAGAAAGATCTTTAGGTGAAAAAATTAAGGTGCAGAAAGTGTGCATAGTCATATACTATTTCCACAAATGTTCGTATGTGTGTGTAAACATGGGGTTCCCTGAAAGGAGACACAAACTGGTTTTCTCCAAGAAAGTGAACTGTTGAACTGTTGGAAATGGGAGTGAGGCATTCTTGTTACCGTGTTACATTTAGATACTTTTGAATTTTGTAGCCTATTAAATGTACTACCTACACAAATAGGTAAATATGTGTTTTTTTTTATTTTTTTAAGTTAGCCCTGTACCCAACATGGGGCTTGAACTCACAACCCTGAGATCAAGAGTCATACACTCTACTGACTGAGCCACCCAGGTGACCCATTATATTTATTTTTAAAGATTTTATTTATTATTTGTCAGAGAAGCAGAGAAAAAGAGAGAGAGCGCGCAAGCAGGGGGAGTGGCAGGCAGAAGGAGAGGGAGAAGCAGGCTCCCCGCTGAGAAAGGAGCCTGATGTGGGACTCGATCCCAGGACCCTGGGATCATGACCTGGGCCAAAGGCAGCTGCTTAGCTGACTGAGCCACCCAAGCGTCCTGGGTGACCCATATATTTTTTTAAAGACTGCAGTATACTAGTGATGCTCACTGCTGCAATAACTGGATTCTGTTGTTAATTGGATTTTAAAGAAAGCAGTTTGGCAAGGAGCCTCCTACTTGAACCAACCCTGCCCTCCCTGTTCAAGAGTCTGGGCAGAGGACATTGGTGAGACTTCTTGAGCCTACACAGACCTTGTCATGATCTGATTGGCAGATATGGAGATGTATGTTTCTTGTATCTTACTGATCATGTTGGCAGCCCTCTTTGCTGTCAGTGGGCTGTGGAAAATATTCAATGTAGAAGGTGCTGCTTAAATTTCTGAGCTCTGTAGTGATGCGGGCTTAGTAGGAAAGGACTTTCCCAGACCATTATAAATATCAATTTTGTTCCATCAGGAGGCTCTGTTTCGTGATACATTTCATAAAGAATGCTGTCTTCTCCATAATGACTTCATTAAGCTCTCGCCTCTACTTCTGAACAATGATTAATATGCAAGAGAGAGATTTGCTTTTATTAAACCCACAGGGTCACCAAATACCTTATTTTATGGGACATATGTCCAGTGAGGTGTCCTTTTATGCCTCACCAACTATAAGGAGCATAGCACACTTTTGTTCATCATCTTTTTGTTTGTTTGCTCGGGAGATGTAATGGATGCCTCTCACAATATATCAATTCCAGGGAAAAGGTTAGCTGACAACAAGATCTTCAAATTGACTTTTTCACTTGGGTCTTCTCTTATTCCAAAGACTGTTTTCTGAAGCTTGCTTTGTTTTCCAGATTTTTTTCTATTTTAAAAAGAATCCCATCCTGGTTGCCAGAAAATATTTTGTGTTCAAGAGTATGAAGATACATTTAAAGAGCAAGCAGACTTTATTTTTTTTTTTTTTAAGAGCAAGCAGACTTTCAACAAAATAACGCTTTGCTGTAACAAAAATCCTTCAGGCTAACCTCAGCTCTGAATTACTGAGGCATTCAACTAGACAACACATTCATTAAGACTCCAACTTAAACATCACCTTTTCTGTGAAGCATCTACCAACTCACCCAGGCAGAGTTACTCTCTCCTTCCTCTGAACTTTCAAAATATGCCCATACCTATACTAAAACATGCATCACATGGGCTTCTAAGCGTTTATTTATAAAACTTGCTTCCCTCTCTGACTCCTGTGTCTGAATAGCTAGAGCACAAACAGCTACTAAATGTACTGGTTAACACAATGCTTGGTCCGTTATAATTACTCTGCAATTAATCAATGAATCAGTGAATAGATGAAGTGATACTGAGACCACTTGGAAAACAGCACTTAAATAGATGAACCCCTGGGTGAGTCAGAAAGGGACACTGAAAATAGACTGCCTGATTTTTCTGGAGCCAGCCTAGAGAATGTGCAGAACAAGTACATGAGAGGTCTGCAATCTCCCCATGAGACAGGGCAGAAGGGAATACCTACCCACCTACAGGATAATTGGTGCTCAGATCAAACCTAGAAATCCTATACTCACTCTCTCTTTTAGTGAGAAGCCTCTCTGCCCGGTTAGAATTTCAACAGACATTTTTCCAACTGGCTTTATTATCATGACCCAAATATAAATATCATGGCAGGAGCCCATGAGGTGGGACCACAATTTATCTTAACTGAAAATAGAGGCAGAGAGCATCAGCCCTAGTATCCTTGAATCTAGAGTGGGGTTGCCATAGCAACCAGCTGAGTCACTAATGAAAAAAGAACAGTTGCACTATGACTAGGCTGACATTCTGTGACATTCTCTTATTTTACTGTAGCTCTAATGATGTCTTCTGTAGGAATGAGAGAGAGAAAAGGGTCTGACCTCTCTATTAAACCTGCAACTGGTTTGACACGCTCTGCCTTTGGCCTAATGAATGTGAATTTCTGTGTGCAAATTCTGCCTCAGAGAAAAGCACTTTAGGAATTTATCTGATACATATATTAGACTTGTTGATTCCATTGTTCCTTTAATGCAATCCCTTCTCTTTCAAATTAACATGGAAATGAAGCAGATGAACCCCAAAAGCAAAACAGGAAGGGAAAAAATTAATGAGGAGACATGACAGGGGGATGCTAATCCATCACTGGTGACATGAAATTGGAGAAAACAACCAGAAGCCCCTTCTTTTTTTTTTTTTTTTTATTCTTTCTCTTTATTTTTTTTTATGTAATTGAAGCATAGTTGACACACAATGTTATGCTGGTTTCAGGTGTAGAAGAGTGATTCAACAGCTCAATATGTTCTGCTCTGTTCTCCACAAGTATAGCTACCAGCTTCTGCCCCTTCTTCAAACAGGAGGATCCACAGGCAATTAAATGAGAAAGCCAGCCCTCTCTACAAAGACTGAGGGGATCTTCTGGAAATATGGTCTGAGAGTTTCATGATCCACATATTCTCATACTAGTCACTATATTCAGAGCGCTGAGCTAGGCACTATGGGCTGTTACAAAGACTATGCTCAAGTCATTTAAATTTTAAAACTGAAGGAGGGGTGCAAAAAGCAACTTAAAAAGTATACACACTCCACATGGCCCCCAAACTGGTGCAGAAACCAGCACATGTATATTTGCAAGGTTTAAAAAAATTAAAGTTGATAAAATGTAAAACTCCCATAACTTTATTGAGTGTACAAATGGAATTCAAAAATAGAGTGAATCAAGACACTGTCATTGAGTTTGTAAAACAGTGGGAATGCTTTATTTATGTATTTTTTCCCACATGCACTTGTTTGCAAACGTATGAACTTGTTTTAAGCCCAACATTGGGTTGCTTTCATCTGCACAAGAAGGGCCAAGAGAACTGATGTCAGCCTTTGCTACAAATTATGTGGGAGTTTCTGAAGTTGAGTGTAGGCATATGCATTTCTTGATCAGCGGGAAAGAGGAGAGCTCATTCATTATTAAAGCAGCCTTCTAGATACTCTCATCGGCGGAACACTGCTAAACTCATTTTCTTAGCCTATGACGTGAGTCATGGTATGCCTCTCCTTGAGATCTTCATTTACCACTTTTTTCATGTCACTGCCCTAGTACCTATAGAGGATGGTTCCCCACTGCAAATCAAATCGCACCAAATTCTGCTCCCTGACTTGCAATGCCCTCTACAGTTTTGCCCCAGCATTTCTGTCCACACTGATTTCCCGATCCTCCCAGTGCAAGCCCTCCCTGCCAGACCCTGTAACCCCTGACCACAAAATGGCATTACCGGTTCTCGGCTCCACAGCCTTCCCCTACCTACCCAGTCCTAACATCCTTTGAGAAGCTGTAAGTGCCACTTCCTCCATAAATGGGATCCTCTGGCTTTTGCTTTTGAAAATAGGGGCTTCCACCCAGTTGACTACTCACCATTTTCTTAACATGCTCTTATTTTTTTCTTTTTTCCCTTTTTTTTTTTAAAGAGAGAGAGAATATGAGTGGGGGGAGGGACAGAGTGAGAGGGAGAAGCAGGCTCCCCGCTGAGCAGGGAGCCCGATGCGGGGCTCGATGTCAGGACTCTGGGATCATGACCTGAGCTGAAGGCAGACGCTTAACTGACTGAGCCACCCAGGTGCCCATGTTCATACTTTTCCTATTGACTACAAATTGTTTGCCCTTTGAGAGCAGGCTTCACATTGTGTCTTTCTTTTCACGTACATACTCCGCTAGTTCATCTACAGTCAGCCGTGCCATAGGGCATCAATTCAGTAAGCATCTCTGCACATCAGGCCATGGGAGAGCTAATGACCTGTAGGCATCTTCACGGAGGACGTTCAGACTTTGCAGTGTCAGGAATGTAGAGCCCGGACGATGCAGACACGCTCTTAGGAACCAGATGATGCAGATGATTTAGAGTCACCTAAGGATTTGGGTATTTTTACTGAATCCTGCTTTGGCAGGATTAGAGTCCCATGGAGGGGAGGGGACAGCAGGGGTGGTAGGTGACATTCTTTTTCCTGATTTAACCAGAACAGTTTTGCTTTCATCCGCTCTATGGATGTAGATTTCTCAGAGTTTGGGTTAAAATTTATTTTTCACTGAGCTTTGTTTGGAAAACTTCCTGGGTAGTGGAGAGTCGTTAGTATTTTTAAGTGGAGAGGCTCTGCCTCTGAGCAGAGGCCGAATCCACGCCAAAAGTCAGGGATGGCTTAGCCCTCTAGAAGCTAAGCCTCTCACACCACCATACATCTTTGGCCGATGTGTTATCACGATCCGTTTGCTAGAAAGAGGCAGAAGGCAAAGGTGGTGGGTTTATCCCTTTAATCCTAAGAGGGGTGGGGCATATGCTAGGATTCTATTTTGCCTTCATTTACCACGAGGTAAGGGGCTTCCTTCTTCGCTCTTCTTTCTGTGTGTAATTCTTTTGTTTTCATGGGGCTCTTTACTTTGTCCCACAAGGGAGTATTTTCAGGGACTGGAGAAGACAACTAAAATGGATCTCTATCGATATGTGTAATAACCGAATCGATAGCTCTGTAGAATACTGTTAACCAAAGCCAAGCAGAAGGGACAGTGGAAGTTGTATGGAAATGAAATAATATATGTGGGAGAAATCAGCACAGGAAATCAGCACAGCCTTTGATAAGGTGTCAGAGCCAAAAATAGCAGAGTGCTGCGTGACAAAGCAGCGGCTCCACTGTGGGCAGACCTAGTCTCCTCTGGACACTGCGCGCCTGCGCTGGAAGCACAAACCTCGCGTTGCCACCTCCCCAGCTGTTGTCGTTACGCATTTTAGGATAATGAGTGGAAGAAACTCCCCACGGGCTTCTAGGTGCCAAGCCAACAGACACAAACTTCGCTTTATAGAAAGAGACATTCAGAAAACATTCCTGACACTCCAGCTGCTGAAAGAAATAGCACAAGGAGAGACTTTCTCACTCAAACCCGTTTCTGCCACAAAAATGGGCCATGTGTGGCGGTCAAGAAAACGCATCTTGTTATAGTGGGAAGTCTTCATGCTTGGAAGCCGGATGGTGCTGTGTGCAAATTCTGGCTCACCCATTTGAAGGTAGAAGAACAATATCTCAGGATCTGTAAAAGTACCTACGGTTACTGCCTGCTTCATTTGGACATCCCTCGGCAGTGTTTTACCATTTGGATACAGCTGTTTACTGCCTGCCTACCGTCTTATATGTGCACGGAGCGATTTCTCCTAAGAGTCAGTGAGCCAGACGTCTGATTATGCCTCGCCGGTGTCATCCCCCTTAAGTAGGTGGCACCGGGCTTGCAATCCTATTTCTTAGTCTAAGACCTTCTAAGTCGAATTCCATCTGACTGATCTCACAGTGACAGGTTGTATCCTCACACATAACACAGATAAACTTACAGCTTGATCTAAACTCAGTAGCTCACTTGTGAATGTTGAACAGCACCATGGTTGAGAACCTCAGGTTTATGAACTTGTCTATCTGCTTCACAAGATTGTGAGATCCTTCAGATCCTTGTAAAAAAGCCTTATGTTTTGTTCACCACTGAATGTCCTGCGCTGAACAGAGTAGGCCCTCAAAAAATTTTAGGAAAGGAATTTCAAGACCAATAGCATAGTATCATTCGTGTAGTCACAGCTTTTTCCCATCACATTAGCTGGTTCATGAAGAAGGCACTATTTACTCTTCACTGATCATGGGGCTGTGTGTGGCCTAGATTACTGTTGTAGAGATCAAGGTCATGGGAAGAGTGGCTAAATTAAAAGGATCAGGGGTGCCTGGGTGGCTCAGTTGGTTAAGCGTCCACCTTTGGCTCAGGTCATGATCCCAGGGTCCTGGGATGGAGTCCCAAGTGGGGCTCCCTACTCAGCGGGGAGCCTTCTTCTCCCTCTGCCTCTGCCCCTCCCCCCACTTGTGCTAGCTCACTCTCTCTCTCTCTCAAATAAATAAATAAAGTCTTCAAAAATTAAGAAAAATAAATTAAAAGAATCAGAGAAAAGCCAGATTGGTTTACATTAGCATGGGCCTGGAACTCAAGTAACTTCAATTGATCACAAAGGTGAAATTAAGAGGAGAGAGAGGGAATGAGGGAGAAAAGCCAAGAAAGACAGAGCTGGAGAAGAGAAGGAAAAGAAGAGATTCTAGATGAGCCCGGTCTTTAGTGAATATTCATTCTGTCCCAAGTATGGTAAAAATAGAATGAAGTTAAAGAGGATCCTTAAAACATGTGTACTGCGCCCTATAATGAGTTTCCCCCCTTTATCATTTCTTCAAGCAACTTCAGTAAAGATTTACATTGCTTTTCACTGCTTTGTGGGAAGTAGTAAACTGGTATTTCTCTTTGAATGTAATACAATGCTACAACAGACCACAAGGTGACCTGAGTTTATTTGGTTTATAGACAGAAGGAATAATTTCCCGGTTAAGTGGAGGGATGACCTAGGTAACCCTTAGGCAACACTGTCATGGACCGAAACATTCAATGTCAATGCTCCTAACTTTTGATTAGCAGTGTCTGGTGATCTCCCACACGTTTGAACAATGTTGTGAATTTGGGGCCTTTCTGCATAATGACATCACACTGAGTGAGTCCGTGTGCAGAGAAGCAAAGTAGAACCAGCAGAGCTTACTTCTGACCAATGGTTAGAGTGTTTTGACCTCTGATTCTGAATGTTAAGCACTGACGAGTTGTCCAAGAAGCCAGAGGTATCATCTGTAATGGGTCCAAGTTCCAAGTATCCAAAATATTAAAACCTAGGCTTCATTCTGGCTCCATGCTTTGCAGGGCTCTTCACTTAAGGTGGGGTGGGGATGTGTGTGTGTGTGTGTGTGTGTGTGTGTGCGCGCGCGCGCTTGTTTCTGCTCTCGCTAACTCTCTCTCTCTCTGTCAAATAAAAAATAAAATCTTTAAAATAAATAAATAAATAAATAAATAAATAAATAAATAAATAAATAAATAAATAAAATCTTTAAAAAATTCCATATAGTTATGGATGGGGCTTGTGAAAGAATGAAATTGATAAAGAAACATGTGTGTTTTGGTCTAGGACTGTTCACATAGGGATGGTTATAATCATCTGAGCAATCCGTTGCCTGGAGTCTGCATGCTTGGGGAGTTTTCTGCTATCAGTAGCCATTCTAGGAAGACAGGGGAGAGGAGTAACAGATTTGCAGTAGATTGTTGCCTTACATCAGTCAGGTCTCTATTATACTGTAACGTCCACAGAGGAAGATGGTAACAGTGCATTGTGCCACCTTCTCTACCTCTACCCTCATTTACTTTCCTTCATAGCTCTTGTTCCTCCCTATCATTATATTATCTGCTTGTTCACTTACTTGCTTATTGCCTGCCTGTCCAAATGAAATGTAAATTACATGAGGGCAGGAAGTTTTCCTGTTTATTGATGCATCCTAAAACAGTGCCCTGCATATATTCAGTGCTCAATTTATATTGTTATTTATATTAATATAGGATCAATTAGTAAATGAATTGTTGAATGGAATTAACTAATTAGTTAATTGACACGTCTCATGTGACAGCAATTGTAGCCAGATGCTTTATAAATATTTAACCCTTAAATCTAATGCCAACCCTGTCAGGTACATGTTGCTTTCTAGATTTGACATATGTGGAAACTGAGGCCCAGAGAGGTTAAGTAATTTGCCCAAAGTAAGCTTGCACATCTAAGATTTGAACCTGGTTCTTTTTGATTACACAACTTGTGCCACTTTTTTTTTTTGCAACACTTCAATTTTACAAAGTAAAGTGTTGCAAAAAAAACTATACTTCAAGTAGTTTAATATCCTTCAAAGGTACAACTGTGGAGATGGTTAAGGGAAACCATTCAATAATACTTTTGTGTTGGGCTTGTGATCTCCTGGTCTTCTCTTCCCCTATCCCTTCAACTACATTTGGCTTGGATATCCAAACAAGGCTTGCGTGGGCACCTTGGCTGACAATATAGCTTACCTGCTACTAGCTCTGCACCTTGGACAGCTCTACTCTTTCCTCAGCGTGTGCCAGGCAGAAGAGTGCAGAAAGCCTGTCAGAGCTGAGGTGAGTTCTGTGCTTGTCTACCAAGTGTCTGCACACCTTGGGGCCATGGCTCACAGCACCATGCACAGCTTGCTGGGACTTGGTGAGACAACAGGAAGAAACATTAAATGAATAACAAGCGTGTTCAGGACAAAATAGAAATAAACAAGGCAGGGAGTTGAGTAGTGACAGGAACAGGTTACTTGATGACTAATTGGGAAGAAGGACAAAAGCTGTGATACCGAAGGACAGGGCAGAACAACCCATGATGTGGGTAACTGCTGAGTCTGTCCCATAGGGTCCTTTTTTTTTTCTTTTAACTTGTCCTGATTTATGTCCTTGGGCTATGCACTGGATGTGATGACTCAACTAGTAAGAGCCAGATGGTTTTCTACTATATCTTTATGGGGGTCCCCAGAAGGACAAAAATTTGAACTTGAAGGCATCTTCAGTTACCTTGAAATTTAATTCTTTTTGTTTTTTTGTTTTGTCCTTTTATGCTTTTTTAATGAGGTGTAATTTACATAAAATAACAAGCACAGATCATAAATGTATGGTCTGAAGGATGTTGACAAAGGCACATTCCCATGTAACCCATACTGCGAACAAGATAGAAAATATTAACACCAGCTTAGAAAGTTCCCTCATGCCCCTTCATGATAAATTTGCTTTCCCTGTCCTAGTACACCATAGAGATGAAATCATATAGTACATACTCTTTGTTTCTGGCCTGTTTTGATCAACATAATGCTCTTGAGATTTTTCCATGATTTATGCTTTAGCATTTTATTTATTTTTATTGCTGAATAGTAGTCCATTGTAAATATGTACAAGTTATTATCCAAATCCTCATATACTTGCCCATTTTCTAATTGGATTGATTGGTTTTGTCCTGTTTGGTTTTGATACATCTTTATACATTCTAGGTACTAGAATTTATTGAATTTAACTAGTCATTTATTGAATATGTGGTTTGCAAAAATTTTCTCCCATTATGTAGCTTATCTTTTCATCTTTTTAACAAGGGCTTCCATATAGCAATAATTTTCATTTGGATGAGGTCCAATGTTTCCATTTTTCCTGCTGTGACTTGAACTTCCTGTGTCAAGTCTAGGAACTCTGCCTAGTCCTAGATTCCCCAAATTTTCTTCTATTTTTTTTCTAAAACTTTCATAATTTTATATTTTAGATTTGCATCCATGATCCATTTTAGGTTAATTTTTGTATAATGTGTGAAGTTTAGGTCAAGATTTGTCCTTTTGCCTGTGGATGTCCAATTGTTCTTACATCATTTGTTAAAAAGTCTGTACTTCCTCTATTAAGTTGTTTTTGCACATTTGTCAAAAACTAGGTCAGCATATTTGTGTAGGTCTATTTCTGGCTTCTCTATTATGTTCTATTGATATATGTGTCTATCCTTCTGCCTGTGACTTTCCAAATAAATCGTAGAATAAGCTTGTCAGGTAGATAGATAGATAGGTAGATAGGTAGGTAGGTAGGTAGGTAGGTAGGTAGGTAGATAGATAGATAGATAGATAGATAGATAGATAGATAAACAACCTGCCAGCCAGCCAACAAATTTTGCTGGGATGTTGACAGAAATTGCATTAAATCTATAGATTCCTTTAGGGAGAATTGGAATCTTTACTCTGTTGAGTCTTCCAATCTAAAATCATGGTATATCTCTCCATTTATTTAGGTCGTTTTAAAAATTTCTTTCACAGTGTTTTGTAATTTTCAGTATATAAATCCTGTACAGATTTTGTTTGGTGTACACTTCAGTATTTTTTATTTTTTGGAGTAATTATAATGGTATTGTATTTTTAATTTAAGTTTCACATGCTATTGTTAGTATCTAAAAATAAGATTGATTTTTGTGTGTTGATCACGTAGGCTGTGACCTTACTGAACTCACTTATTTGTTCTAGGAAGGTTCTTTGGTGGATTTCTTGGGATTTTTGACATAGGCGATCGTGTCATCTGCAAACAAAAACAGTTTCATTTATTCCTAATTTTATATGTTTTTATTTCTTTTTCTCAACTTACAGCAATGGCTAGAAGTTCCAATACTATGCTGGATAGGAGTGCCAAGAGTCAACACTCTTGCCTTGTTCCAGATCTTAGGGAAAAAGTATTCAGTCCTTCAACATTAGCTATGATATAAGACTTCTACAGATGCTACTTATCAATATGAGGTTATACCTTAACTTAGCGAAAGTTTTTATGAGTGGGTGTTGGATTTTGTCAAATCCTTTTTCTGTGTTGAATGATATGACTATATGACTTTTCTTGATTTTTATCAACCTTGTTGATATGATGGATTACTTTGATTGACTTTGGAATAAGGAACCAACCTTGCATACCCAGGATAAAACCATGTGGTCATGGTATATAATTCATTTAAATAATTTTTAGGGCACCTGGGTGGCTCAGTTGGTTAAGCAACTGCCTTAGGCTCAAGTCATGATCCTGGAGTCCTGGGGTCAAGTCCTGCATCGCGCTCTCGGCTCAGCAGAGAACCTGCCTCTCCTTCTGACCCTCTGCCCTCTCATGCTGTTTCTCTTGCTCTCTCTCTCAAATAAATAAATAAATAAGATCTTTAAATATTTTTTTTAAAAATAAGTAATTTCTAGATTTGATTTGCTAGGATTTTGTTGGGAGTTGTATTTTTGGTTTTTGTTGTTGTTTTGTCTAAAGTCATGAAAGACATTGGTCTGTAGTTTCTTTGTTTGTACTGTCTTTGGTTTTGGTGTTAGGGTAATAGTAGTGTGATAAAATGAGTTGGAAAGTGTTCCTTCTTCTACTTTCAGGAAAAAAGTTATGTAAAATTGGTGTTAATTCTTCTTTAAGTGTGCAGTAGAATTTTCCAGTAAAACCATCTGAGCCTAGAGATTTCTTTTTCATAAACTTTCACATTATGAATTCAATTTCTTTAATTTTTATAGGGCTATTTGGATTATCTATTTCATCTTGGTTGAATTTTGATAGCTTGTGGTTTGTCAAGAGATTAATTTCTCCTAAGGTGTCAAATTTATGATCATAATGTTCACAGTATTCCATTATCTTTTTAATAATTGCAGGATTTGTAGTGATATCTTCTGTTTCATTCCTGATATTGATAACTGTCCCCATGCTTCCAATGGGGAAGAGGAATTTCAGACATGTGAAGGTGGAGAGCTTCTTTCTTAGTCAAGCACTTGTGGCAGGATCTCCCTACAGGTGACCCCCAGCTGTCATAGAGTCTCTGGGCAGGGTCAAAGAGGCTTTCTGGTGGGGCCACTCATTCTGGTGGGGTCCCTCTTGCCAGTTCCTCCCACTAGCCTGGTATTTGGGGGGTGTAGGTGGTCTCCAGCCTGACAGGTAAGGGAGTACTTCTTGGCCACTTACTGTTAGTAGCTAGGCTCTAGCTCTATGCCTTCTGCTGGTGATGTTGGGCTGGTTTCAGAAGGATGTTTTCAGAGAGACTCTCCTTTAGTCAACGGGGGTAAATGAGCTGAACTGGGCTGCCTTTTATTGCTACATTGGTGTCCAGGAAATCCCAAGTCTTGGTCATCTTCTTCTGTTGGGTAGGGCCTGTAAGACACCCTGACACAGTGCTGTTTCTCCCAAGCCAGTATGCCTTCTTCTTATCACCTTTCAGAATAGACTTTGGCTGTCTCTTGAGTTATTTCCAGGGCTTGTAGCTGTACTTTGTGGGGATGAGCAAGGAGAAACAGGTTTGCACCATTTTGTCCAGACCGGAAGTCAAATATACTTTTCAAAGAGGAATTGTCTTTGGTTCTCAAATGTCTACTTTGTGCATTTAGAAACTTAGTCATTTTAGGGGCCAAAGTCATAGTTGCCAGGCCTTGCTGCTTTGAGGCAACAGCACAACTCTCAAGTTTCTTCTGGGACTTGATGCCTCTATCTGTCATAGAAGCAGCTGGTAAGGAGGAGTCAACAATCAACAGTGATTGTTTTGAAAAAAGGAACAAAGTCACTCAAGTACCACCACATGTATAATTATCTTCAGCTAAATGTTGTATATTATGATACCTCCTTCCTTCTCTTTCCCCTTAAGGCTTGTCTTAAAATTCACCTTAACTGGATTTAATATTTTCATGAGACAAAAGAAAGTGACCAGAGAGGGACTTATCTGGGATCTTACCACACCTCTTCAGTCAAAGTTTTAGATTAATTTCCCCCAAAACTGAATAATGAGAGCCTCTCCATTAAAATGCAGATTCAGTATTCAAAGAGTGGATGATAAGTCAAAATTATGGGTTGAAGGGGATATGATGAAATTTATTGGGAATAAGGATAAAATCTTTTATTTAGGTACAAAATGTTCACTAAGAAACACATAGATGGGAAATAGTTTAACAACAGTTTTCACTAAGAAACACATAGATGGGAAATAGTTTAACAACAGTTTATTCGGAGGCAGAATAAAGGTCCAGTTAGTGTGACCTAAAAAGCTATAGTAATCTTAGTATAAATATCAGAGCCAGAATCAAGAGTTAAAGTCCCTTCTTTGTCTCTTTTGCAATGTTTCTCAAATTTTAACGTGCATGCAGATTACCTAGGTATCTTATAAAACCACAGTTTCTGATTTAGCAGACCTGAAGTAGGGCTTGAGAATCTGCAGTCTAACCAGCCCCAGGCCCTGCTGGTTCTGTCAATCACTGGGCCACATTTTGAGGAGCCAGGCCCTGTACTGTGCAGATCACTTGTAGGATGAGATATTCATTTCCAAGCAAGCAGTGCATCTTAAGAGAATCTTTAGAAATGAATTTGTTCAGAGAAGTTAAGGCAGGATAGTTAGCAGTTAGAAACTGACGTTTATGACTAACAGTAGAAAGGTCAACCCTTAATCAACTAAGAGCTTTTTCAAATTGCTAATATAAACCATCCACAGACAAGCAGGCAAACAATTTAACAGTAGCAACAAAAATCACACACGACCAAACACAGACAACCAATTAACATTTGAAAAGATATTTGGCCTCAGCAGTGATCATGGCATGGAAAATAAGACAACGATGAGACATCATTTTTTCAGCTAGTGGGTAGACAACAATTTAAAAGTTTCAATCAATCCAGAGGGAAAATAGGGATTGTCATACACTGTTGATGGAATATGAATTACCACAACCTTTTTGAAAAGTAATCCAACATTATTTACTAAAATAAAGAAAGTGCAGGGGCGCCTGGGTGGTGTAGTCGGTTGAGCGACCGACTCTTGGTTTCCACTCAGGTCATGATCTCGGGGTAGTGGGATGGAGCCCCACGCTGGACTCTGAGCTTAGCATGGAGTCTGCTTGAGATTCTCTCCCTCAGCTCCTCCCCCTACTCACTCTCTCTCTCTCTCTCCTCTTTCTCTCTTTCAAATAAATAAATAAAATCTTAAAAAAAAAAGGTGCACATATACTTTGATTCAACAATTCCACTTGTGGGAATCTATACTAAAGAAATAAACCCAGAATTATGGATATACTTACAGCGATGCTTACTACAACATTGTTGTGAAAAACACTTGGAAGCTACCTGAATGTCCTCAACTAGTGACTGACCAAATTGCAGGATATGCAATGTAAGGGAGCATTTGCTCTAAATTCCTACCTTCCAAGGGTGGAATGATGAGTTAGTAAGCAACTTGCACTATAATGTTCAATCAGGGGCCATCAGAAATGCTATTTGGGGAAGTTTTGTAGAGGCAAGACATCAATCTGTGTGATTTCTTGTTTCCTTCTGACTCTAAAACTCTAGATTCTCTAAATTGGGATAAGTGACCCTCAATAAAAGCAAGGAAGAAGAGGAAGGGAGACAAGTTTCCCATTCTATTTTTATCTGCTTTCCTCAGTTTAGAATTGGGACCTTGGGAACTGGTTTAAGGGGCAGAATATTTCATTCGCATATACAGAGGCCACAGACTGAAGCTATTTTGTTTGGCTACATGCTAAATGAAGAAAAAATGGTTATTGGTTTCTTTATCCTTAATTGTTGAAACAAGATCCATATTTCAGAAAAATGGCTCCTTTATATTCATAGTCACAAACGGAAAGTGACTAATATGTGACTGGGCAGGACCACGGCGTCAAACACCCTGAGCATATGGATAAGTGACTCTCTGTGTGTTTAAAATCAATGGAGCCTGATGCCTGTGTCTTTGCCAGGAGCGTGGACTGGCATAAATGCACTCAGGAATGGGAGAACAGCATCTCATTATGTACTGGGATGGGGGTGAGTGGCTGGAGGCCTGCATTTCCCTCCATCAGTGGTTTGCAAATTGTGACACTTCTTCCTCAGAGGTGCTTCTGGGGCCCAGCAAGCATATGTCACGAGCATTTAAAATATGTTTAAACAGTTATTTTTAAAACTGTAATTAAAACCTAACTAGCAAACACATTAAAATATACATGCCAAAATTTTAACACACTGGCAACCACCAAAATATTAATGTACATTCTCATTGTCCATTTAATAAGTAAATGCTATGAATGTCAATGCCTAAGCTTGTATAAAAAATGTTTTGCTTGTCTTATGGTGCAATATAGTATTTCATTTGGAAAACAGGAAATTACACCACTAAAATTTCTGATAGTCACTACCCCAAATCACAAATGAGAGAAGACAGAAAAGTAAATGTAGAATGAGGAAAGCCTGAGTAATTACTATTAGAATGGTTAATTCATATATTTTTCAAATCTTGAAATGGTCCTCACCTCCTTCAGAACATCCCACCTTAAACAAAAAGCTCTTTATTGTACTTTAGAGCATTTAAATCTTCTTTTAGCTTTTCAGAATCTGGTGTCCTTCTTCCCTCATTCTTATTTTTTACTCTCATTTTGTGGGGAGAGGAAGTTGGTACCAGGAGCTGGAGTAGAGTTGAATGTTGGTGATAAGGGCTAATGTGATGACTTGTATGACAGTTTCTATTCAAGGGAGAGAGTCTTCTCATGACATTCAATTCTTTTTCTATTGCAAACATATTTTGAGAAATTAAATGAGCTTGGAAACTTGCTAGCATGGGATCTGGAGTTTGAGGGCCTAGGTTCAAATTCTAGGTCTACCATCTTTAATCAAAAGCTAGTACTCTTTCTTCTATGGCATGCCTTCTGTCATAGCTGCAAGACAGAGTGATGAAAGTTAATAATGGGTGGCTGATTTTTTTCTTGTCATTGTTTTTGGTAGCTATGGAATTCTGATGTCCCCTAGAGGTTAGCACCTACCATTCATTCACTCCCCTAATATTTATTTTGTGTAAATATATAAGAGAGTTGGCAATACCTACACTGTGTGAAGCAGAAGAGGAAAGAATTTCACAGAGAAGGATGTTATGTCAGGAAAACAAAACAAAATCACTCAGATGTTTTAACAGACAAACCACACTAGCTCTTTGTATACACTTTTATTACCCGATTTTACAAATGAGAAATTTCTGGCGCTGTGAAGTTAATTATCTACCCAAGGTCACACAGCTACTGGGTGGTAATACCATTAACTCTGTAAGAGCCAATATGAGGACAGGTTGGTAACTTTTCAAGAAGTATCTTTTGTTTTCCCTGTGTCTGGAAATAATTGTTTATGTCTGCTTTAAAACTTTTTTTTTCTTTAGATGGCTCTTTTAAGGTCTCAGAAAAGAATCTTTTCACCAGGTTGTGTCGTACCATAATATAACAATGGCAGGGGAGTTTTAAATTGAGTGGCTGATAAGAATTATTATAATATAAATGAGATTAAACAAAAAACAGTATATCCACAATGTAGAAGGGGAAGTCACATCCCGTAGCCTGGGAGTTCAATGTGGGTCAGAATCCAGGTACTTAGGAGAATCAGATACAAGATCTTGCTGCACCAACAGTGTGGTGAGGAAGACAGCTCATCTGAGTAAGTTGGGAATGTAGTAACCACTGGGCAGAAGACTGCAACCCATAAAAGCAACCATTTCCTAAAGGCAGCCACATCGCTGATAGCCCTGACCCTACAATAGTACCAAAGTGAAGGACAAAAGACTGCTGATCCAAAGCAGTAGTTCCCGTATAAATTACGTACCTACTAGAGTTAATCAGGGGTTAACTCAGAAAAGGTGAAGAGGAATAACAATATTACCATGCATCAGGCCCCTCCTTGGCGTTAGCAGGTGACTCCGTGAAGCCCTATCTGTAAGTTACTCCATGTAAACTGCAAGTGAGCACCCTGAGGCATTATCTCCATGTTATAGATGAGGAAAGAGAAATACATTCGACCACGTACCATGGGCAAGACCACCGAGGTGGTAAAACTTCCTTCAAGCCCCGACTTAGTGGAGTGTAAGCCTGCGGTCTTTCTACTTCAAGATTACTCAGCTATTACTGAACATATTCTTATTTGTTTCTAGAGTGCCCTGGTTATTTAAGCAATAGAGTTTTGTTTTCAGAAAATAAGACCCTCTGGGCACCTGGGTGGCTGAGGTGGTTAAGTGACTGACTTGATTTTGGCTCAGGTCACGATCTCAGAATCATGAGATATAGCCCTGAATGGGCCTCCACATTGGGTGTGGAGCCTGCTTAATGTTCTCTCTCCCTCTCCCTCTGCCCCTCCTCACCCACTCATGCCCCTTCTCTCTCAAGCATGTGCACGCTCTCCCTCTCTCTCAAAAAAAAACAAATAATAATAAGACCCTTGTTCTCAATTTACCACATCAGCTAGAAAGTTATGTAAAATAGCTATGAAAAGCAAAATTGACCTCTACTTAACAGTAACCCATTACATCTTCCAGAGCTATTGACTCCTAGAGCCCAGAAGGGTCTGTAGCAGGCGCCTAGAGTTTGCAAATCCCATACAACATCGTAATAATATATGTATTATTCAACAGGTAAACAGCTAGGATTAAAAGTTGTTCCCTAGAGAGAGCAAATAAAGACTTCCTGACTAGTGGAAGAATAGTCATGCTGCTAAGAATAGGGAAAAAAACAATAAGAAATATTTCTTGACTGGTTACTACTCATGTAAGTAGGTGAATATTCTGAGTGTCATCTTTGTGAGGGGAGAATTGTTGGAGCACCGAAGGAAAATGATTGTTTTTTTAGCATTTGTGTCTTAGGCAGAAAGATGGGTAGAAAATGGATAACTAATAAGAATCTTGAACATAATTAATCATAATAAATTGTAAATCCAATTTCAGCTCTAGGTACATGTTCCAAGAGATTTTAACTTCAAGAAATAATTATATTCAAGTCAGGAGGAAATTGCTGATTGAGAAACTTTGACAATAAATTCCCAGTATTACTAAGGTAAGAGCATTCTTCATTTTTGTTCTAATGGTGTGTGGTATTTAAATAAGGAATATTTCTGGAAGTTCTGCTTAACTGTTTCAGATGAGTTATTTTGATGAAAAATAGTCCTTCTTACATATACTCATTCGTATGAGATTGTATATGCAAAGTGCCTAGCCCCCTGCCTGCCACAAGTATAGCTCAGCTTTTTTTTTTCCCCTTATTGGAACTCTAGCTATTCAGACTGGTTCCAGGATCCAGCCTCCACCTAGGTGTGATTACCTGAACTGTAATCACTTCGGAGGAAATAATAGCTTCTGGGGTGTTGTTATTTCTTTCATTAACCAAAACCTATACAACTGAAGTAGATGTTATAACCCATGTTAAATTCATATTTTTTTCATAAAAATAAGGTATCAGTTCACCAGGCTTTGTCATTTGTTAACTCTCATAGTCTAAGTCTAATCCCTTTGGTGCAGATAAGAAAAAAAAAGTGCTTTATACCAACTGGATGAAATTACAGTAAGAAAGCCAGAAAAATGATTTATGTTCTGATCCCAAGAGAGTAATCAATTTACACTCTGGAGCATGAAATCTGATTGTCCTTTTCTCTAATGTAAAACACCATGTACTACAATTTATTGACCATAAAACTACTCATCCAGAATCAAAGCATTTTGTCCCATGATTTCTCTATGCAATCTTCAAAAGGATTGATGTGAAATTAATCAACTATTGACTCCATATAGAGAATCCCTGCCCACCTTTTTAATCTCTGCTTGGAAGGGAGACCTCCATAAATTGTTAATCGAATTCTACAGTTCATGTCATAATTTATTTCCTTCAAATGTCTAGTAATTTTTTTAGGCCCCCAGAATCATTAATTTGTCTTCCCACATATCTTTTTTTTCTTCCCTGGGTTATAAAGTTAGACAATTTTCCCAGTTTTTCAAGTTTATTACTGCAACTACCATTCCTTCCGAAGTCATTTTCATTCAGAAAATAATTATTTCATTTACATTACTTTAAAGATAATAGATTTCTAAATAATGTCAAATTCATTCCCTACTAATCAATTTTCATTCAAATGTCTCATTCGATGCTTATGTTACAAAGATTCATAGACTAAATTGCCAAATGTTCAGTAAGCTTTTCAAAGAGATTGAAGAAAAGAGTTTGGATCTTATATAAATAAATATTTTTGTAAACATGTCCCAAATTGTCATGATTTTAATTTGAATAGAAGTATGTTTCATTTGCAATCTCAGCTTCACGGTTTCTCTTATTCAAAAACTGGTATGGATAAAAATAGAAAGCTTAAATTTTTATTTTCAAAATGTTTTGAATCTTGGGAATTCACTTTCTCTTTCAAAGAAATTATAATGCCACTGAGCTTCTCTTAAATGCCACTTGCAGCTTTATGTGAAAGTCATTTTTACATTTGCCTTAAAAATATTCTTTTTCCCTCTCACGCTCTCTCTCTCTCTCTCGCTCTCTGTCAATTAAATAAATAAATAAAATCTTTAAAAAAATATTCTTTTTTCCATTTGGAAATGGGACATAACACCTAAGTCTCTGAGTCTGCATTCCTGACGATTGGAAAGAAACAGCAACAATTTCAAGAGCAAAAAGTTTTAGTCACAGTTGGAGGAAAAAAGGATATTTTGCTTAAGGTCAAGTGATTCTTTTAATAGCATAACTTCTCTAGTCAAGGACCAGGAGAATATTGTAATGTTTAACATAACGATAGCTTTTCTTTGAGTATGTTCCATCTAGCACAGAAGTCTTGCTAAATAATCAGCTCTCACCTCTTTCTTTGATTACAAGGAAACCAAATTTGTAGTGCTCTCTCCTCCAGGCACGTGCTTCCCACAAGAGGAACTGTCAGTTATAATCCGTTTAAAATAGGTTTTAGTCACCAAGAACAACAATTTGAAGCTTCAAATATATTGGATGTGTAAAACTGAAACAAGACAGGTGTATTCAAACAGGAATGTTGAGTTTTTCCTATAACTTGAAAGAGGCTGTTTAACACTGTTTCTGGTGTTCTGGTAACCAATATTAAGAGTCAGGAAATTTTATGAGCTTTGTAATTTTTCAAAATTATATTAATTTTTAAAATTTTTATAATTTTGGGACGCCTGGGTGGCCCAGTCAGGTGAGTGTCCCCTCTTGATTTTGGCTCTGATCATGGTCTCAGGATTGTAGGATTGAGCCCCAAGTCAGGCTCCATGCTGAGCACTGGGCATGAAGCCTGCTTGAGATTCTCTCTGCCATTCCCCCCCGCCTCCCCAAGCACATACTCTGCCTCTCCCTAAAAAAAAAAAAAAGAAAGAAAGAAAGAAAGAAAATTATAATTTTTCCAGAGCAAGTTGAACTATTGAATCATCCAGTTCCTTGTTACCCAAATTATGGTCCATGAACCACACTGGCATTGGTCTGGAACCCTATTGGAAATACCGAACCTCAGACCTGAAGCAGAATATGTATTTTTTTGAATATTCATTTTTAATGATATCCCCAGATGTTGCATAAGCATATTAAGATTTAAAAAGCACTGAACTAGGGGCGCCTGGGTGGCTCAGTCAGTTAGGCGCCTGCCTTTGGCTCAGGTCATGATCCTGATCCCAGAGTCCTAGGTAGGGGCTCCCTGCTCAGCAGGGAGTCTGCTTCTCCCTCTCTCTCTGTCCCTCTCCCCACTCGTGTGCTCTCTCTCTCTTTTGCTCACTCGCTCTCTCTCACATCAACAAATAAAATCTTTAAAAATAAAATAAAATAACATAAAAAGCACTGAACTAGTTAACACTGCTACTTGGAAAGGCCAAAGATCCTTCATTACAGTTTACCGTGGATGGGCTGAGGTAGGCTGCTATGCTCAAATGGATTGCAGGGGCACTCAGGTAACAGCTCCCTCAGTCCTCAAAGCATGTGGCTGGAGACTGACTCAGCCAGAACCCTCAGATCAGTTGCTACAGTTGCAAGTGGTCTTATCCATTTAACCCCAGAGTGCCTACCAATATGATCATTTTCTATGTGGGCCGTTACAAGGTAAAAGGTAGCAATGCACTACTCTGATGAATTACATTTAATGGGAAGGATTAAAGAGGGAAAGTAAATAGAAGGGGGAAATCAAAGCTGTTTGTATGCAGAAAAATCAAAAGTGAGGAAGCCGGGGGCGCCTGGGTGGCTCAGTCAGTTAGGCGACTACCTTCGGCTCAGGTCATGATCCCGGGAGCCCCGTGTCAGGCTCCCTGCTCAGCAGGGAAGGCTTCTCCCTCTCCCTCTGCCTCCTGCTTCCCCAGCTTGTGCTCACTCTCTCTCTCTCTCTCTCTCTCTCTCCTTCTCTCTGTCTCTGTCAAATAAATAAATAAAATCTTAGAAGAAAAAAAGTGAGGAAGCCAGAATGAGTTTAGATATTTGCTTCAGTTCCCCGACTCCTTGCAAAGTTACATAAGTAGAATTTATGCAACAATCAAGCAGTGTTGGAAGCACAGTTCCTGGCTGGCAGGTTTGTGGTGGTGGTGGTGGTGGCGGTGGTGTTTTCATAGCTTGTGCTTTAAGATCAACCAGCATAGCCTAAAACATGCACAGAATTGTTCAGCAGTAAACCCTTGGCAATGGCAACAGAAGGATAACTGAATAATAATAGAATTGAGACCATATTAGAAAAAAATTTTTTTTCTTATCCATATTTGTCAAAGCATTTGTCCAGTGTTTTGGAAAAGAGTGGCTTAAAGTTGATATAAGAACCCAACTCTGTAGCAATTGTTATTACTGTAAATGGCATCGTGCTTTAGTTAATTCTTCAATTACTATTTTAACTCTCATTCCTTAATATGGGTCTGTCTTTCTCATTTGACCTTTTATAGAGGACAAAATTAAAGAATTGTAGCTTAAAGAAGTCTTAGCTTCTCTCTCATAGCACAGCACTGGCTTCAAATTGGCTTCTCTTGCTAGTTTCCTTCTTTCAAGCCTATCATCCTATTAATTATCACGGAGACCCCTTGAGAATGCAAATCCTTTTATGTCGTTTTTCTGCCTATACTGTTCTGATGATACTGCATAGCTCTTTAGATAGTTTAAATTCCTTCATTCGGCATTCACATTCCTTTAGGACTCCTTGAGTCAACTTCCTTTGTGATCCCATGTCCATCTGCTTTGCAACCATATCACACAGCTGTAGTTTCCCAAACACACAGTGCTTTATAAGGCCTCTGTGTCTTTGTACCTGCTGTTTCTCCTTTTATAATGTTCTTCTTTGTTGTTGGGGTGGCTCCACATTTCTCATCCTTGAAGCTTTAACTCCAGGGTCGGCTCCTGTATGGAGAAATTCCACCTCTCTTCTTCCCTTCTAGTGATGTGTTCCCATGGGACACTGTGTTGTCTCTATCATGGAATAGACAACAGTAGCATAGAAATTTCTCAGGGTACTGTCATCAGGACCAGCGTCCTGGGTGTGCAACCTGTACAATTGCAGAGAGCTCTGCTTTGAAGGATCCCACACTCTACTTAGTATTCTGCTGTCACCATCCTGAAATTCTTGATTTTATCTTTGAATGTATGTTTCACAAATCAAGTCCAATGGGACAATGGAGCGTGTCCCTGAGCAGAGGAGATGCATGCAATAATTGCGTCAGCTCTTTCGGACTACCCCATTCACATAAAACATTTGCAGTGTCCCAAGGGCACAGATTTCCAGTAGATCCACAATGCATAACATTTCAAGAAGATTGAAAACAAGTATGAGATAAGCATGTTACATCTACTACTAAGAAGCAGCACTCACACCTCCATGAGAACATACTTTCTCTTCCAACTAGAACTTGCTTGGAATGCAGAAAGAAGACAATGATGTTCTCAAAAACAGTGATGTTCTAAGAATGAGCAAGGAACCCTATCATTCTTTCCTATTTTTATTACTTCCATATGTTAGCCAAACACACTGAAAATGATAACACAGGAGAAAGGGAAAGATAGGATAATCATAGTCCCTTTACTTTTAGTCCTTCCTCATTCACTAGTAAGCTACAGGTAGCAAGTGTTGGTAAGAATGCATGCATATCAAAAAGTAAAATAACAGTTGAGTTCGTTTTGTGCAACATTTCCACTGTCCTGGTAAAAATGAAATACTACAATTATGTAATTTCAGTGATTCTGCCCGTGAGTCAAATGCTTTCATATTTGAATCTAAGCTGGCATTGCACCATATAGAGATAGATAACAAAGTATATGCTAACAATTTAAATTAATTTTTCTTTACTTAGAATGATATTAAACATCACATTAAAAATGTTAATGCCAAATCAAGAGAGTCTGAAGAAGAAAGAAAAAAGTTTATAATTTTTGTACTGCTAAAGGTATTTTTTCCTGGCATTTTGAACAAGAGACTCCACATTTTCATTTTGCAGTAGGCCCTGCAAATTTTGTAGCTCACCCTAATTATAATTTGTTTTACTCCTCCGTGTACCATATTTGATTAGGAGTTTCTTGAAGGCAGGGATTTTTTTTTATCTTGGTATCCCTACTGTTTATATAGAGCAGGCTCTCAAAAGATGAATTTCACATGGCAATTGCAGCTAATTACAATGTTTCCAGAAAGGGGAGACAGAAGGAGCAGCTTTCTTTCCAGAATGTGTCCCTAACAAAGTGTTTTTGCTTTGAATGTACCAAAACAGAATAAAGAGAATAAAACTAATCCTCCAATCAATTAGTGCTGGTTTGTTTGTTTTTTTAATTTTTTATTGTTATGTTAATCACCATACATTACATCATTAGTTTTTGATATAGTGTTCCATGATTCATTGTTTGTCCATAACACCCAGGGCTCCACGCAGAACGTGCCCTCTTTAATACCCATCACCAGGCTAACCCATCCCCCCACCCCCCTCCCCTCTAGAACCCTCAGTTTGTTTTTCAGAGTCCATCATCTCTCATGGTTCGTCTCCCCCTCCAATTTACCCCCCTTCATTCTTCCCCTCCTGCTATCTTCTTCTTCTTCTTCTTTTTCTTAACATATATTGCATTGTTTGTTTCAGAGGTACAGATCTGTGATTCAACAGTCTTGCACAATTCACAGCGCTCACCATAGCACGTACCCTCCCCAATGTCCATCACCCAGCCACCCCATCCCTCCCACCCCACCCCTACTTCAGCAACCCTCAGTTTGTTTCCTGAGATTAAGAATTCCTCATATAGGGGCACCTGGGTGGCTCAGTCGTTAAGCGTCTGCCTTCGGCTCAGGTCATGATCCCGGGGTCCTGGGATCGAGCCCCGCATAGGGCTCCCTGCGGGAGGCCTGCTTCTCCCTCTCCCACTCCCCCTGCTTGTGTTCCCTCTCTCGCTGTGTCTGTCTCTGTCAAATAAATAAATAAAATCTTTGAAAAAAAAAAAAGAATTCCTCATATAAGTGAGGTCATATGATACATGTCTTTCTCTGATTGACTTATTTTACTCAGCATAACACCCTTCAGTTCCATCCACGTCATTGCAAATGGCAAGATCTCATTCCTTTTGATGGCTGCATAATATTCCATTGTGTATATATACCACTTCTTCTTTATCCATTCATCTGTCGATGGACATCTTGGCTCTTTCCACAGTTTGGCTATTGTGGACATTGCTGCTATAAACATTGAGGTGCATGTACCCCTCGGGTCCCTACACTTGTATCTTTAGGGTAAATACCCAGTAGTGCAATTGCTGGATCGTATATGGTAGCTCTATTTTCAACTTTTTGAGGAACCTTCATACTGTTTTCCAGAGTGGCTGCACCAGCTTGCATTCCCACCAACAGTGTAGGAGGGTTCCCCTTTCTCCACATCCCCGCCAACATCTGTCCTTTCCTGACTTGTTAATTTTAGCCATTCTGACTGGTGTGAGCTGGTATCTCACTGAGGTTTTGATTTGGATTTCCCCGATGCCGAGCGATGTTGAGCACTTTTTCATGTGTCTGTTGGCCATCTGGATGTCTTCTTTGGAAAAATGTCTGTTCATGTCTTCTGCCCATTTCTTGATTGGATTATTTGTTCTTTGGGTGTTGAGTTTGATAAGTTCTTTATAGATTTTGGATACTAGCCCTTTATCTGATATGTCATTTGCAAATATTTTCTCCCATTCTGTCGGTTGTCTTTTGGTTTTGTGGACTGTTTCTTTCACTGTGCAAAAGCTTTTTATCTTGATGAAATCCCAAGAGTTCATTTTTGCCCTGGCTTCCCTTGCCTTTGGTGATGTTTCTAGGAAGAAGTTGCTCCGGCTGAGGTCGAAGAGGTTGTTGCCTGTGTTCTCCTTTAGGATTTTGATGGACTCCTGTCTCACGTTTAGGTCTTTCAACCATTTGGAGTCTATTTTTGTGTGTGGTGTAAGGAAATGGTCCAGTTTCATTCTTCTGCATGTGGCTGTCCAATTTTCCCAACACCATTTGTTGAAGAGACTATCTTTTTTCCACTGGACATTCTTTCCTGCTTTGTTGAAGATTAGTTGACCATAGAATTTAGTGCTGGTTTTAAATACCTGCTGGGTCCCTGTCAGGCATTGTTGGACATTCATATTGTATCGTGGAGTCATTTGTGAGGTCTGACAGCTTACTCAGGGAAGCAGAGAATAAAAGGTGAAGATGGTTAGTGCTCACAGGAGACATGTACATTAAGGTATAACAAGGGCTGGCAGAATTGCATCAGATACCAAAGTGAATGTTTATTTAGATAGTAAAAGCCTAATTACTGCATAGACAACTCCAGTGGCTCAAGGTGAGGTAGGAGGGTCCTAATGTACGAGCTGGGCCTAGTCACAAGGCTATGCACATGCAGTGGCCTAGGTCCCCAGATTCCTATCAAATAGGTCTTGTCTGGAGAGTTTATGTGCACGGACCTAGGCCCTGGTCACCAGGAAAGCAGGAATCAGAAGCAGAATTCCGGGCCCCAGGGAAGAACAAGCCATAGGACAGGGAAGGACCCCAGTCCTGGAAGGCATTAGAGTAAAAGAGGTCTTTTCCCAAAAAAAGACCTCAGAAAGGACCAGAGCAGGAACCTGACCCATGACCAAGGTCAAGGGTGGAATGGGTACAAACAAGCAGGGACATGGATGGGCTCAGTCACTTCGCTGGGGAGTGACACCAAACCTGTGGGCATCAGTGAGTCCAAATAAGGAGGAGATGACCTAGAAAGCTAAAGAAATTATTTCAGGGGAATAAGACTGAGATAGGAATCTTATAACTTGTCACAAGACAAATTCATGTGAAACAAAGTAGAATTGAATTTAGCATAACATAGAAGAGGCAAATAATGGAGTTCATATTTTAAGTAACATGAGGAGTCAAAGTGGGTTGGAGAAATGAGGAAAGGCTTCCTGGACAAAATGGCATGAGAGCTGGATGTTTAAGAAGGAGAGATTCAGTTCAGTAATAATGAGCCTACAGGAAACTGCAAATGGTGATGGTCTCCATAAGAGGTCTGTGCCCTGGTATGTGGGATGTAGGGAGAACAGCGTGACAGGCAGAATAATGGTCCCCCAAATATGTCCATGTCTTAGTCCCCAGAACCTGTAATGGCAGGCTATACCTTATGTGGCAAAAAGAACTGCCCATGAAAACAAATTACTAGGGTGTGGAGAGTATCCTGGATTATTCAGGCAGGCCCATTGTTATCCTGGTGGCCCTTACGTAAAGGATGCAGGAAGCGTCAGAAGCAGCAGAGGAGGTGGCCTGACGGTGGAATCAGGGATGAGACTGATGTGTTCTGAGGATGGAGGAAGCCATCCCAAGCCAGAGGAATACAGGTGACCGCTAAAGCAGAAGAAGACAAGGAAACAGATTCCTCAGAGCCTCTAGAGGGAACCTCCCTGCCAACATCTGGACTTGACCACATTCAGAATGATTTGGGGCTTCTGACCTCCCAAACTCTAAGAGTTAAAACTGTTATTTTAGGCCACTGAGTGCGTGGTGATTTGTTATAGCGGCAATAGGGAAGGAACAGAGACACTAGGAAACGTGGACTAGGCTACAGAGCTATTTGTGGTCCCTGTGGATGTGCCAGTAAAAACCAACCACAGCCAAGCAAATGATAGAACTTGCTGCACGATGCTGCCTCCTTCTGTGTTCCAAATGTATCATCGGGGGTGCCCTGAGGTAAGCCTGGGAGAGTAGAGGCTCCAGCCCATCAGCCCAGTGAACCGTGTTGAGAGCCCTCGGATGCCAAGAGGTTCGGGATACATCAGGGTGCTGGCAAGTTGGTTCTGGGTGAGGCCTCTCTTCCTGGTTTGCAGACAGCTGCCTTGTCACTGTGTCCTCCCATGGCCTTTCCTCTGTGTGTGCACAGGGAGAGAAGGATCTCTGGTATCTCTTCCACTGCTTATATGGACCCCAGTCCTACTGGATCAGGGTACCACCCTTATGATCTCATTGAACTTAAATTACCTCCTTAAAGAACCTATTTCCAAATACAGTCACCTTAGGAGTTAGGGCTCCAACATACAAATTTGGGGAGGACACAATTCAGTCCAAGCCAGATGACCATTAGGAATGCACCATCTTTTACTCTTAGGGTCCATGACCTCATATTATTCATGTTATGAAGACTGTATCGGGAAACATTATGAAAACACTTCCAGAACACCTTTTCTTTTTCATGCATTCTCAAGATTCTCCTAATGTCACAATCTGCCCAGGAATTTGCCCATCTGCCCAAAGAAAGACAAGGAAAGCAGGTTGCACGCTGTCATCTTTTCTGCATTTACCTAAGTGAAATGCTAATTCAGAAAGTACAACGAAGAAAATATTATCTTTTTGTAAAAGCCATGCAGCTGGGCACCTGCTGTCAGGATATAATTATACAAAGTGGAATTGGTCTCAAGCAAGACACGAAGGTTACCATCCCAGCTACATAAAGTGCCTAGGGAGCTCCTCTAATTACCACCGACTAGAGAGGTAGCCTTCTGTCTCTTTCGAATAACGTCAGCAGCAGCAGCAACAGCCTGCACCTTGCAGCATCATACTTCACTAGTCTGCTCTGACTCACCCTCCTCACCTCCTGCCACCCAGCAACCCCGCCATGGAGTGATTTCTCTTTCTGTGTACTGGCAGCACTTAAGCCCCTGCCTTCTCTCTTCTTTCTTTAGTTCCTACCAAATAATTACTGGGTGTCTCTCCCATGCACAGATACTCATGTGTTCTGGTTTATTCGGGCCTCACTGTAACTCTGCTAAGTAGACATCATCCCTCTATAAATGGGTAAAGCGAGGATCAAAGTGGTTCTGTGGTTTGGCACCAGGACTGAGCCATCACGGTGGGCATCCGAGGGAAGGAAGGGGAAGGAAAGAGGGAAAGAGGGGTGGGGGAAGCGGAAGGGGGAGGAATCTTCAGGAGTGGGGCATAGCAGGAGTAAAGTCGGATGAGCCTCCCCACCGCCATCCTGGAGGATCAACATGGCCCTTCGCATGCCCCAGAGGCTTTATACCCAGACACTAATTTTATGGGAATTTATTGTAATAGGAACTTGTATAACCTGCTTGATTAGAATTGGTTGGACTTGCTGCCCAGACACAGCAAAACTGGATTGCAATTCTATAAATAAGCTCTGGTTCCTATGGCTAATGAGAGCTTACAGTCAGCCTGAAGGAAGATGTCATCTATCTCCACTGTTCATTTCCTTTTGTCCTGGATGCATGGAAAGATATTTTTAAGCCTTTTTTTTTTTTTTTCATAGACTTCTCTCCCTCCGAGTTGGGACAGGGTCCCAAATCTGCCCACAGGCCAGCTCATTCCCTGCACCCAGCCTCTGCTACGGCCAGGACCAAGATGGACTGTCCTGTTCCACCCATCTATGCACTGCAGGAAACAAGCTCTTCCCTCAGCTGCCCCTTTTCTAGGACTACAACCCTGATTTCTTTGAGAAGGCGTGCAATGGTCTGCTTCTACTTCCTTTCTTCCTCTCTGTGGCCTCTGAGCTGGGCCACATGGGCTGGATGCCACATGATAAAACAATGAAAATTGCCCTGTTTCTGTTTTTCTATGAGAAGAAATCAAGATGATCTCTGTTAGAGATCTCTGTTAGACCTTACCTTGTGATAATATTAGGAGGTGATCGTATTAAGAGGTGAGGCTTTTGGATGTTATTAGGATTAGATGGTGTCATGGGATAGAGACTCCCTAATGGGGTTAGTACCCTTATAAGAGTCCTGAGAGAGCTTGCTTCTCTCTGCTCTCTGCCACATGAGGATACAGTAAGTCGACTGTCTGCAAACTAAAAGAGTGCTCTCCACAGAACCTGACCATGCTGGCACCCTGATCTTGCACCTCTAGCCTCTAGAATTGTGGAAGATAAATTTCTGTTGTTTAAAAGCTACCCAGTCTAGGGCACCTGGGTGGCTCAGTTGGTTAAGCGACTGCCTTCTGCTCAGGTCATGATCCTGGAGTCCCGGGATCGAGTCCAGCATCGGGCTCCCTGCTCAGCAGGGAGTCTGCTTCTCCCTCTCACCCTCCTCCCTCTCATGTGCTCTGTCTCTCATTCTCTCTTTCAAATAAATAAATAAAATCTTTTAAAAAAAATAAATAAAAGCTACCCAGTCTATAGTATCTCCCTTATAGCTTCCTGAGATGATTAAGACAATCACTGATAGACAACTTCGGTGAGATTTTTCAAGCTATGATTATGTTTATAGAAAAATTTAAAGTTGTTTTAAAAAATACAGTGTGAAAATCATAACTTGATCAAAAGGTATCTTAATTTATGAGGTTGAGGAAAAGGGGGATCTGATGTCTAGTGTTCTAATATGCCCTCAGCTGACTGCATTCACTGCTGTCACATCAGTGCACATGTATGATTTCCAATCCATAAACTCAAGGTTTAAGAAGTACCCATTTCTCTAACTCAGATGAAATATAAATTCAGGAATACATCTAACCAAGTCATCAGGAGGTAATATTGAAACTCCCTATTCAGGTCCGATAAGAACCTGGAAGTCTTACTAACTGTCCAGGAAACATCTCTCTCCTCCACCTGCCTCTCTGGCATCTGAATTCTTCCAACCATCATGGATACCACTGACTTCGCCTAAAGCCCACAGTGGTCCCCCGAAGTCTGATGACATTAAGTCAGGTCACATGGGAGGTACATAAAGGTTTGTAGAGGCTGGAAATACGCTTCCCTATGTGCCTCACCATCATCTCTTTGATGTCTTGCCACCCCCTTGGAGTTCAGAGTTGGGTGCATGCCCACAGACCTCTATCCCTTTCTCGCCACAGGGAAATCTTTTTGCCTTTCCTTCTCCTTTTCTCCTTTCCCTCATAGAGCTCATTCATTCCCCGTGTTTCCCCTTCCTCTCTACCCAAAACATCGCACCTTAGTGCTTTATCGGGCTTGGGTTTAAAAAAAAAATCAAAGGTCATTGACTTCAGACTGCAAATTTGAAGTGATTGATATCCTTTCTCCTGGATGTAGTGACTAACTTCGACTTTGGGTAGGTGAGTATACATGCAGTGGTTTAACTAGGTTGTGTGGCTATTCTTGAAACATATGTCCAAGACGAAAAGGTGTGATATACCTGATGGGCAAGGGTGGAATGCATTGGTCCCACCAATGAATGTGCCTTTCAGTTTTAGCCTCTCCCTTTCTGGAAACCTGCCTTATACATAGTCTAATACAGAAAGGTCTCTCGTGTATGCGTTGCACCCCATGGTCCTTCCACCCTAATCAGACCTAACCCAAGGCTAGCCAATCACTCATGTGGCCTCAAGCAAGAGCTCTGTCCAGTAAGAGTGGGAATGATGATCCACCAAGCATGGACCCTTACCAAGTGTGAGTTCAGAGGCAGGAAGAAAATCATTGATGGTTGGAGGATCAGCAGAAGCAGAGATGAAAAAGTGAAGTGACAGGAATGGAGAAAAACCAAAGAAAGAGCAATAGATTTCTGGCACTGACCTACTGACAGGACACCTGGTGGCTGGGGCTGTGTTCTCACCTAAAAAATCTTCCAGCTCCTATTTTTCTGAAAGGACTGGCTGTATGTGGTTCCTGTTTTCCTTCTTTTTCTGCATATCTTTTCCACACAATCTAATAATCATCTGAGCAAACCTGAGCCTCTCTCTGGTCCTTATGATCAGAAGAGGCTCACTCACATTTATTTGAAGAAAGCCTTCTAAGGTTTAAGTATTAGATCAGTTAAAGAGCAATAAACAGTGACTCACAGATTAATAAATATTTCAAAGGGCAGCAAATAACAGGTGCTTTTATTCTGAAGTCTGAAGGTGAAGCAGTCCCAGATATATAGCCACCAATGAAAACATCTTAAACTGCTAACCCCCTCTCTCTGCTCCTCCTTCCCTAGATTTTGGTCTCTCTGTGTTCCTTCTGCTTTTCTTTTTGTGTACTTACTTCCCATCTCCGCTGCTACCATTTATCTTTGTGTGATTCTCTCTTGATTTCTCTCTGTCTCTTCCCTTTTCTTTGTCTCTCTGGTCTCTCCATTCCATGTGAATGTCTCTCTTCCATTCCTCTTCAATATCTCATTCCCTTACCCTTCTTTTTCCCCTCTTTTCCTTCTCTGGTTGCCTCCCCTCCCATCCCCCTCTTATTACTTTCCTTACCACCACTCTTTAAAGACCACAAAATGGAAAGGAAACAAATTCATTAGAATTTATTGTGCTTATTACATTTTGGGTTCTATTTTCTTTGTTTCATAGCAGGTGACTTTTAAAGCAGATAACTTTTATTAAACAAAAAGGGAATACCTAATCCACTTTTGCGTGTGTCCCTCAGTTGAATATTGTTTTCGCCAATATTCTGTGGCCTCGGCAGAAAATAAAGGCTGTCCAAGCCCAGAACTCTGCATAGAAGGTTACCAAGGAAACAATCAGTTTCTACTTGTAAGAATTTTTTTTTAAGTCTCCCTCATGTTTAAGCTGAAAAGAGAAAAGCAAGTTACAATCAATTATTTACTGAATTAGATTATTAATCCAAAAGGCACAGAGCTGTTATTGCAGTGAAAATAGTGATTTTAGTTTCATCGTATAGAAGTTCTCTCTCTTGGCGGTGCCCTGGAGCTGACGTTAATTTTTCTACTGGATTAATTTTTTAATGTTCCCACATTGCACATATCCTTTGTGAATCTGAAAGGAAAGTTTCAGAATGCTTCTTACTCTTCATAGACCAAGTGCAAAGCCCTTATCACAGTTCTCACCCTCTTGTCAAATGATTAAAATCCCTGTTGACATTTAATGTCAACAGAGAAATTTATCCAGCTTTGGGTAAGCACTACAATGCCCAGGACTCCTGTTTGTATCCAAGAGCATAGTCACCTGCCACCTAGTGTCGTAATAAAAAACTGCAGCAAATGATGCATTTCGCCAAGGTCTTCTGGGCTCTCCGAAATCTTCTTTGAACTTAGGGTTTAGCTTCGAGCTCTTTATGATGGCAGGCAGCTTTCTCTGTGAGAGGCTACCGACCTGACCTCTCCATTCTGAACAGCAGAATCCCACCTGCCCCAGTCGGGTAGGGACTCCTTGGTCTATAGGTGAGGCTATCCAAAGGAATGCCCTGACTCAGAACTTTATGGGAGAACAAAGGATGATTGAGAACAGCTAAAGCGTGCCATGGCATAAAAAGCATATAAAGTGCATACAGTTAATGTTATACTGTTAACAGTAATTATATGTAGCAATTGCAATGACATTTTAATTTAATACCTCACAAATATTTAAGTGTCTCCTACGAGCTGGGCACCATGCCAGGCAGGCACTGGGAAGGAGGCAGGGAGTGTTAGAGATTGGTCCTGCTGTCATAAAGCTTGTGTGCTATGGAGCAAGAAGGATGACAAACAAGATTAATACGCATCAGGGTATATACTATAAAGAAAACAAGCAGGGCCATGAAATAAGCTTACTGGAGAAGACGACTTTGTTAAAGGTAGTCAGGGACAGCATTCCTGAGAAGGTGGCACCAAGTGAGACTCAAATACTGAGCATGTGCTGGGTGTCAAAGTAGCAAGGGAAGGGAAGGACATTCCAGGGAGCAGCAGGTGCAAGGGCCTGGGAGAAGAAAGGGGCCCAGCGTGTCTGAGGACCGGGCTGAAGGACAAGGGAATTGGAGTGTGATGAATGAGGTAGAGCTGTGTTTGTATTCTAAGCATTGCTGATTCAGGATGTAAAAAGAATAAAATTGTTCTCTGAGATTTAAATTTCAAAATCAATGCATAGCGTAACATATTTATTGGGACTCTAAATCAAACCAAATTAAGAGGAGACTAAGTCGTATTGTGGGAGAGGGAGAGGAATTTAGTGCTTTGTGTAACCAGAAAGGACGCAGGTGTATCTGGGGATTGTGCAACCACAGACTCTGCTTATCTTTGAGTGTTGCACTTAGTCTCTCTTACCACTAGAACCATGGATGCTGACAGTTTTGGGCTTACCTACAGCATCATGATCTAAAGCTTCTTTTCTCCTACCTCAGTTTGAAAAGCCCGGGGAAGGAGTCTGATCGCCCTGACTTTGCACTCACTCCTTGGACCAATACCAACCAAGGGAAGCGAGAACTATGACCCACCGAGCTTGCAATCCTGTGCTCCTCCCTGTGGTCTGGTCAGTGACTACAAATGGAGGGGAAGTATGTGGTAACACAGGTATGGCCCCTGGGCTATCAATGTCACTTTAATCCATCCCTCAGAGATGAGAAGAAAAAAAAAAAAAGATACACTAAATTGTCTCAAGGCTAACCTGCAATAAGATGTTTCTTCAGATTAAAAAGGAAAAGGAAAAACAAGCTCTTGAAGGATACTATTACTATCCGAAGAATATGTCCTGAAGGAGACTTGGTCAGCCATTAAATACAGAAAGAGGAAAGTCAGTGAGATGAGTCTTGGTGATTCTCACCCAAATGCTTTGTGGGGGAGAGGGAGCCTTACCCAGTGGTTCCCATGGTAAGGTATATTGTTGAGCCAGAGGGTATCTCTGAGCTAGCCCCTCTGTGGCCCATCCCATCTTAATTTGACATTATCGAATTTCTGATATTAATCTGAGGTATATCCTCACTGAGGAACTTAAGTTTTACCATAGCCAGGGATAGTTTTCGTTTTTTTTTCTTCTTTCATGATTCAGGTTCTGTTCATGTGCTTGTATGTCCCACACCGGTTCATGTGAGGTTTTTCTTTCTTGTAATATTGTTAACAGGACAGTCTAAGTCTCTGCAACAACTATCACTGTCAGCTCACATAAAATTTCCCATCTTTTTTGCTAAGAAAACTTTACTTCTCTCTAGAATGTTCTACAAAATGCTCTCCTGCTGGCCACTTGTTATAGGAATAGCTTCTCCTTCAATTTGTATGATACCACAGCTCAGCCGTGTGTGTGTGTGTGTGTGTCCCTCTGGCTCTTAGCTGCTTTGTTTTCAGAATGATGAATATTCCACTTTTTGGAGAAGGTTTTATATTCCATTGCTTTTGACATAAAAAGTAACATCAGCTCTGCTGAAAACAAATTCAATGTTGTACAAAATTAGGAATGACAATCAAAATCAAATGCAGAATATTAAATACCATTCTAGATTGTATAGAGTTTCTTTCTAAACTTTTTCCCCATTTATTTACTCACTGACTCAACTAATGTTTTTTGAACACTTATCCAATGTGCTATGCACTGCGAATACAAGGGTGAATAAGGCAGACAGAATCTCAGTGCTCCTATAATCACTGCTTCCCAATAGTATCTGGATTCTACCATGTCTAGAATAAGGTGATAAACAACCCTAGGTCTTGGTCTTCAGAATCTTTTAAAATTTGGGGTGGGAACAGATAAATGAGTGCAGATAATGATCATGCTTGGCATCATATGGCAATTTTTAAACAGTGTGGCAAAGATGTATTGAGGAGGAAACAGTTCACTGCAATTGGAAATCTGTGGGAAGAAGATACTGAGGTCAAAGTCATGGAACTGACCTTCGTAGGACTTGAATAGGTTGAATAGGTGAAGGAAGAAAAACATTCTAAGTATGTAAAAGGACTGGAACAGAATGCAGAACCAGAAGAGAGATGGGTTTAAGAGGCCAAGAAGACAGGGAACTCATAAGACTTGTGTGCTACACAGAGGGGGTGAAGTGGGGAGGAGGCACTGAAGTTGACTCCAAGCTCTCTCACCACTGAGGGGTCAAGTGATGGTGATGCTACACACTGAGGTAGAACAGGAAAGGAAAGGGTAAGTTCATGTTTCCAACACAGAGTATGAAATTCCAGAGAAAATGCAGGTGGAGCCTTGAACTTCAAATGTGAGTCCCCAGCATTTTATTACACATACAAATAGCTGCCTTCCATAGATGGTCTGCTATATCCTGTGTGCTAAGCTTCATAACAACTGATCCAAGAAGATAGCAACAGCCATACATAAGAGAAATGAGAACTCAAGACATTAGACTCGCCCACGTTCACACAGCTAACTAGTGGCAAAACCAGATTTGAATCTAGTTTTGCCTGATTCTAAGCCTTCGTGTTTTCAAATACCTTGCTTTAAGTTTTTTAGTTAATTGCATTTATTAGATATATAAAATCATTATCAGCCCAAAAGAAAATCTGAGGTCATTTACTTCATTCTCAGCCACGATCAAATAAGAAATAACAAGAATACTCGGTATACCTCATGTTCAAAGGCATATAGCTGAAGTCTGGGGAGGGAGGGCTCCAAACAAACAGAACATAGTTTTTTGAGCTGGGCCCTAGAAACAATTATACCATCCAACAAGGTAGAGTGGATGTTTTATTAATAAGAAGCCATTATTTACAGAAAACTGAATAACCATCATCATCAGTTCTATGTAAATAGTAGACTCAGTTTAGAGTTTGAGACTCTACTTCTGCAATTCAGTCTAGTTACTGTGTTGTGAAAATTTAGTGTTTCAAAATCATAATCTCCCTATCTGTTAATACAATCTGTGGGAACTGTATTTTCAAGAAACTTTTGAATGTCCTAGACAAAGCTACTCCTGATGGTGAGATCTTAAATTATCTTTCAAATATGGGATCATTCTACCATGAGGGGGGAGGGTCAAAGGGTTGGGGGGACAGAATTATTAAAATATATACATATTTTAAAATATATTAATAATACTGTATATATTTATATATATAAATATAAAATATGTTATATATAAATATGTTTTTAAAATAATATCTGTATTTAATATATACATATATACACATATACATACACACACATATATATATATCTATACATAGACACACACACACACACACACACACACACACACACACATACATATACCTAATGGACTCAGACAGATATTCATAAAGCATTGGTTCTCAATCCTGACAGCACATTTCAATCACCTGGGGAGCTTTTAAAAAAAAAATGCTGCCGCCCAGGGCCCAGGCATCAGTATGATCCTAATAGGCAGGCAATGTGGACAATCACTGCCCCTAAGTGAGCAGTGCAGAGAAATGAAAAAGAACTTTGGAGGCATAAAAATCTGAATTTGAACCCTACTTCACTATCTCCTGGCTTCATCATTTTTGGTAAATTATCTGACTTCTCTGGGGCTCGGTTTTTCCATCTTACAGTAAGAAGAATACCTAGTTTTTGATTTACTAGGGATAAAATGTGCCAGGTGTGCGATGCAGTAAATGTTGGCAGAATGGCTGGGAGCCAGGGTGAGGGGCTAAGACAGACAGAAGGCCTGCAGGAGGAAGAGAAGCCAGAGTTGAGAAGAGAGGCCAGAAAGAGCAAACTTAGGTCTGCCTCAACCTTCTACAAATTCTTGCTTCTCAGATATTTCTTGAAATCCAGCTAAAAGCAAGAGGTTGGCTCAGAAAGAATGAGAAATTTTTCCCTGAGGAAGGCCTGCAGTGTGAGAAAACTGATGCTCCCGATCACCCTTCTTTATTTTCTCTGCCCACAGGAGGGTTTACCTGTGCACAACTGGACACCTAGCTCTTGGGGTCTGATACGTACTTTGGAACATTATAATGCCTAGTGTTCCTCAAGATGTAGTCTCCAGACCAACAGCAGCAGGATCACATGGAAATTTATGAGAAATGCAAAACCATGGGGCCTTTCCTCAGACCTACTGAATCTGACTTTGGGGATGGGGCCCAGCAATCTGTGTCATAAGCTCCTCAGGTGGTTCTGATGTAATCGAACTTTTGAGAAGCCCTGTGGTAAACTATTATAGCAGGTGCCCTCAGCAATAAAAATGGTTAGCAGTAAGTCAAACCACAGCACTTTTCATCTTGGTCACCACTGTGTCCTGTTAAATCAACTCCCAGTTCTTATCCTCCTGGCTTAATAAATTTAATCAATGAGGGGTTATCCAAATAATTGAATTCTCCCTCAGAAAGAAATACAAAATCATCCTTTGGACTTTACTTGCTAAAGTTCTCAGGCAACACTTAAAATTACACTGTTACATATTAATACTGGTATATCTACCTGTGTGTGAATGGGTGTTCTTTCATGTGTTTAAATATGCATTTATTCATCTGTTCACCTTTGCAAAGATTTCCTTTCACAGTTGCTTTTCCAGATGTCTCAGATTACTCTGCTGCACTTCCCAATTAAGTATGTTGCTCAAGTCAGGTTGGTTTGTCACTGGTGAGCCTAATTTCTGGCCACAAAGATCTTCACAGCACAAGGAGAGACCACTAGTGTAGGATGTAAAAGCTTAGATTCTGGAGTTAGCTGGGCATAGGTTGAATCCCATCCCCATATATGATATTTAATACTAGCTTGTGTTTGGGTGGTAAATTACTTAATCTCTGAGAGCCTTATTTCCCATCTACTGAAATGGGGTTAATTATAATACCTGTGCCCGCCTCATATAATTTTTGAGGAACATGTAAAATAATAAATACCACCTATTGGTATTATGACTTCTAGAAGTCTCTTTGCTTTTAATGATGATATGAAATACTTGGAGGTGTTTGAAGTAGGATGACATGAGTGGAATCACAGGGCTTGTGTAGGTTTGTAATAAAGCATTCAAAGCAGTGTTTCTCAAACTTTAACATGTATACAAATCACCCAAGGATCTTGTTAGAATGCAGATATGGTTCCAGTATGTCCGAGATGGGGTCTGACAGTCTGCATTTCCAGCAAGCTCCTGGGGAACACTGATGCGGCGTGTTCCAGTTTAAAGCACTGAGCTCATGTCCTGCAACATGTAAAACACTTAGTAAACAGTAGCTTTAGGTATTGTGACTTGAGAAGCCTCTTTGCCTTGAAAAACAATTTGAAATACTTTCAGAGTTTTGAAGTACATGGACGGACATTAAGTGGAATCTACATGTGTCAAAACCAGGAGATGGTTACATGATCCAACTGTTCTTAATTACTTTGTGTAGGTTAAAGAGCAGGGAGGGGGTATCTTTTCCTCTTTTTAATGAGCTGCTTCTGTCTCCCTGCACTCACTCAGAGACTTTTCTTCCTGTGCTTCCATTTCCCTTCTCCTTGAAATGCCCTCCCTTCTCTTTCTTTCCCATTCAAATCCTTCAAATCCTAACCTGACCTCAAGGTCCAGCTCTTTCAGGAGAAATGTAGCTCTTAGCACAGGCATATTTACCATACAACGTTGCATCATGTGACACTAAAATAATAATGCCATGTTTCAAGTAAAACCACCAGCACCAATACACTTCACAATGAATGTTGTCCTTCAATACCAGTTTAAAAAATTCTGGGTTTATGATACTGCTTCCATTGCTTAGAATAGTTTTGGAACTTGTTCTTTGGAATTGCCTCTGCATTAGTCACGATGCACTAGGCTATGTTTCATGACCAAAATATTCCAAAATCTCATTAGCTTAATGTTATAATAAAAGTTTATTTCTCACTCATCGTATTCTAATGTAGGCCAGGGAGCTCTCATGGAGGCTTCAGGAATTAAGGCTCCTTCCATTGTGTGAGTCTGCCATCTCGGAATGCTTGGCTATGAGCTGAGAAAGAACATGGACAATTGCTCAGGAGGTCTATGCTCAGGACTGGAAGGGGCTTCCATATGCTACTGGCCAAAATCCAATCAAGTGACCCCCAAGCTAACTTTGAGCAGGACCCAGCAAATCTATGTGCCCAAATAGAGGAAATAGTACTGGTGAGCAACAGCCCATTTCTGCCACACAAGAGTCATGGGGCAGGATGTGAGGAAGATCAGCTGCCCTGTGTTAAAAAGCTTTCAGCCAGGGTCTGAGGCAAAGTCGTGTGCAATGGTCAGGGATACTGATTCCTTCTACCCTCAGGAGGCTGGAAAGAGATTATGGCAGCTGGGAGGACTCCCCGGATCACCCACACTGGTCATAAACAGCCTCATCCATTTTATGCTAGTGTGCCATTTTATGTTATGGAAAAGAAAGAGAAGCCCTGCTATGTGGTCATATCTAGTTATTTACCAAAAGCCATCTCACCTGACTTGACCACTATTCTTGGCTCTGCTTCAAAATCAAATTTGCCTCCTAGATATCATTCCCACTATAGAAATTCAAACTAGAGTGCGATATACTCTGAAGGTAATTCTAAAAGAAGTTCCAAAAATATTTTAATTATTAGTGGCATTTCCAGGATAAATGTTATGTCATTAGCGGGATACTTTGAAAGGGATAGCCTTCATTTTTATGTTTGAAATAGTGTGCTTGTTAAAATAGAAGTATCACCTAGCATAACACTCTCTAGGTCCATCCATGTTGTGTCAACGGCACGATGTCATCCTTTTTTATGTCTCCATAATATTCGTGTGTGTGTGTATACACATCTTGAAGTGTGTTGTACATCTGAAACTAATGTAACATTGCGTGTCAACTGTACTCAAATAAATGTAAAAAAATAAAAATAGCAGTATCATCCTATTATGCAGATTAACTCTATCCTGCCTAGAATAATTATCTTTCTCTTCCTTCTTCTCTGGCTCTTTTCACCTTCTCTTTCTCTCTCTCCTTTTACTTCCTTATTTCAACTATTTTAGAGGCTAGGTATTCTTCCCCCTTTGTGTCCCACACACACTCGCAGTAAGTAGCTTGCTGTCCAGTTCCTTGATATGTGCCCAGAAAAAAGTGCTCTGTGGACATGTTGATTACAAAAAAAGCTGGTGCGGGAGATCTTTTAAAGTGCACTATTTTTAAAAATTTCCTCCCAGAGATAAATATTTAATATTAGAATCATTTATTTAGAAGGCTTTCAATCCTCCTTAATAGTCACAGCCATATGTTAATATGTACCATTCACTTTATGTACACTATCTTTCTTTCTAAACAGGTTCAAGCATATAAAAATTCCAGAGATTATAAAAAAGTATTTCCACCACTGACCTTAAATTATTAAATATTACAGACCTTATCGAAACTATATATCCTTATTAGAATGCCATCAACTCTCCCTTTATAGAAGGAGCTACCATCCTAAATTTGGTATTTATTATTCATATGCCTATATTATTTTTTAGTTCCTGTGAACATATACAGAAACACTTTTAATAATATTTTGCAGGTTTTAAACGTCTATAAATGACATTATATTGTTCACATATATTTGACAGTTGCTTGCTTTTCTTCCCCTAACATTGTGCTCAGAGGTACGTATTGTCATGTACAGCTCTAATCCATTTGTTTTAACTGCTGTATAGCATTCAGTACCATGAGAAACTGTATTCATTTAGTCTGTTGTGTTAGTATACTTCTAGTTGTTTCCACATTTTTGCTTTTACAAGGAGAGCTTCAATAAAGTCCTTGTAAATGTCTCCTTAGGCACTTGTGCTAAAGCATTTCCAGGACAAATGCATAGGAGTGAGATTGGTGGCTTTATAAGGTGGTGCATTTAAATTTACAGAGTCATGCCCATCGTCCTCCAGGAGTATGACTCTCTAAAATTGTTCTGGGCTGGTTTTTATCCCCCACCAACAGTAACGGAGAGTCTCTACTCCTTCTTCACTTGATATCATTATACTGAAGCTGGTTATTGTAAAATACTATCTCATGTTTCCTTTTTTTTTTTAATTTTTATTGAGGTGTAATTCACATGTAACATTATATTAGTTTCAGGTGTATAACATAATGATTTGATATTTGTATATATTGAGAAATGATTACCAAAATAAGTCTAGCTAACATCTGTCACCATAGATAGTTACAAATTTTTTTTCTTGTGATGAGGACTTTTAAGATCTATTCTCCTAGGAACTTTAAAATATGAATACAGTACTGTTGATTGTAATCATCATGTTCTACAGTACATCCCCATGACTAATTTATTTTATAACTGGAAGTTTATACATTTGACTTTTTTTTTTTAGAGAAACCCTCTCTTATTTTTTAATTTTTTTATTATATTCAATTAGCCAACATATAGTACATCATTAGTTTTTAATGTAGTGTTTAATGATTCGTTAGTTGCATGCTCATCACCACACATGCTCTACTTAATACCCATCACCTGGTTATCCCATCCCCCCACCCCCTCCCTTCTGCAACCCTCAGTTTGTTTCCCGGAGTCCAGAGTCTCTCATGGTTTGTCTCCCTCTCTGATTTCTTCCCATTCAGTTTTCCCTCCCTTCCCCTATGGTCCTCCACGCTATACCTTATACATCCATCCATTGGATGTTTTTTCCTGTTGTGTCGAAGATTAGTTGACCATAGAATTGAGGGTCCATTTCTGGGCTCTCTATTCTGTTCCATTGATCTATGTGTCTGTTTTTTGTGCCAATACCATGCTGTCTTCGTGATCACAGCTTTGTAATATGGTTTGAAGTCAGGCATTGTGATGCCCTCAGCTTTGGTTTTCTTTTTTAACATTCCCCTGGCGATTCGGGGTCTTCTCTGGTTCCATACAAATTTTTGGATTGTTTGTTCCAGCTCTGTGACAAATGTCAATGGTATTTTGATAGGGATTGCATTGAATGTGTAGATTGCTCTGGGCAACATAGACATTTTCACAATATTTATTCATCCAATTTGTGAGCATAGAATGTTTTTCTGTCTCTTTGTGTCTTCCTCAATTTCTTTCATAAGTGTTCTATAGTTTCTAGAGTATAGATCCTTTACCTCTTTGGTTAGGTTTATTCCTAGGTATCTTACGGTTTTTGGTGCTATTGTAAATAGAATCGATTCCTTAATTTCTCTTTCTTCAGTCACATTGTTAATGTATAGAAATGCAACTGATTTCTGTGCATTGATTTTGTATCCTGCCATGTTGCTGAATTGCTGTATGAGTTCTAGTAACTTGGGGGTGGAGTCTTTTGGGTTTCCACATAAAGTATCATGTCATCTGTGAAGAGAGAGGGTTTGACTTCTTCTTTGCCAGTTTGAATGCCTTTTATTTCTTTTTGTTGTCTGATTGCTGAGGCCAGGACTTCCAGTATTATGTTGAACAATAGTGGTGAGAGTGGGCATCCCTGTCATGTTCCTGACCTTAAGGGAAAAGCTCTGTTTTTGCCCATTGAGAATATTTGCTGTGGTTTTTCATAGATGGCTTTTATGATATTGAGGTATGTTCCCTCTATCCCTATACTCTGAAGAGTTTTAATCAAGAAAGGATGATGTTTTTGTCAAATGCTTTTTCTGCATCAATTAAGAGGGTCATATGTTTCTTGTCTCTTCTTTTTTTAATGTGATCTATCATGTCGATTGATTTGCGAATGTTGAACCATCCTTGCATCCCAGGAATAAATCCCACCTGGTTGTGGTGAATAATCCTCTTAATGTACTGTTGGATCCTATTGGCTAGGATCTTGTTGAGTATTTTGGCCTCCATGTTCATCAAGGATATTGGTCTGTAATTCTCCTTTTTGATGGGGTCTTTATCTGGTTTGGGGATCAGGGTAATGCTGGCCTCATAGAACAAATTTGGAAGTTTTCCTTCCATTTCTATTTTTTGAAACAGCTTCAGCAGAATAGGTATTGTTTCCTCTTTAAATGTTCCGTAGAATTCTCTTGGAGGGGGTGCCTGGGTGGCTCAGTCATTAAGTGCCTGCCTTTGTCTCAGATCGTGATCCCAGGGTCCAGGATCGAGCCCCGCATTGGGCTCCCTGCTCTGCAGGAAGCCTGCTTTTTCCTCTCCCACTCCCCCTGCTTGTGTTCCCTCTCTCACTGTGTCTCGCTCTGTCAAATAAATAAATAAAACTTAAAAAAAAAAAAAGAATTCTCCTGGAAAGCCATCTGGCCCTGGACTCTTGTTTTTTGGGAGGTTTTTGATGACTGCTTCAATTTCCTTGCTGGTTATTGGTCTGTTCAGATTTTCTACCTCTTCCTGTTTCAGTCTTGGTAGTTTATAAGTTTCCAGGGATGCATCCATTTCTTCCAGATTGCTTAATTTGTTAGCATGTAGCTGCTGGTAATAAGTTCTAACAATTATCTCTATTTCCTTGGTGTTGGTCATGATCTCTCCTCTTTCATTCATGATTTTATTAATTTGGGTCCTTTCTCTTTTCTTTTGGGTAAGTCTGGCCAGAGGTTTATCACTCTTATTAATTTTTTCAAAGAACCAGCTTCTAGTTTTGTTGATCTGTTCTACTGTTCTTCTAGTTTCTATTTCATTGATTTCTGCTCTAATCTTTATTATTTCTTTTCTCCTGCTTGGTTTAGGCTTTATTTGCTGTTCTTTCTCCAGGTCCTATAGGTGTAAGGTTAGCTTGTGCATTTGGGATTTTTTCTAATTTTTTGAGGGAGGCTTGGATGGCTATGTACTTCCCTCTTAGGACAGCCTTTGCAGTATCCAATAGATTTTGAACTGATGTGTTTTCATTTTCATTGGTTTTGATGAATTGTTTAAGTTCTTTAATTTCCTGGTTGACCCATTCATTCTTTAGCAGGATGCTCTTTAACCTCCAAGTGTTTGAGTTCCTTCCAAATTTCTTCTTGTGATTGAGTTCCGGTTTCAAAGCACTGTGGTCTGAAAATATGCAGGGAATAATCTCAGTCTTTTGGTGTTGGTTGAGACCTGATTTGTGCCCCAGTATGTGATCTGTTCTGGAGAAAGTTCCATGTGCACTTGAGAACAATGAGTATTCTGCTGTTTTAGGATGGGATGCTCTGTGTATATCTACAAAGTCCTTCTGGTCCAATGTGTCATTCAAAGCTCTTGTTTCTTTGTTGATCTTCTCCTTAGATGCTCTGTCCTTTGCTGTGAGTGGAGTGTTGAAGTCTCCTACTATTAATGTATTATTATCAATATGTTTCTTTATTTTGGTTAATAATTGGTTTATATAATTGGCTGCCCCCTGTTGGGGGCACAGATATTTACAACTGTTAGATCTTGTGGATAGAGGCTTTAAGTATATGATACAGTGTCCCTCTACATCTCCAACTACAGTCTTTGGCTTAAAATCTAACTTGTCTGATATGAGAATTGTTATCCCAGATCTCTTTTGAGGTCCAGTAGTGTGGTAAATTGTTCTCCATACCCTCATTTTCAATCTGGAGGTGTCTTTAAGTTCAAAATGAGTCTCTTGTAGGCAGCATATGGATGGGTCTTGTTTTGTTTATCCAATCTGATAACCTGTGTCTTTTGGTTGGAGCATTTAGCCCATTTACATTCAGAGTAACTATTGAAAGATATGAATTTAGTGCCACTGTATTGCCTGTAAAGTCCCTGTTTCTGTAGATTGTCTCTGTTACTTTCTGGTCTATATTACTCTTGGGGTCTCTCTTCAGTTACAGAACCCCCCTTAATATTTCTTGCAGGACTGGCTTGATGGTCACATATTGTTTCAGTAGAAACATGCCTGTTCTGGAAACTCTTTCTCTCTCCATCCATTCTGAATGACAGCCTCGCTGGATAAAGTATTGTTGGCTGCATGTTCATCTCATTTAGTACCCTGAATATGTCTTGCCAGCCCTTTCTGGCTTACCAGGTTTCTGTGGATAGGTCTGTTGTTCCTCCTTCCATATGTAAGTAACCTCCTCTCCCTAGCTACTCTCAGGATAGTTTCTTTGGCTGTAAGATTTGCAAGCTTCTCTGTAATATGTCAGGGTGTTGATCATTTTTATTGATTTTGTGAGGGGTCCTCTGCCTCTTGGACGTGCATGCTTGTTTCCTTCCCCCAGATTAAGAAGTTCTCAGCTATGATTTGCTCAAATATAACTTCTACCCCTCTCTCTCTCTCACCACCCCCTCAAGGATCCCAATAATTCTGACATTGGAATGTTTCATGGCATCATTGATCTCTCTAAGTCTGTTCTCATGGGCTTCTAGCTGACTATCTCTGTGTTCCTCAACTTCCTTCCTTTCCATCAGCTTATCTTCTAGATGACTTATTCTCTCTTCTGCCTCATTGACCAGAGCTGTTAGAGTATCCAGTTTAGACTGCACCTCATTCATAGCATTTTTAAGTTCACCCTGATTAGATCTCATTTCTGCCCTTAAAGACTCTATATGATCTCTTGTGGGTTTTTAAAGCCTAGCTATTAACTTTATGATTGCCATCCTGAATTCTATCGCTGACATCTTACTTATATTCATCTCAATTAGCTCTGTGGCAGAGAACACTGCCTCTCGTTCTTTTTTGTGTGAGTTCCTCCTTCTTATAATTCTGTCCAGAGAATGATGGATGGGTGAATAAACAGAGTCCAGTATATCAACCATGACCCAAGCAAGATGCACCCTAGCAAAGTCCAGAGTGGTCGGAAGCCACCACAGAAAAACAAAGCCAAAATGAAACAAAAGAATAAAATTTAAAAAGAAAAAAAGGGGGGGAGGGGAAGAGGGACTATAATCTTGCAGTATGGACAAAGCTCGGTGTTCCACGTGTTCCTGGATGAATTTTGATCTGTGTGTCAGAAGACACTACATCCCAAAATTTCAAGGAAAGTAAAACTTATATATATATATATAATGATAAAATTGAATAGAGTGAAAAAAGGACTAAAATGAGGCATATATCTATAAAAATATGTAGATGTGAAAAAAATACAAGTTAAAAAGTGACTATGAAATATAACTTGGGGGGCACCTGGGTGGCTCAGTTGGTTAAGCGACTGCCTTCGACTCAGGTCATGATCCTGGAGTCCCAGCATTGAGTCCCGAATTGGGCTCCCTGCTCAGCAGTGAGTCTGCTTCTCCCTCGGACCCTCCCCCCTCTCATGTTCTATCTCATTCTCTCTCTCAAATAAATAAAATCTTTAAAAAAAAAAAAAAAAATATATATATATATATATATATATAACTTGGTATAATAAGCTTCTAGTTGAAATGAGAAAAAAAGTAAAAAAGAGAGAAAAAGCATTAAAAAAAAGAAAAAAGAAAGAAAAGAAGAATTTTATCTGAAAAACAAATGAGTCATGAGGCAGCACCTGGAGCTCAATATACTATTTCCCCTGGATTTAGAATTCTACAGTCTTGTGGCATCTATAGGCTTGTCATCCACTTGTTCTTCCAGACTGTCTACTAGGGGAGGGGCCTGCTGCACTGTTTCTCAGGTAACCCTGCCTGGGTGGAGTTGCCCCACCCGCTGTCAGGGGAATGGGCTCAGGGGAAACCAGTCTTCTGTGTGGCTTTTGTTCCCTGGAGGCTTTCCTCACCTTTTCAGAGGATCAGAGCCAAAATGGCTGTGCCCAAAAACCTGGCCCAGAGCAGAAAATTCACAGTCTGCCCTTTAATAAACCCTCCAGGATAAACAGTCTCCATTTCTGTTTGCTCCCCCCAAAACCACAACCTCCCGTGGTGCTCGCTCACAGCAACTCTCTCAGAGCTTGTCCCAGGGGCATGGGAGTGTCACTGCCCTTTGTGCCTCTAAAACCGAGAGTGGCCTCGGGCTCATGCACACCTGAAGCTCCTGAATCACCTGAAGTGCTGCCCTAATGTCTTTTCCGGGCCACTACTGCCCTGCGAGCTACTGCCTGGTGGTGGCCCAGGTTCCAGTCTTTTTCAGGCTGCTCAAGAAAAGAGAGATTACCAACCAGCCCAGCTCATGGTTTGTGGGGATCCTAGCTGAGAGTCCCCTCCTGCTTCCTGGCTCCACTGCTCAGGCACTTTAGCAGTTCAGGCACCCCTGCTTGCTCTGTCACTCCTCGGATCCTGAGACCTACCTAGAATTCTGCATTTTCAGCTCCAGAGCCCCTTTCAGAGAGGGACGTCTCTCACTAAAGCAGATTTCTAAGGGTTCTGATTTTGTGCTCTGCTGTTATATCACTTTCCAGGAGTCAGCTTATGGTGGCTCCCTCCTCCTTCTGTTCATCTTCTGATATTTCTTCATGACTCCACACATCCTACCTTGCAAGAAGCAGTCGTTTTTCTGCTTGTAGAGATCCAGATATATATTCTTACATCTCAGGCTGATTCTGTGTTCAAAAGGGTTTGATAGCTATCCAGCTAAATTCAGGGGACCAGTTGAAATGGGGCCTCTACTTCTCTGCCATCTTGCCTTCCTCAAGAAACTGTTTGACTTCTTTTACCCATTTTGCTCACCCCCCCACCTCTGGCAACTACCAGTCTGTTCTGCCTATAAGCTTTTTTGCTTGCTTGTTTTAGATTCCACATGTAAGTGAGATCATATGATATTTGCCTTTGTCTGACTTATTTCACTTAGCATTATGCCTTCAAGGTCCATACATATTTTTGCAAAAAGCAAGATTTCATTTGTTTTTGTGGCTGAATAATACTCCACTGTGTATATATCCCACATTTTCTTTATCCATTCATCTATTGTTGGGCACTTGGGTTGGTTCCATATCTTGGAATCTATAAATAATGATGCAGTGAATATGGGGAGGTAGATATCTTTACAAGTTAGTGTTTTCATTTTCTTTGGATAAATACCCGGAAGTGGAATTTCTGCATCATGTGGTAGTTCTATTTTTTAATTGTTTATACCATTTCACTTGTCAATTTGCATTTCAGTGTTAAGTGCTGAGGCTGAACCCTTTGTCATATATCTAACAGATACCAGTACTTTTTCTTTTGGGAAGGGTATGTTCGTATATTTTGTCCATCTTTTCATTGGGTTATCTTTTGTTTTCTTCATTTATGGGAGTATTTTATGTATTCTGATACAAATCTTTTGTCAGTTATGTGTGAAAATATCTTCCCCCAAAGGGTGTCTTGTCTTTTCATTTTGTTTATGGTGTCCTTTCATGCACAAAAGTTTCCAATTTTAATGTAATCAAATATATCAGAATCTTTCATTTTATAGTTTTGGCACGGGGGGTTTTGCTTAATATGTTCTTTCCTGTGCTAAAGTCATAAAGAAATTCTTTTGTATTTTCTTCAAAATTCTTAAGTTTTGCTGTATACCTTTAGATATTCAATCAATCTGGAAATAATTTAATTTAGTGTGTACTATAAAGAAGAGGTCTCTGTGTGTGTATGGGGGGGATATTTTTCCATATAGCCAATTATTGTAGAGTCATTTATCAAGTAGCTCCGGCATTTCCCACTGATTGGTAAAACTACTACTGTCTTAAATCAAATTCCCAAATCTGAATTCTAGTCTGTTCCACTAATCCTTCCATGTGTCACACCACACCACCTTAACTGTGATGGTTTTCTAGTTAGTCTTGGTATGCAGGAGAGGGACTCTCCTATCTGATTCTTTTTCAGAATTGTCTAAGCTATTCTTAGTCTGTTTCTTTTACATAAATTTCAGAATCAGCCTGTCAAGTTCAACAAAGAGCCCAGTAGAGGTTGTAATTTGAATTGCATTAGAAGAGATTACTTTGAAAAAGGCTGACAGTGTTACACCATTGAGTCTTCCTATCCTTGAACATGGTTTCTTCTTTCTCTTTAAGTACTTTCAAATGCCTTGCAATGAAATTTTATACTCTTTTTCATAATCCCACATCTTTTGTTAGTTTTAATACTAGGCACCTTATATTTTTTATTACTACAGTTTATGTTAATTACATTTTCTGTTTAAATCCTCACAGTGCTATAAGTTAGATATTTTCATGACTGTTTCACAACTAAGCAAACTAAGTCTCGGAAAGAATAAGTAACCTGCTACATGTCCTTGGTAGTAAGTGATCAGAGGTAGGATACAAAATCAATACAGTCTGACCCCAAATCCAGTGCTTTTTTTTTTTTTAAGATTTTATTTATTTATTTGACAAGGAGAGACACAGCGAGAGAGGGAACACAAGCAGGGGGAGTGGGAGAGGGAGAAGCAGGCTTCCCGCCGAGCAGGGAGCCCGGTGCGGGGCTCAATTCCAGGACCCTGGGATCATGACCTGAGTGGAACGCGGACGCTTAACAGACTGAGCCACCCAGATGCCCCTCCCCAAATCCAGTTCCCTTAACCTCCACTTCATACCCTGTCTGGTGATGTGTGTCTTCATACCTGTTTCATGATGGGACAGCATTTTTTTTTTTTTTTATCGAAACAACATGAGGATGTTTACAGTCACAGGTAGGAATAATAAGAATAAGTATGTCATCAAAAGCAGTGCTTTTCAAATTTTAATGTCAATACAAATAACCCGGAGATCCTGTTATCCAGTCGGTCTAAAGTGGAGTCTGAGATTCTGCTTTTCCAATGAACTCTTTCATTTAGGTATTCACAAATATCTTTCAAACAAAGGTTTTACATTTTTTTCATAATTGCATGTCCTTTGTTAAATTTAATGCTAGGCACCTTACATTTTTATTATTACTGCTCATGTTATCAACCTTTCTGTTTCAACCCTCACAGTGCTATTAGTTAGATATTTTATCACTAATGAAACAAGGCTTAGAAAGATTAAGTAACTGGCCAAATGCTATAGGTAGTAAATGTTGGGTAACGCCAATACTGCTCGTCCTAAGAACTCACTTTGAGAACCACTGCTCTCTAGTGGTTTTAATTAATAATGATGAAAGGTGAGAACTCCACCAGATGGCAGCAGAAGCTCATCATTTTATGTCGAGTAGCTTTCCATTTAGCTCTGGATGAAGCATCTGACGCTGGCAGATGCCTGGCTTGTTAGATTGTCTCAGGGAAATGAATCAGGCTCCCCTCACTCCCGAGGCTCCATGACGTACGACCTGCTGTAGCGTTTCAGTGTTGACAATGAGTGTTGTCAAGAGCATCCAGCTGGGACCGGGTGTCATGCCCACAGGCTTCTCCCAAAAAGCCTTTTTCAAGAGGCTTGTAAATGAGAATGAAAAATTGTTTTCCATCAGTTGCTTTTTCATCACCGTGAGTTCGGTTTGGGCACTCAACCAAGAATGGGAGGCATGGTTTGAGATGTCTGGCAGGATATGAGAGGAAATGATTCATTCGCTGTGGGGGAAGGGAAAACTATTCAGGCAGATAAACCTGCATCAGAGTCCAAAGATTCCAGGAAAACCCAAGGAGTGTGCTCATGGACCATGAGCCTCCTGTCAGACCATTAGCCACAGGCGCCGCAAGCCCCGAGGGGCCATCCCTCTTACTCAGTTCTCTTTTGTCTTCTGAGCCTGAAAATAAAAATTTTTTCACCATAAAAAGGAATCCATCATCTCCTAATGTTCCCACTGTGAGCTTGGTGAGGTGAAAACACCTCAGCCTCATTAAGAAGGATCACAGACTCTTGATTTTCGTTTAAAAAAACCCTCCTGAGCGTAAGCCTGTGCACTGGGGAGGCCCAAGCGGGGGCGTCCCGCGTACTTGGAGCAGGCCGAAGTGTTCGGTGTCATTTGGCGGTCCCTGGGAAGGTCCCACCTCCTCATCTCTCCTTATTCTGCAATCGCCGGCTCTCCTATTGATGGAGACAGCCGTCCTCATCATCCAGCGCACTCTCAGAGGGCCTCACCACAGGGGCAGATGGGTGTTGTGGAAAATGAGACAGAAAAGGGTAGTTAGAGGCTGTGCCGGGCTGACCCTGGCACCGATGGCAGGCTTGACCTGCTGCACTCTTCAGGACTCCAGACAGGCAGGGCAGGGAGCCCGGGAGGGCTGGCCGAAGGACCGTGGTCATGAGGAGACAACCAGATTACCCATGGCCCTATTATTTAAGGGTTGCTGCTTCCAGAATTTGCTGGGAAAGAGGACAGGGAACCTGGTCCATGCCACTGAGGCCAGGCTCACTCCCCAAAGTCACATGTCTACAAAGGGTGGAGCTGGGCTACAAACCCAAGACTGAGGTCCAGGCTCCACTGTGTGGGCGTTCAGACACGGGCCTGCAGTATTCATTAGATGTTTACTGGATTAATGTATTCAGGAGAGAAGTTGCACTTTGCAAAAAAGCAAACAAGCAAAAATATAAAAGAAAATACCAGAAACGAGAAATCAATCACCTATAGATAGGTTGATGGCAAAGAGAGTAAGGAAGTCTTTGGTCATTGGGCCTGGAGCCCAGAGCCCCCATGGCTCTTTGCTCTGGGTCTGAGGATTCTCCTTCCGTCCCCAGAGGGCGCGGTGTGCAGAGGACTAGACCTCTCAGCTGTACTCTCCTGCTCTGTCTTGACCACACGTTTCCCTGTGGCTCCCTGCTTTTTTCCTTTGCTGTATCAAGGCCAGAGCCTGAGTCATAGGCTTACACTGTGATAAGTTGCTACTGTGAATCATTTCATAAAACAAAGGCACCTTTTGTAAAAAGTAAAAAATTCTTCCGAGGTAATTCTCCAGTGCTTCTCAGCTATTGGTCACAGACTCCCCCAAAGATGTGGTAAAAGCTGCAGACCCTCTACCCTATAAAAGAGTATGTGTGTGCGTGCATGCACGCACACACATGCACACACGTACACACACACCAGGGCACACAATTTCAGGGAGGTTCATGTATCCCCGAATCCTATCCGGAAACCCCAAGCTGAGAACCTACACCCTAGATGGCCATTATTTGGGTTTATTTACGTGGAGACACACAAAATCCCATTGGTGCCATTTAGTAAGGGATAAGCTAAGATAGAAAGGGATAGAACTTGGAAGTTCTTCATCTTAAATTTGTACCTTTTGCATCTTTAGGCAGACCAAAAATAGTGCTTTTAAAACTCTGGAAAAAGTATTTTAGTGGGAAAAATGTAAAGATGTTATGATAGTTTTAAGTGGTCACATCTGGTAGACAAGGAGGGCAAAGGATCTGGAGAACATGTCAGCACAGTAGGACAAGGCCCTGACCTCTGCCCCACGCAGGGCAAGGCTCTGCCCCCTGCACAGCACCGGGCTCTCTTGGGGTGGTAGCTGCTGGGTGTGTGGAGTTGGGGATCCTAGCCTGGAACATAAGACAGCAGAGAGAAGACTTTAGTTCCATCACACAGTCCTACTAGGGCCACTCCAGTGCTTACTTCTAGAAAGGAGAGCAGATTGCCAGGCCAGAGGTCCAGGTTGAGCATTTCAGGATGCTAGAGCCAGCTCTTGGGGAAATCGGAGCTGTGGGCTTTGTTGGGGCGCACAGGTGGTATAACGGGGCTTTGCAGGCAGGCAGCCAGACTGACCAACCGTCCTGGTTTGCCTGGTACTGTCCTCAAAGTCTTGCATCTCAGGAAACCCCTCAGTCCTGGGAAAACCGGTTGGTCACCCTACTGGGGGTCTCAGATAGTGACCGTGGGTGGGATGCTTCATCTCTCTGAGCCTCACTTCGCACATCTGCAGAACAAGGCTAGTCCCCCACGTTCGAGGGGTTCGTGATGGCACTGGAATGACGCAGGTCATTGCCCTGTATTTGGCAGGCAGGCAGGAGCACTGCTGTCTGTTCTTGCTTCCTGGAAGGCCAGGCTTTCAGGGTGCCTCGGGGCGGCTCAGATGCAGGCACTTCCTCCTCCATGGCCCCAGGGGCCTCCAGGCAAGGTGTGAGGCCCCATCAGGAGCCAGGAGGACGGCACGGGTGAAGACGTGCGGGGCACACAGAAGCGTCAGCCCCCATCCTGAGTCCTTTTTAATGGCTATGTAGGTTAGGCTAGATTCAGCCGCCCATGTGAGAAAACACAAAATTAGAGTAGTTTAAGCAAGATGGAAGTTGTTTCTTTCTCGCTTAAAAAGGCCTGGGAGGGCAGGGTCAGAGCCGTCCTGGGCCCCGCATCCTCACTACCCCTTCCTCCCCGCCCAGGGCTGGCTTCCTGCCTGGTGGTTGCTTCCTGGCCCAGAAGGCAGCTGGAGCGCCAATCAGTACAGATCATTTAAGGGCATAAGAAAGAGGAAAGGGAAAAGGGCAGAAAAGATACCTGCTGACTGAGTCGGTTCCATTTAAGCCATCTTCCAGGAAGGTCCAGGCCGCCCTTGGATTTGAATCTCACTGGCCAGAGCTTAATTACAGGGTCGCTACTAGTTACAAAAGAACCTGGGAAACAGACACTTCTCGGGGCACGTTGCAGCCTCACATAAAGTAAGATTCAGACGCTAAGAAAGAAAAGGAGAATGCAACCTAGAAAATGCACCAAATGGAGAGGCCACATAGTAAGGGCTTCTGTCCTGGGTTTCACTGATGGCTGGTTGATCAGAGTCACGGTACCGGCGGGTCTCTCTGTCCCCCAGTTCTGGTGACCAGACCAAATTTAGGCACCCCTCAGTGACCAATAAAAGAAGGAATGAAGGGCAGCATTACACTAATATTTGAGGGGGTTCGGTTCAACTGCTCGTTACTAGCTCAGATTTCCAAAGGATGTTCTCGGGATTTTTAAAAACCACAGTAAACTTTCCACTTTTCTGTGGGTTTAAGGATTGTTATATTCTCTTAAGATTCTATTTATAACTTCCTGGTTGTTCCTCAATTGAGTTATGAAATTAAATTCTGAAAGAAGCCAGGAACTCTGAAGAACAAAGTCTATTTCTTTTCCAACATTTATTGATCATGACTCACAGAAGACATACATAATGACCAATGAACATTTAGCTCATGACTTAGAACTGGTAATATAGTGGTAGCTGATTGTTGAGGAAAAAAATTAATCTTATGGGATAATTTCTAGCCTGTCACAGAAGGAATAAGTCATTTCAGCTTAGTTGCTACTTGCAAACTGGAGCTAGGATTCCTCAGCTAACATTACTAAAGACATCAGATGGAAACAATGCACATAGTACTGAACCTAATGCCCAATATATTCTCCTAATTCCTTTTCTCTTCTTTTTTTTATTAGTTTCAGGGGTAGAATTTAGTGATTCATCGGTCTTATATAACACCCAGTGCTCATCACATCAAGTGCCCTCCTTAATGCCCATCACCCAGGTACCCCATCCATCCACCCACCTCCCCTCCAGCAACCCTCAGTTTGTTTGTTTCCTAGAGTTTGTTTCCTAGAGTTAAGAGTCTCTCATGGTTTGCCTCCCTCTCTGTTTTCTCCTGACTCTTTGTCTATGGACACATGATTCTCTTTAACATTTAGGTTTAATCTCAGAAGTACAGGCAATAAACCAAATCACCCTTTCAGCTAAAAATAGCAATGAGAAGTAAGTGCTAGAGTTGGCTGCACAAATTTGACAGCTCTGACCCGTGATGGAAACACCATTAGATATATGAGTCTGACTGGCCAGAAGGAGAGTAAGAAACATGAAGTGCCCTGAAGAGCACCTACCTATTTAGGGACAACACTGAAAACGAAGGAAACCAGGGGGTATATTAGTTTTTAAACTGAAAAATAAGAATGGGCAGGCCCTTTTCTCAAGAGAGAAAAGCAAGATTTGAAATGTACAAGCAGTTGCCATGTGCAGACTCATCCTTTGTGGAACCTTCTAGAAGGAGATGATACATTGCCAGCAGCAACTGTAGCAGCTAGATTATATTAGCCCTGATGGAAAAAGAGCTCTTAGTGCAGACTGCTTTCTGAATTCAAAGCAGTCAGTCAGTCACGTCTAATTGTGTCTCTTAGTGAAATGCCTCTTTAATGAGGAATGTAAATCAGTTTTCCTCCACAAATAGATTGTATCTCTGGTATATCATAAATTGCGTCAGACCCAACGTAGCTCAATAGTTTTTATAACCTGATGCTCTTCTTCCGTGATTGTGTCTTAGTGACAGACAGTTCACAGAATCTTACACGCAGTAATGACATTTGTTTTCATTAGTTTCAAAACAAGCAGTGAAGGGAATATTAACATTAATGGACACTGCTAAATTCATAGTATAGCACGTGGGGTTGAGCATGGGACCCTTGAGTTAATCCTCTCACAACTCAATAATAATAATAGCCACTGTCAAGGGAAGTGCCCACTGTGAGCCAGACACTTTACTAATAGCTTTACATACGTATTCTCACTAAATTCTCCCAACAACACACCGAGGGAGTGCTGACATCCCCATTTTTCAGATTAGGAAAGTATGGCTCAAGGTCTTACTGACATCAAGTGATAGTGCCATTATTTAAAACTGTGTCTGTCTGAATCCAGATCCATGCTATTTTCTCCTACATTTGGTTGCCTCATGAAGATTCAAATTCCTTTCTCCTCTGACATCATTTTAATGTACCTTCTTGGAAGAAAAGGAAAGAAATGTTAGGACTTTTTTTTTTTAAGATCACATTAATTTTGTTAATTCTTCAGTGAAATGTAAGCCATATTATTTCAGCCAGATCTAAGTAACACCCACAGCTATCTGCACATTTTCCTAGGTTATCATTGGGCCTGTCTTTTATCCATGTGCTGTACTGGGGCTCCCCACAAATTTTTATAGGCGTAATGAGAAAATAACCAGAACCGATCCAAGGGAAGAAGGTTCTGATACTCACACTGTGTGTGGGATTTCTAGGCACACCTTTCTTTGGGAAAGAGGCAACTATTCTGAGATGGTAGAGCATTTCAACCCACTGACTAAACATATGGCATTGAACAAGTTTAGAAGAGTGGGAAAATAGAGTGTGATTCCAATCTCATAAACAAACACGTACATGTGTCTAGTTTGTTTCATTATATATGCATGTAATGATCTGGGAAAAAAACTATCAGAATTATAGCACTAGAGCACTGAATGTAGGATCCCAAATGATTTTTCTTTTTTCACTCTGGTGTTTTCAAAATTACCTAAAATAAATGGATATTGCTAATATAATACTCCCCAGAAGTGATAGTTTCATTTTTTAATTTTTTTAAAAAAGATTTCAATTACTTGAGAGAGAGCATGAGCAGGGGAGAGGCAGAGGGAGAGGGAGAGAATCTCCAGCAAATTCCGATGAGCGCAAAGCCGGATGCAGGGCTCGATCCCAGGACCCCAAGACCATGACCTGAGCCAGAACCAAGAATCGGACGCTTTATGGACTGAGCCACCCAGGCGCCCCCCCCCCCCGCCAAAAGTAATAATGTTAATGGGCAGGAGAATTCTCGAATCGTGCAATTAGTGGCTGGAGGCACAGCCATATAGCATGAGGCCTCTTAGTATTGCATCCATTTGTTGTTTATCAATGTCATTAATAATAAAATAATCCTTGATATCTCGCTGCCAATTTTTCATTAGCTGGAAAGATAAACTAGTCTCAAAAAATGGCAAAGCTGAAAGGTTTTTCATGGACTTAATCATTATGAACCAGAATCATTTAGTAAGCAACTATGCTCATCCCTTTGTATGGCTTTGTGTTTGTATTCCCTTTGCGCAAGGATTTTTTCTGGAGATAAGAAATAATGGCATCATTTTGGTTATCTATTTCCATGGCAACACATGGATTCAGGGAAGAGTTCTTAGTATCTTTGCTATTTGTCATGGGCACATGTCCTTCTAAGTGAGGGCTATTCTCTGTGAGACTGTCTTGTAAATATTTGAAGCTGAAGTGAGATACAGTTTTGATTCTCAGAACTCATATTAATAACTAATTCTGTGAGCAGCAATAAAGAGTACCAGTACTCTGAAAACATCTCATTTTTCCATGACAATTCTCTCTTAAAAGGTCACAAAACAAAATTCTTTTTAGGATTACTGGTTAGTATAGAGTGTAACAATGATGGTTTTCCAGCTAAGGTTCAGCAGGTGTGCTGGCTCACTTGCACACACGGAAAGTGGAATATGAATTTTCTCTAATATTTACTCAAATACAATATTGCCCAGGATTCTTGAAATTTTGTCTAGTATTCTCTCCTTGTAATGTTTTCCTGGTAAATCCTTAAAAATGGCAACAAAATTGTATAGCAAGCTAGAAGTCAGCATTCTGATTACATTTTACCACGATCTCTGTGATCTTGGGCAATTTCCCTAACCTCTCTGTGCTTCCAATTTCTCATCAGTAAAATCATCTAAGCTAATAAAAGGAAGGAAAAGTAGTCTGAGAAAAAAGTGAAAAACTGAAAAGAGAAAATTAGGATTGTCTCTCTCCCCCTCTTTTTTTTTTTTTAAGATTTTATTTACTTATTTGACAGAGAGAGACATAGCGAGAGAGGGAACACAAGCAGGGGGAATGGGAGAGGGAGAAGCAGGCCTCTGGCGGACCAGGGAACCTGATGCGGGGCTCGATCCCAGGACCCTGGGATCACAACCCGAGCTGAAGGCAGACACCTAACACTGAGCCACCCAGGCGCCCCCTCTCTCCCCTTCTAGTACAACCTCTGCTCTTTTTTTCTACATAAGTGAAGGGTCATGTCATAGAAGGAGAGAAAGAATGAAAGAGATCACTTTCTTTTTGGCCAAACACGCATATGAACTACTAAAGAATTTTCAGGTTACTATTTACTTGAGGTTCAAGCAATGTATTCCCAGCCAAAAAAAAAAAAAAAAAAAAAAAAAAAAACCCATGCAGTTGTGGGAGGTAGAAGCTGGCTTATCTAATGTCCATTAAATTTATACCCATGACATTCAGGGATGTAGTTTTAGATTTTCAGAATAAAGAACATCCCTCTCTATTCCTTTTTAACTCTCCCTAGAACTTTTTTTAAGAAGAAAAGGAGATTATTAAAGGACACCAGTGAGCTCCTAGACCTTCCGAGATGGCTAGTGTCTGAAGAAGAATACCTACTCACATTGTAAGTGTTTCTCTGGGACTACAAAGTGGTGGGGAAAATAAGAGACAGAAATTGGATTCTGCTGATTCTGCAATCTGGTCCCTGCTTGTAATCTGGGAAATCCAGGAATAACACTTAGTTAGCAGCCTTGGCCTTGAGGAGGTCCCTCTAATCTGCAGGTGAGCCAAGAAGAAGCAACTGAACCAATCAAAACTCATCTGTCCTTTGGCCCTATATTAAAACCAGACCTTTAGGGCAAGCTGATTGCAATCTTTTCCTAGGGCCTTCACATGTTACTAAATGTCCCAAGGTTTCCTAGCTGTTAAGTCTCTAAACCAGGATTCTAGCCCAGAGTCTAGGGCCTAGACGGCCCAAGTGTGATTTGGAGACGAGCCATGTTAGCATCACCAGACCTTCTTACTTCACATCTCTTAGCTCACGCTTCTCGACAGGTAGGGTGCGCATAACACCGGCTGCACCTCCTTCAGAGGCTGGTAGTGAAAGTCTGGGACAGCGTTTTTACTGCTCTGCAGAAGAATGAGAAAATTCAAGATAGTATAGTGAGTTTCCAAAAAGTCCATTTAAGGCTATTTAAAGGACCTTTTTTTATATGAAATGACCTCCCTGCTCCATTGCTAAGATCACATTCTTTGTTTCATCAGTGGTGGTGATGGTATTTGGTAAGTTTTTTTCTCTCTCAGATATCAATTATTTGACAAAATACAAAGTTGAACAGTCTATGATGATATTCTCCTTTTTTTGTTTTCTGTAATTTTACTAGTCTGTAAAACTCCAAAACTTGCAATCCACCATGTGAAAATGCTTGGAAAGCTACAAAAAATGTGATGTTACTGTTTTCTTAATTAGACACAGAATATTCTTTTTTAAATATTTATTTATTTATTTATTTATTTGCCAGAGAGAGAGAGACTGAGAAAGGGCACAAGCACGGGGAGCGGCAGGTAGAGGGAGAAGCAGACTCCCTGATGAGCAGGGAGTCCGAAGTGGAACTTGATCCCACCACCCCGGAATCCTGACTTGAGCTGAAGGCAGATGCTTAACCGACTGAGCCACCCAGGCGCCCCTAAATCCAGAATATTCTTTTTTTTTTTTTTTTTTTAAGATTTCACTTATTTGTCAGAGAGAGCACAAGCAGGGGGAGGGCAGAGGGCAGAGGGACAATCAGGCTCCCTGCTGAGCAGGGAGTCCGATGTGGGACTGGATCCCAGCACCCTGGGATCATGACCTGGGCCAAAGGCAGACACTTAACCGACTGAGCCACCCAGGCGCCCCTAAACACAGAATATTCTTGAGGAAACTTCTGAAGGGAAGGGTATGCTCAGTGCCCAGAGATGTAAATATCCTCACTGTCTTCTGCCTGGTTCATGTGGTTCACGGGAAGGAAGATGATCTGCCCCTTTATACCACTAGGAGGCGTTGGGACCCTCTTCAAGTCCCAGGGCTCAGGCACCAGACTTCTTGGTCATAAAGTAAACCTTAAAGGTGAGACCTTTTAGCCATACTTTCATTTTCATTTCACTGGACGTGTGGCTTTCCTTACAAAGTGAAGAGGAAAGATTAGTTGCTGGATTGCCATTGGAGATTCTGTTGTAGGAGCAGAATCCCAGTTGAAAGTGGAAATAAGGTTACCCTTTCTTATATAAACATTTAGAAAGGAAATAATTTTTTTAAAGCATCCTTTCAAAAGTGACCACTTCGGTGCACGAAAACTTTTCTCCACCTTATTATCTTTTTATAGAAACTTACCAAATACCATCTTACCAAGTACCAAAAAGACTTACCAAATACCATCACCACACAAAGGCCCCATTTGTAATAGTATATGCACTAGAAAGTCTCGGCAGTTTACCTTTACTTGTTTTTTTTTTTTAAATTTGCTTTATAAAAGAGGAAGTTAATAAATTGCTTTAGCAGATCAGACAGTCTCCCATGACTAAAATGTTTGAAATTCAGAGGGTGTCACTCAATATCTTGCTGCTCAGAGGAAATATCCTCAAAGATGGCAAGAATCAGTTTTAACCTCACTATAAACACATAGCATTAATACTGTGTATATCAACCGAATAAGGTTTCTATTTCTGTTTGATAAGTACGCCGTGATAGCACATGAAACTTTTAAAATGAAAGGAAATACAGAAATCATACACCCAACCTCTTCGTTGAAAGTGTGTAGGTTTGCGGTGCCTGGGTGACTCAGTCCACTAAGCGTCCGACTCTTGATTTCCGCTCAGGTCATGATCTCAGCATCATGAGCTTGAACCTCACATTGGGCTCTGCAGTGAGTGTTGAGCCTGCTTAAGATTCTTTCTCTCTCTGCCCCCCACCCCCTCCCCAGTTCACGCTCACGCTCTTTCTTCCAAAAAAAAAAAAAGTGTGTAAGTTCAGAGCCCCACAGACAGATCTGCCCCAAGCTTGGCTCTGCCGTTTGCCAGCTGTGAAGACTTTAGGATGTCATTCATCACTCACTACTCTGCTTCCCTATCTGTAAAGGGAGGATAATACTATGAGATAATATAAGTCACGGGGACCTGGGAAGTTAAGTGGCTTTCTCAAAGTTACCCAATTAGTTTAACCTTCAGAGCCCAGATTAGAAAGCAAGTATGTTTCCTGCACATTTAGAACATAAGCAATTAACAAAGACCTCATCCCTGAAGGAAACTGTCATAAGATTACACAACTGTTTTTATCTGCGCTGGCCCTTCTTAGCCCTAAAATGGCCAGGATATCACTGGGGAAAGAGGTTCCTGGTGAACTGGAATTCTGTACTGCATATCTCTTCCTGAAGTATCTAGAGGAATTTAACATTTATAACAAATAATGCCTTGCCCCTCAGCATCAGAGACAGCCCATGTCTTTGAGTCCTTGAAATCAGTGACCTATCTTTGCAAGGCATTTCTTCCTAATTGAATGACATATAACATGGAACAGTCAACTCAAAGAGCCTGGTGCTGGGCTTCAATGAAGTTCATTTCCCCCTTCCTTTTTTATTTCTCTTTCCTTGAATATAGTAACAATAAAGGTAGAATTAAACAGCTTCCAGCCAAATGGAGAAACATCAGTCTCTCTTTATCAGTTGATGGTTTTGAGAGTCTAAATGATTTTTTAATTTTTTTTAAGATTTTATTTATTTATTTGACACAGAATGAGAGAGAGCACAAGCAGGGGGAGCAGCAGAGGGAGAGGGAGAAGCAGGCCCACCGAGCAAGGAACCTGATGCGGGGCTCTTTCAAGCCTGTTCTGCCCCACCTTGGCTAGCTCAGGCTGAGCTATGAGTCACAGCCCTTCCCAGGATTGACTCTGGCGGGGATGAATCTCTCTGTTATCAAGTGCTATAAATTTTGCAAACACAGAGTTAAACCACAGCCAAGGCCCCAGCCAGCTAAGCCTGGAATATTGTGGTTGGGGCTCTCGATAGCATCAGCCTCCGAACGACGAGACAATGCCGGACTGCTCTGGGCCCGTAGCCTGAGGAGGTCTCATCTACCCATCACAGCTTCCCGCCTTTGATTCCTATGAATGAAGCTCTGTCCTGCCACTGAGGACATCTCACTGAATAAACAATCATGTTCCCCGTCTTCAGAGCTTACTGTCTAGGGTGAGAAATAAAAAATCCAACAAACCATGGGGCACCTAGGTGGTACAGTTGGTTAAGTGCCCAAGTCTTGGTTTCCATCAAGGTCATGATATTGGGGTTGTAGGATTGAGCCCTGAGTCAGGCTCCACACTCCATGTGAAGTCCGCTTGAGACTCTCTCTCCCTCTCCCTTAGCCCCTCCCCCCACTCTCTAAAATAAATAAATAAATCTTAAAAAAAAAAATCCAAAACCCAGCAAGTGAACATAATTGCCTGTGCAGGATACTAACAGAATGCAGTGATGGAAAATAACAGCGAGACATGGGAATCCATTTAGATGGTGGGGTCAGGAAAGACATCTCCAGAAAAAGACACTTAAGTTGCGCCTGAAAAATAAGAAAGCATGAGCCATGGAGAGTCAGGGAAAGAGCATTCCAGGCAGAGGGATAATACCCACACACCCTTCATTTATTGATCAACTAAATTACTTCTAAGGTGAGGACCAAGATGCAGGAGGGAAGAAAAGCATCTTCTTCTTTTTTAATTATGCTATGTTAATCACCATATAGTACATCATTAGTTTTTGATGTAGTGTTCCATGATTCATCTTCTAATCACATAAGAAATGAAGTGTCATATTGGCTTACAAAGAAAAGCTTTAAAAGTTTTGTTTGTTTTAGACTACAAATGGTACATTTTTGTTTGTTTTAGACTACAGATTTTATGGGTTGGGTTGGTTGGTTGGTTGGTTTTTGAAATCACTTGTAGAGTCCTGAACTGAATATATTGCATCGTCAGTCTGCTGTTGTACATTTGATCCCCTCAGCCTAGAACTTATTTCCCCACTTCCCACTCTTAGGGCCTTTCCTTGCTTCTTCTTCAAGATTTACTTAAAGCATCTTCTCTGTTTTAAGAGCACTTTTAGGGGCGCCTGGGTGGCTCAGTCGTTAAGCGTCTGCCTTCGGCTTGGGTCATGATCCCAGGGTCCTGGGATCGAGCCCCGCATCGGGTTCCCTGCTCAGCGGGGAGCCTGCTTCTCCCTCTCCCACTCCCCCGGGGAGCCTGCTTCTCCCTCTCCCACTCCCCCTGCTCGTGCTCCCTCTCTCGCTGTGTCTCTCTCTGTCAAAAAAGTAAATAAAATCTTTAAAAAAAAAAAAAGAGCACTTTTAAAAAATGAGATTAGCTTCACATGACATAAAATCACCATTTTAAAGTCTGTATTTTTGTAGTTTTTAGTATATTCACTATGTTTTGAATACACTAAAAATAGCGATGATCTAATTCCAGAACATTGTCACTACTCCAAAAAGAACTCAGTTCTCCTCCACCCTCACCCCCTGGTGGCCACTCAACTACCTTTTGTCTCCATGGATTTGCCCATTCTGGACACTGCACAGAATTACAATCATATGATCTGTGGCTTTTTGCGTCTGGTTTCTTTCATTCAGCATAATGTTTTCAAGGTTATATATGTTATAGCATGGGTCCACACTTTTCTTTAAGACTAAATAATATTCCAATGTGTATATATACACCAAATTTTGTTTATCTATTCATCAGCTGATAGACATTTGGATTGCTTCTACTTCCTGACTACTGTAAGTAATGCTGCTATGAACCTTTGTATACAAGGGGGCATCTGTGAACACCTGTCTTCATTCTCTCAGGTATATATTTAGGAATAGAATTGCTAGGTCATATGGTAATTCTATATTTAAAATTTTGAGGAGCTGCCAAGATTTTTTCACGGAAGCTGCACCATTTTAAATCCCCACTAGCAGTGTATGAGTATTTCAATTTCTCCACATCCTTGCCAATACTTGCTAATACCTTTTTTTTAATATTATTATAGATATCTTAGTGGGTGGTAAGTAATATCATGGTTTTGCATTTCCTGGAGAGGACTTACATTTCTATAGTGTGAGAAAGAAGTACAAATGCATTCTGGTTGCATGTAGATATTCAATTGTTCCTGACCATTTGTAAAAAAAAGACTTTTCTTTCCCCCTTGAATGTCCTTGTCACTCTTGTCAAAACCAGTTGACCATAAACCTATGGGTTTATTTCTGGACTCTCAATCCTCTTCCCCTGAGGTTTATTTCTATCTGTATGCCAGTGCCACATTTTCTTGATTACTGTAGACTTGTCAGTTTGAAGTTGGGAAACGTGAGTCCTTCAACTGTGGTCTTTTTCAAGATTGTTTTGACTATTCTGTATCCCATGCAGTTGGGAATTTCAGAGGAATTGCATTGAACCTATAGATCAGTTTTATTAGTATTGCCCTAACAATAATAGTAAATCTTCCAATACATAAGCACAGGATATCTTTTCATTTATTTAGATCTTTAATTTCTTTTAACAATGTTTTATAGTTTTCAATATATGAGCTTTGTAGTTCTTGGGTTAAACTTTTTTCTTAAGTGTTTCTTTTTCTTTTGAAGCTATTGTAAATGGAATTGTTTTCTTGATTTTCAGAGGAAGCATTTTCTCTTATGTAAAACTTTCCCTGACCCTCACTCCCCCCAAGTGAGAACGGATAACTCTTCACTCAACATTCTCTCTCCATCAGGCAGAGACCTGTATTATTAATACCCACCACAATATACCAAAAAACCCAAATCTTTATAATGTCAATTTCTCTTATTTCTGGGCAGAGACTGTGTTCTATTTATCTTTTTTTTTTTATCCCTAAGACTTACTGAGGGACGCTCACACAATAGGGGCCCCATAAAATTTTATGGAACAGATAAAGGAAGAAGTAACTGCCACCACTGAGGGTTTTCAATAAGACTGAGAATATCGGTTAGGAATGCCAGAGAGAGGGAGGCGTGGGGGATGAGGCCAGAGATATAGGTGGAGCAGAGTCTAAAGCTGGGATTTCCCTCCCCACACAAAAGGGAGTAGCACCAGGAAGATGATTCCACCAGTGTGGGAAGATGATCGACGAGAGATTTGGACTGGGGAGATGGAGGCCTAGAGAGTTCCCACCTGGAACTTGCTGCAGTATGGTTGTGAGGAAGTGAGTCTGATGTAGGTAAATACATGTGGAAATGGGAAAGAAAGGAAAGATGTGAAAGGTGTTAGGACTTCAGAATTCTTGGGACTTAGTGGCTGGTTAAATTTGAAGAAGAAGATGAAATCCATGATGTTTCAGTTTTGAGAGGCCAAGAGCATGGATAGGAGTAGCAAAGTCTGGGAATGGAGCTAGGAATGAAAGTCTGATGTTTTCTTGGTAATCGTAGCAAAAGACTTAACTTCACTCAGAAGCATACTCTCCACCGATCATCCTGGGAGAGAGCATCTCAGTCTTTCCTCTCTTAAAATCTATTCCTTTGCTTTTAGTCACAGCCAGTGCACCTCTCTTCTCTCATTTTCCAACCATTTAGAACAACTCGCAACTCCTCCTAATTCCCCCAAACTGTTTTGCAAAGGGGGAGAAATTATTTCTTCATTTTCTTAATGTGTTTCTGAGTTCAGGCTAGACGGGTAGTATAAATTCCTTGAGCAAAGCAAATGTTATACTGTGCATACTATAATACTATGTGTGTATATTAACTGACTCTCTTATGTACTTAATAATCTTTTGTAAGGACACAAAGCAATGTTTTGATATTAGAAGGATGTGCAAATTTCTTTAGCGGAGTCTGCATATTCCATTTTGCTCCTTACTGTGCTCTTTAGATCATTTTAATTAACCTTTACCATAAGGATCAAGAGAGTAGAAGGGGTTCAATTTTTTGTTCTTTTATTCATTGACCTGTGCACATTATCTAATTTTCATGAAATTCAGTATGTACAATAAAGGGTTGCCATAAAGATTATGTGAAATTATGAACTTGAAGTCCCTGCCAAGTAGATGTTCCACATGTTAGTTCTCCTCCTCTTCCCTCTTTTTCAGTATATGGCATGCTTTCCACACATAAACTTCACGTAAACAGAGTCAAGCAGAACAGACTCTTATCGTGAAATGGGGGACCAGAGATCCGGGATTGGAGAGAAGGTAAGCAGCCTCATTTCCTGAGTATCAAGGGCACCTCTATTCCAAATTCTATCAGTAAAAAGCATTGAGTAGTGCTCCTTCCGAAATGAAATATGTTGTACCCAACATAGTTTGCATTTTTGACCAACGTCTAATATATTCTAACAGGCCAACAGTTTTTAATCTACTTGAGAGTTTAAGCTCATTAGACCACAAGGGTGAAAATAAGCCCACAAAGTTATTGGTGATGAAAAACAAACAAATTATGTGTGTTCTGACTGTTCAGCAATACTGGGGATTCAGAAAAGCATTAGGCAAAGTTTCTTTACTTTAAAGAACTCACAATCTAGCTGGAAGGGTAGTATTGTGTAATGCCAAAAAATCACAGGGTGATTCAGCACTGAACTTCGTGGTTCAGACCTTGAGTATCCTAGAAATTCTGACAAGAGAATGATCTTCAGAGGCTTTATGACTAGAGTGAGACCTTGTGTACTGAGTAGGCTCTGACACAGTAGGTGGTGGTTCCTAAGACAAAGAGCATCCCTGGCAAGGACGAGCCAGTTGAGCAGACTATGTAACTAGAAATAGGTCTTGATGTTCAACAGGGTGAGGATGTTTAAAACTTCTTGACCCAAGGGAGCCATCGTGTTGGGGTGTTGTGGGGAAATAAGGAAAAACAACAAAGGTACTAGCAAATTACATGGACTTTGTTTTTCTCTTGGTCTCCAAATCCAGAATTTGAGGGGGAGAGATGAGAAAGCCTAGGAGGAATAAATGCTGCTAAGCACACATTGAAGGAAAGCCTAGATAAAATCACTCTCAGAATTGATTGGGAACTGGGGATTATATATAGAATCAAGAGATTGGACAGGATTTTGAATGGTTGGACTCCAGCTCCCTGGACTGAGACGGGATAAGGTGCAAACCATCCTAGACTGATTTAAAGCTATGTTTTAAAGTTTCTAGATACAGGGTCTGTAATATCCTTGGTAACTTTTCAATTCCAAAGCAACCTTCACATCAGTGCACTGAAGTATCTCTCATTGTGACTTAAGTCCCAAGCTTTTGTTCTGTCCCTAGTGGATATCAGGAACAGATGCTCACCACCAATTTCACTAGCTACTCCAAGACTAGGCTACTGCCATTCAGATGCCTCTTTCAAACATTAAATGACCTTCTTCAGTGCTTATTTAGAAAATTGCTTCTGCCTCAGGTTATTTTAAAGATTCTTCAATGTGGCTCATAATAAATCAATTTACATGGCTTAATTCCCTCTACTTTTCCCTATCATCAACTCCGTCTCCCTACTGGTTCCTAAAATTGCAGTTTCTCTCAGTAACTAATGTTTAATCTTAGGAATGTTAATTTCCATTTGGTCCAGGTATATAGCCATCTGGAAGGAGCAGGAGTTTGAGAGTCAAACAGGCTTAGATTCCCAACTTGATCTCTGTATGACTCAGGTTTCCTTATCTGCTAAAGGATAATAATAGTACTAACCTTGCTAGGTTTGCTGTGTAGAAATCATGAAAAGTACTCCCCCCTGAGATTAGAGGAAAGTAAGCACCCTGTAATAGTTATTACTATTTCAAGTGTCGCCCCATCATAAGTAAGCTCTGTGACTATTTCCTCATCTGATCATGAGTATAGGACTCATCTTACAGGTTGGTGTAAAAGTGAATAAAATAGAGTGGCACTAAATGAATGGCATTATTAAAAACAGGAAAAATCAGGTACTCACAATGGCTTGTCCATTCTTACATTGTACTGAAGGAAATGCTTCTGATTTTAGGCTCAAAAACCTACTTAAAGACAGGCATTTCCCATTTTTCTCTAAAGCTTTCTTTAATTCCTCAATATACCCAGCAGAGTTTGTTTGGCAAGAATTAAAAAAAAAAAATAGAATTCTTCAGCTATCTTTAGATTATTGCTGCTGACCCCCTAACTAATATTTAGATATTTCATTGGATTTGGGATGAGGGACATGAAAACAGGACTAAGAAAAAAGAAAAATAGTGAAGAGAAATGTTGAATGAAGGAAAGACTGGTTAGCATTTGGAAATGCTTTCAAATGTAAATTTACAAGGAAGAGTTTTATGTAGGACCTGAGTCAGTGGTGGATGTGGCCAGCAGGAAGAAGGGAGTCAATATGGGTGAGTGTGGGGGATGACGAGTTCTCCACTCTGGAGCAGCTATGCCCAGCAACAGGTCACTCTTGGAAGGCTCGGCTTCAGCTGCATCTTGGGAGGGGCCGGTACTGGAAGAGATCGGAATCCTCCTCTGGGGTTGCCTGTCAGTTGCCTCTCTCTGTGTGCAAGGCCGGAACTATGAATATAAAATATAAAAGTGTCGCAGGCTCAGATCAGGGGCGGCACTAGGACGGGAAATAGCAATTCTGAGGCAGTGGGCACATTCTCGCTCCTGAGCCCCAGAGGACACCTGATGCTTGGTAGGTAGATGAACTTGTGACTACTGACATCAGGTTCACGAATATTCTTTCTAAAATTCTTAAACATGATGTATATGGAATACACTTATTTCTTTTTCCTGTTCAATGTTGAAAGGCTGCTCAAATCTCAACAAAAAGAATCATGAGAGGGGCGCCTGGGTGGTGCAGTCGGTTAAGTGTCTGACTCTTGATTTCAGCTCCGGTCGTGAACTCAGGGGCCTGGGATTGAGCTCCACGATGGGCTCCCCACTGGGTGCAGAGCCTGCTTAAGATTCTCTCTCTCTTCCTCCCCCGGCCCCTCCTCCCACCCCCACTCATGCTCTTTCTCTCTAAAAAATAAATAAATAAATTGATAAATAAATAAATAAAAACAGTAATCATGGGGAATGTTTTAAATAGTAAGAGATTTTAGTTTCATGTTATGCTCAAAAATTTCAATGTGAAATCATTTCTACCTAAAATCTTAAACTTCAAGAAATTTAGATTTTTTTTTTTAATTATTTCATTAAAGCCTAAGTTTAAAACTACCTCCAAAACTGGGGATGAGTAAGGATCATCTCTTGACCGATGAGGTATTTTTTAAATTATTTATTTTTGAAATATGCCATTCGTTTATGTGTTGAAGATTCAAAAAAGGTGAAAAAAAATACAGCAAAAACTCTCCTTCTCATCCTGTCCTCCAGCTGTCTCTTCCTTCTCTAAAAGACAACTAACATGAGTGTTTTCCTGTGCCTCTTCCATAGGTATCTGATACATATTCAAGCATATCCATTTCTTGTTTGTCCCGTTAAGCCAAATATGATTTTTTCATATTACTCTGTACTTCACTTTTTATTGAATATACCATGAAGAGCATTACATAGTAATACAGAAAGAGCATCCTCATTCTTTTTTATGATTGTATGCAGCAAAATTTATTTAATGAGTGCCCTATTGACAGAAATTTAGGTTGTTTCCGAAATGTTCTTATTAAAAGCAATACTTCAATTAAAACCAATGGCCTTCCTCATAGACCATTTTGCCTAAGTGCAAATATGTCTGTCATATACATTTCTAGATGTTTTTGCTGGGCCAAAAGGTAGGTACATTTGCAATTTTGATAGCTATTGATGATTATTTGATTGTCTGTTTTTCCACCTTCTCATCAATTACAATTCATATCATACAGTTCAGAACCTTTACCAGTTCTGAGAGGTTGAAAGTAGTAATGAAGCATAATTCTAATTTGCATTTCTCATATTATAAGTGCAAAGGAGCCATCTTTTCATTTGTTAGGAATTACTCATAATGTTTTTTAATAAACTTTCATTTAATGAGAATCAAATTGCAAAATCACAAAAAACAAAATTATATCGCAGTTTATTAAAGTAAATAAATGCCCTTTCTCTCCCCCAGTATAAAGATGAGCATCTTTCTTTATGCAAATGATGTACTTTTGCAGAAGTGAACAAAGTAATCTTTAAAAGAAGCTGAATACAAAAAATAAATAAATAAATAAATAAAAACAAAATAAAATAAATAAAAGAAGCTGAATGCTTGACCACTTCTGTCTTAGGTCAACCCAATATCAGTTGTGGTAAGATGAATGTAGTTTTATTACTGTATTTACTGTGTGCCAAGTGCAAGTCCAAACATTTTACATTTCTTTTCTTGTTAACCTTCATAGCAATCACATAAGGTAAGTTCTATTTCACAAATGAGAAACTGAGGCAGAGGGAGTCCAGGGAGCTTGCCTAAGTCGACTCAGCTGGTACATTCACAGGGCTACTTGGGGATTTTTTGAAATCCAGAGTGTCATATATAACCACAAATTTATATTACCTTTCTGAAATATGGCTTCCCAGCATTCCAGTGTTCCATTTTAAATAATCCCACTCCATGAGTAAATGAGTTCAGCTTCTTGGGACACATTTCGCAAATAACTTACCTGGGTGAACTGATGTAGGATCAGTAACCAGAGGAATTTTAGGACCATAAAGTAACATTAAACAGATGAAGACTGGCCTGGCTTTATGAAACTTTGAGAGTTAGGGCGAAGGTATCTGCCCAGAATAACTTTAAAAATAAAGCCAGTAGGGCTGCCTGGCTGGCTCAGTTGACAGAGCATGAGACACTTGATCTCTGGGTAGTAAGTTCAATCCCCATGTTGGGTGCAGAGATTAATTAAAAAAAATAAAATCTTTAAAAAAAATTTTTTTAAATAAACCCAATTAAAGGAAAAGAGCTATTTTCTTGTTTAAATACAAAAAAGAATGTATTAGTAACTAGTCAACATTCTTTTTGATAAAATAATACACCTTGCCATGTAAATAAATTTTGCTATTTAAGCAAAATATTGTAGTGTGAGATATACATAATATTCTATTCATCTAAGTAAACTTAAGGATTTAAAGATTGGCCTCGTATACAGGGTTCACAGTGTGAGGAGAAATGTGACTTGGCCTTGGAGAAAAATGGCTGAACCCCTGGGCCACCACTATTTTTTATAAAGCCTTAGTGAGAATTTTGGAAAAACTTCCTCTCTGGGGGGAACCAACTAGAAAAATCCATTTTCTATGAGTGGGTGAAGTCTCAGGCAGGGCAAAAGCCTTGGCAAAGGAGAGGAAGGGCTCCTTATCCGGGTATTTTTATGCCCTGTACAACATACACAGCAGTAAGCAGTGGCCTTCCCGGGCCTTCACCTCAACTACTTCTCTTTCTTTGGAAAAGCCTTTGACACCCTTCTGAAGACCCTTGAGATCTCCCTAAATACCTTGGGTATTTTGTGCCAGAGTGTACCAGGTTGGGGTTATGCAAGGCAGCTTAAGTCTCTTCCTCTATCTTCTGATCAGTGAACTCAAACCACTCTTTTCTGGTATACCCCCCCCCCAAAAAAAAAACCACAATAAGCACAATAAGAACACAATAAAGACACTTACATCTGCCAACAGGAACCTATTCATGGCCATTATCAACAAGGCTAAGGAGGCTTTCACCTCCCATGGGCCCCTTGTGCTCATGGGGCTCAATATTTTATATCAACTCCGTCTAATTCCAAGAGTTTCTTTCCAAGTAAAGCATACATAAGTTGCAAACCTTTTGCCACTGCAGCGTTTTTTAATCCATTCTCCGTTTCATCACCTTCTCTCTACTACAGCATCTACAGGAATTATTACCAAAAAGCAACAGCCCGCCACTGGACACACTGGGCCTGGGAGGTGGCTCGTGTTATCTTGGGAGCCTTTGCATCCTTTTGGTCTCCAATCCACATATTGTCTCTTGGTCCTGCTTCAGGTCCAGCATCAGTAGATCAATACTAACATTATATAACTCCTATTTCTGGACCTATTCATCCTATTCACCTGGGAAAGATGAAAATCACTCTAAGTCAATGAGGGTATAAGCAAAGTGAAGGATTTACCATGAAGCTTCTGAACCCACACTTGTGATCAAAGTAGTTAAGCATGAGGATCTATCCCTAAAATGATAGAGGCCACAGTGACTTCTTCTCTACTCTACGTAATAGAGATTTAAAATCTCAACCAAACACTCATTCATGTTTTTAAGGACATATGAAACCATGTTTGAGAAAAAAAGTTAACTTCTCTTGGAGTTTCCTCTGTAGTCCACCTTTTTGGTTAGTGGGTTGTCTTCATCTGTGAGAAAGCACATGCCAGCAGCCAAAATTCTTACAGAAGTATGCTATCCCTCCCGCCTGACGTTTGGGTATCTACATCATAGGGATCCTTTTTGGTCAATAAAGCAGGGTAGTTGCCCTTACAGCATTCTGTAGACAGGTTAGTCTTGATATAATTGGTTATTCAGGCCCTATTAATAGATAGGAGGTTAGTCTGACATCTAGACAACTTAAAGGACATAAGTTTTTTTCTTTTCTTTAAAGATTTTCTATTTATTTGAGAGAGAGAGAGAGACAGCATGAGAGGGGAGAGGGTCAGAGGGAGAAGCAGACTCCCTGCCGAACAGGGAGCCCCACACGGAACTCAATCCCAGGACTCCAGGATCATGACCTGAGCCGAAGGCAGTCACTTAACCACTGAGCCACCCAGGCACCCAGAAAGGACATAAGTTCTATTGCTATACAAAGTTATATCACCAGACAGAAATGCATTAGAAGTATTTTAGCTCCACTGACGTATACTAGAATTATTTTCTATTTATCAAGTTTCAGCTTAAGATTTGGTGATAGAATCATTTCTAAATCTGCTGTGTAGTCACTGTTAACTACATTGTTCCTTTGATGCTTAAAAAGATATACAGAGATATACACTTACGGAGAGAACTACAAGTAGAGAGATAAACATGTATAAATAATTGTGTGTATATTTATAACTGTATAAATATGGATATATATATATATATATAAATCCAAAATCCATATATATATATATATCCATAGAGAAAGGGGAGGAAAGAAGAACCAAAATGTTAACAGTGGCTAATATAGGATTATGGGAGATTCTTTAAATTTTGCTCTATTTTCCAACTATTCAACAATAGAACTATGTTGTCCTCATAACAAAAAATAATTTTTAAAAAGAATTAGGTAACTTTGGAAAACAGCATTTTGACTGGAGACTAAGAATAAAGACAAAGGAACTTCACATAAACACTGTACTGATGATAAAGTTGTTTAGATTAAAGTTGTAAAGATTAAGAATTCTGAAACTACTGTATGTATAAGCTGGAATTGAACAAATAAACAGTAGTAGATGATGGGATCCAGTTTTTTCATTTTTGGAGTGGAAAATTACAGATAAGCGAGGGAGAAATCTAGAATGAACCTTGTGGTATGGATTAGAATGGAGACATGAGTATAAACTCATGTTAAGTTTAATATACAGATGGATGGATACAGTGATAATTATAGATGTGTGTAAACATGGGTTCATATACATACATATATTTCCCAGCTCTATCCTTTGAGCTCTGTCCTAGAAGCAGTGATACCCCAGTACCAATGATCAAACCCAGCACCAAAATCTTGGTTTCTAATAGCATTTTCCAATAAATGGAATCAGAACTCCTTGAAGAAATGGCTAATTCTAATGCTGGGGCAGAGTATACACAAGAGGAGCCTGGAGCATTTCGCAGTGCCAGAAAGTAAGGAAGTGTTCAAAAACAAAATGACGGCAGCATGTCAAAGGGAAACAGGAGCTGACCTGAAAGAACTCCCAATGGTCAAAGCTGGAAAAATCAGAGCAACAAAATAAATAATACAGGAGTAGATTATAACACAAAATATAAAATAAAAATCTGTAATGCCATACTGATATAAATATAGGATTGAATAAGTAAGTAAAAGAGAAAAGACACGTAATGCATGTCAAAAGAACTCCAGCTAATTTATACAGGTAGTCCCTTCTCAAGGAGGTAGAGCTTAACTCTTCACCCCTTTGAGTGTGGGCTGTGTCTAGTGGCTTGCTTCCAAAGCATATGGAAAAGTATAAAAAAGTAACTTCATAGCAGGGGAAACTAGCACTGCAAGGGCCAGATGAATAAGATTAACATCTTCAGTGATAAATCATGTTGACAGTATATGTCCTTGATACGATGTCTTTTTTTTTTTAAGATTTTATTTATTTATTTGACAGAGAGAGACACAGCGAAGAGAGGGAACACAAGCAGGGGGAGCAGGAGAGGGAGAAGCAAGCTCACCGCGGAGCAGGGAGCCTGACATGAGGCTCGATCCCAGGACCCTAGGATCACGATCTGAGCCGAAGGCAGACGCTTAACGACTGAGCCACCCAGGTGCCCCCTTGATATGATGTTCTAAGAATGACCCTTAACCTCAGTGGTCCTTCCTCCGCAAAATCCATAACCCTCACACTAGAAAAACATCATCAGACAAATTTCCCAAATGAGGGAAATTCTATAAATATCTGAGCAGTATTCCTAAAAAGCGTCAAGGTCATCAGAAGTAAGAAAATCTAAGAAGCTGTCACAGTACGGAGGAGTCTAATGAGACATGATGACCGCACACAATGTGGTATCCTGGATGGGATCCTGGAACAGAAAAAGGACATCAAAGGAGAACTAAACTGAAACAAGAATAAAGTATGGAGTTTAGTTAATGGTGACACGTCAGTGTTGGTTCATTAGGTGTGACAGATGCCCCATGATAACATATATGCGATGTGAACAATGGGGAAACTAGAGCAGACTAATGAAAATTCTCTATACTATCTTTGCAACTTTTGTACAAATTTGAAACCATTCTAAAATTTAGAATTTATTTCAAAAATGAATGAGGAGTATATTTTTATATAAATACATACTTGAATCAGAATTCCTATAGAGACATAAAGAACAGAGCCAAGTAAATACCAAGGTGAATATCACTTCCATTTTCCGGAGGACACCATATTTTGGCAATTCAGCATAGTGGGTAAAGCATTCAAGCTTAGGTTCACACAGCTGGGTTCAAATCCCAGCTCTGCCACTTATTGACTATGTAACCTTGAGTGAGTTATTCAATCACCCTGAAACTCAGTTCCCTTATGTGTTACCTGTGGATAATAAAACTGAATATGCACTTCCTAGGGTTATTCTGAAGCTGAATGAAGAGATGTCTAAAAGCACTTAGCATAGTGCCTCCTGTATGGTAAGTGTGCTGCTTACAATTATTATATTGCATTTAAACATTTTTAATTTAATTTTCATTAAAAAATTGTTTTTAGAGAGAGTGAAGGGGGAGGGGCAAAGCGAGAGGGAGAGAGAGAATCTCAAGCCCGCTTCAAGCCCAGCATGGAGCCCCATGCAGGGCTTGATCTCAGGACCCTGAGATCATGACCTGAGTTGAAATCAGGAGTCAGATGCTTAACAAACTGAGCCATTCCAGTTGGTTAAGCGACTGCCTTCGGCTCAGGTCATGATCCTGGAGTCCCGGGATCGAGTCCCGCATCGGGCTCCCTGCTCAGCAGGGAGTCTGCTTCTCCCTCTGACCCTCCTCCCTCTCGTGCTCTCTCTCTCTCATTCTCTCTCTGTCAAATAAATAAATAAAATCTTAAAATAAAATCTTTAAAAAAAAAACAGAGCCACTCAGGCACCCTTATTATATTGCATTTAAATGCAATTATTATAATGTATTTATTATTGCTATTTATTTAAAAATTTTAAACTCCCAGGGCTCCTGGCTGGCTCAGTTGGTGGAGAATGTGACTCTTGATCTTGAGGTTGTGAGTTCAAGCTCTATGTTGGGTGTAGAGATTACTTCAAAAAAATTTTTAAAAAGGGGCACCTGGGTAGCTCAGCTGGTTAAGTGACTGCCTTCGGCTCAGGTCATGATCCTAGAGTCCCGGGATAGAGTCCCGCATCGGGCTCCCTGCTCAGCAGGGAGTCGGCTTCTCCCTCTGACCCTCTTCCCTCTCATATTCTCTCTCTATCATTCTCCCTCTCTCAATAAATAAATAAAAATCTTTAAAAAAATTTTTTTTAACCCCAGAATTCCACTGGACAGGGGCAAACCATTCTTGGCTGGATCTTACTCCTTATCCAGTTGATGAATGTCTTAGATCTGTTCCCGTTCAGCCAGCATTCCAGACATTGACCAGACCATAATGTGCTCCAAAGCTGAGCAGTACTCTAGGAAAGCCCTGATCCAGATCCACATCTCTGACTGAGGGGGAAGCCAGAATTCACCCTGATGTGCTCATTCCCAAGAATGGGTGCTTTCCCCATTTCCTTAAGAAGTCTGAATGTGATTGAAATGTTTGTTTCATGTATGTTTGTGCTGAGAGAAAGGCTGGTTTCTTGAAACAATTCCAACTTTTGCTAGGAAACAAAGAAAACAAGTTTGCAATGACATATTCATGGTAGTAAATACACTGGACCCAACGTCCTATAGCTGTTTTCATCCTAGGATAGTGACATGTTCATTATGGCCCCTCAGACCCAGATGCGACACCGGAAACTGAGTCATACAATTTAATATTCTGCCCGGCAAGTGAATCTCTGAAAATCGAGTTATACCGCGAACTCTGGATACTTTTCTCTTCCTTCCACTCTTGTCTCACACACAAATACTACTTTTTGAATTGATTGTCTACATAGAAGTCTTAGAAGCCCAATTCTCTGCAAAGCAAACCGTTCACTTCAAGTGCTTAACACAGGAAAATTAATCCTTCTAATGTGTTGTTTCTGTCTGGAATTTACCAAGACTAAGTGGCTCATGGGAATCAACTTTATAAGAGTTAGTACATTCTTGTGATATAGGAGATTTTCAAATGATCTTCTCCTTTCCATATATCCAATCCAGCCCTCCCACTCAGAAAGTAGTCATCTGAATTGTCCTCAGGCCTTGTCCTCATTTCTTCTCTCTGCCAGTCTCTCACCCATTAATAACTGTCTCTGGTAGCATATCCTGAAGGTACTTAGACTGGGCTGATATGCTAAGCAAGCCATATTTCTTCATTACACAGAAAAAGAAACCACAATTTGTCATCAACATGACTCACCCAGACTTCTACCACCACGCCCAAGTGGCACAATAGGATGCATACTTGGGTTAGGTTTAACCAAGCAAGTAAAGCCTTAATGCAGAGCAAGATTTTGTGCATCAGCATGTCCCTAACGCCATCTCTCTTTGGTCATCTTTTATGATCTACTTGTTGCAGATCATTTCACATTACATAGTTAATGGTGTTGGGTTTAGTTCTATTTTTGTTTTTTCTCTACATTTCTGCTGTTTCAGGCTCAGATTGGCACATGAGCACAATGTACTCTTTCCAAGAGGCTCTTCAATGGCCTGCAAGCTCATCATAGGTCCAGATTTCCTTTCCTCTTGTGGAGAAAAAGTATTTCTTTGGTTATAATACTCAAAGTGATTTTGGACACTTGCATAATCCTGATTTTTTTAAAACTCAGTACATAAGAGATCCACTAATTTCTGGAGAGGGAAGAGTTGAGAGCACATACCAAGGACCATTTGGAATATTCTCCCAACCCGTTCCAGTTCTTCCTCCTCTGGAATAGAATCCCAGGGGCCTGCAGGACTCCATGACTTGTCCCCTTCCTCCTACCCCACAGGTGACTGGACCAAAGGTAGACCTGACCTGAACTGACCCAAACAGGTTTGCCTTCCTCACTGGGAGGTAGGGACCAGGTAAAGAAATTAAGAAAGAGACACAGAGAGAAAAACTTCCTAGGTGGCATAACTGTGACATGGAGCATGCAGACGAAGGATTCACTGTGGGAACCGACATTCCAGGAAGCCAGCCTGCAGAGAGGGATGGGGCAGGCCCACGAGGGAAGTGGAGAGGCGAGACAGAGATAGAGGAGGCCTGACTTGCTTGCAGCCCTCTAGCAATGAGTTGCCATCTCAAGTGAGGTCCAGCTGCATTCAGCTCTAGTTCTTGGGGGCCCCTTATATCCTTGGAACTGACTGCCCTTCTTTCTGTTTTACCTGGAACAATGGGCTTTTTCTCTTGCTTAACAACAAAAGAGTCTTGACAAATTCAAAGCATAACTAGAAAGCCCCTCCTCTCACTACTACACATCACTTTCACCAATTCTCTTAATGGGGAAAGGCATCCCCATTTGGCCATGGGCTACCATTCAAACCCTCTCCTCCCTGTTTGGCGTTCAGAGGAGAGGAAGAAATGTTGTCCTAAACCTTTCTTTTGCCTGCCTGCCTTCTCCTAGTCTTACCCACCCTTGTCCGTAGGAAGCCAGCTGTCTCCGCAGGGGAGGTCTTCCCACCCGGCCATGTGTGAACCATGTTCTCTTCCCTTCCAAGCAGCTTTCCACGTTGTTGTTCTTTCTGTAAAGTCCCCTCCTCTTACTATCCAAATCCCGCACACTCTCCTGGGCCAGCATAACCCCACATACGGTGAGAACTGGCCAATCACTTTCCCACTTTTTTCTCTTCCTTTGCTTATGTCCTTGAAATATTTCTACTACATATTTACTGTCCTTGAAACACGCTCAAGATCCTATGTTATGTGGAAAATGTGTTTACAAAATAGCATGTACATTACAGAGATATCGATAAAGCTGTATATCAATAAATAAACTGTGTGTTGGGATTTGGGGGTAATTTTACCTCTGTTTTATTTGCCCGGTTTATGTTTTCTTAGTTATTTTTACAATAAACACAAAATGTAAAATAAAAATAATATGAGGAAAAGTCTAAGCTCCTTGATCTGGCTTTTAAGGACTTCCATAATTTGAGTCCTCTTGAACTGTTCTCATTTATTCAGGTTAGCCCCTATTTTCAAATATTTTGCAATATGCTTGAAGATTCAGGTCATACTTTCTTATTTTTTCTTACTCTTCATTTTTCTTGTCCCTTAATTCTGATATAACAATAAGTTATTATTTAATTGACTTATTCTTGATAACATCTGAGTAAAGTCATACCAGAGCTTATACTATGTATAACTATGTGTACTCTTGAAAGATACAATATTCAGCCTTTCCTTGTTGGAGTCCCTGTGACCACTATTTCTGTCCCCAGCCTTTTTCCTCTGCAATACTTCAAGTATCACATCTTAAATTTTCCATTTTATCACTTTAATACAAGCGAGATGATCACATGTCCAAATCATGCTGGTCCAGTGTGGATCTTAAAATAAACAAATGGTAAATAATTCAGTCCTTCCGTGATTTCGGCCGAATGCTGTAAGTCAGCAGGCTCCATGACATAGGGCATTTAAGTGGAGGCTTCGGAGAGGAGTCACCTAAACATATATTTTCTTCCTTGTATATGACCATGGATTAGTTATATCTGTAGCTAGAATTATAATTAGGTACTATGGATTACTCAGTTCGGTCTTCTGCTTTATGTGTCTCCTCCAGAGTTTTAATTGAGCACTGTTTAATGTTTCAGCTAAAATGATATTAAGTCAATTATCTTTGCTTTAAAATATCTCTGTGACCCATTCACTTTGATTACCAAACAAAGCAAGAGGAAACATTACAACCAGAGATGGAAGAGACCTCAGGGTTGTCTAGATCTTGCATGGCCTGAATCGTGTGTCTTCCTAGGACCATCCCTGACAGTGGTCATGTGACCTCTGTCCAGGTGACTAGGGCAGGTAGGATTCTGTACTGCTGAAGCACATGGGCTCTAGACTCAGTTAAATATAGGTCTGAGTCACAGCTCTGATACCTAGCTGTGAGCTCTTAGACAATCTGCGGAATCTCTCTGAGACTCGGTATCTTTATCTGTAAAATGAGCCTACTAATCCATACCTTGCAGGGCTGTTATTTTTAAAAATGGGTTACAGCGACCTGATCTATGCACAGATTGAACATATGTCTTTATTTCTTCTCCCTCCTGAAACCCCACTAAAAGGAGAGTAAATGAATTTAAAACAAATAGGCAAGTTATAAACCCGCGAGGTTGAAGAGAATGGAATGGGAGACAATGAACAGATGTGAGACCGACAATGGCAAGTGGACAATGGCAAGTGGAAATGGAATGGTGGAAAGTGACTCTCACAGCCTGGGGAGCGACACCCTGCAGGCCTGTAGAGAAGCTACTGACCAGTGCGCCAGGTGGAATGTCACTTTGTAGCTTCAGGGTTTAGAGCTGGGACATGGGCTGAAACAGAGGGAGCTGGGCTAAAAATCATAGGTGGCACTTAGTGACTCAGGCCCTTTCTTCCCCCTCACACAGCGTGGTAACTATACCTTTCCAACCTCAGATGAGATGGCTGACTCACAAAGAGGACGCTGGAGAGAGGATAAGAAAATTAGAGGATTAATCCAGGACATGCAACAGCGGGGAGATAGAATCAAATAATATAGTTCTCAGGACTCTTCAGACATACTTATCCACTAGCCTCAGACGGACTTATCAAGGCGGAAACCAAGGTGGCAAAGGTGGCTTGATCTACGCCACAAAGCCGATCAGAGGGAGGACTTAGCTATCTGGCTCCTAGACTTCAAATATTTAACAGGACAAACAGTGGATCCTGGGAGAGGCTACACTCCCAGTCCCAAGCACCAGTGACCCTTCATGGGAGAAGAACTTTAATCATGCCTATTGAAACAAAATGTTGCAATATCAGACAGCCACTAAGGTCAGGAATACCTAGTAAAAGAAACACAGTAGTGCATTGTCCTTGCCAGCAACCAAGGGCTACAGGGGGGTGTGAGGCTTGCTGACCTGAAACACACACAAACCGTTCCTAAAAACAAATCAAGCAGCAGAAAGCTGAATCTTCTATCAACTTTAAATCCTTTTAGCAATTGTGTAAGATTAAACTGTATGAAATTGCTACCGCTGTAGGTCAAAAATCTTGAATATAGGCAAGTTTAGATGATTCAGCCTACTAATCGGAGTAGGGGGGCTTCTTCCCCTATGATTGCCTTTATTCCTGTAGCATAGCCATTCTTTTACGGAGATACCAACAACTCCTGCAACAAAAGTGTGAATACCATGTGCTGACACTCTTCAGAGCCCCGGGGATAGATGAGTGAGCAAGAGAGGTGAAGTCACTACTGGATGAGTCAGACTTGGCTTAACAGGCCATCTTTACTGAGTAGGATTCCCAGAGCCAAGGGCTGCAGAGTCAGTCTGACCTGTGATGAATTCCTGGCTCTGGGTTCTGTGTGACCATGAATGTGTGTTCACAGGGCAGAGAAGTACAAAATAAGTACCCTATAAATTGTACCTGTTATACTTATTAACATTTATTGTAGGAAACCTCCTTCAAAGATTTTTACCATTTCAAGAAAAATAATATGCAAATATTTTAACTTAAGTGCTAACACTTCAATGCACAGTGAGAAATAAATAGGTTTGTTAGGTCAGGAGCATAAACTTGACACTGTAGGTGCCTTCATGAGCGTGGCCAAGTGACGGTATTCTGTAAGAGTTAGCCTGGAACGACCAATGAGGAAGTGAGTCTTCAGACAAGTTCTGAAAGTGAGTTTTGAAAGAGGGGAAGAAGAAACAACTTTCATAAAAGGATCCCAAACAGAGCTCATGGGAAATAGAACCTAAAAGGTAGATTAGTCTTCACAGAGAAAAGTGATTATTTTTAGCCTTTCTTCCTAGGAATGTTGTGGAAACACAATCTAAGTCGAAAAGGTAGTTACTCTTTCTAGACTAAATGCCACAATCAGAATTCACATTTGCTGGGGACGTTTCCTAGTAGAGGAGGAAACTGGAGAAGGTCTGAGTTCACTTTGAACTGGGGTCTTTTATACTTGTGTCTTAATATTCCCCATTCTGAGTGTATTAGTTTGCTAGAGTGGCCACAACTTTAGCTAAGACTGGCTTAGGACAACAGAAATTTATTGTGTCACATTTCTGGAGGCTGCAAGTCCAAAAGCGGCGTGTCAGCAGGGTCATGCTCATTCTGAAGGTGCTGGGGGAGCAGCCGATTCAGGCTGTTGCCCTAGCTTCTCCATAGTTCCCCAGCTTAGGGCAGCATATGCACACAAGGCATTGTCCCTGTACACTCACCGATGTCCCAATTTCTCCTTTTTATGAGAAAAATAGGGCCCACCCCAATAACCTCAACTTAACTAGGTTATTTCTGTAAAACCCTATCTTTAAATAAGGTTGGATTCTGAGGTATGGGGGACACAACTAACCCTTAACACTGAGAAAAAGGAAACTGATCTAATCATAAAAAGTGATTTTGGCTAGTATAGCACAAAGTGCTACCTCTTGGGAAATAACCCAAAATTCATATAAGTAAAAATCCTATTTAAGCAAAAACAGTTTTTACAAAGCAAAGAAGTTTCTTTGCAAGAATGCTACTCTCACCACAGAACTATGTCATGTCTATTTGAATAACAAGTCCCCCTCAATGTATGATTTTGTGCAACCAATGCCTTTGGAGTCTGAACCGGATCTAATTAACAAACACAATATAATGAAACCAGAAGGGTACTGTTGAGCCTGCAGTATGGAGAACTGAGTTGTTAACAGGGTTGTTGATTTTCCTTCACAGTTCTGTATATGGCACCAGGCAGCAGCGAATCACCCAATGTTCTCTCTACCTACCACATCACAAACATGGCCACTGCCCCCAGTGGAAAAGCCAAACCATTCGCAGAAACAAAAATAGTCCAAGGCTCAGAATTATTCCAGAAAATGGTGGGAGAGAGGACTGTATGTGTATTGCAACTTTTCTTTTGCTAGTTCACAGCAGAAATTTCGGGCATCAGTCAAGCTTTCCCTTCCCCTCCTATAGTTCTAGAAAGCGAATTCTAGAAGCACAATTTATTTCAAGAAAGCAAAGTTAAAAATTTTAGAAATTCTGGGCGCCTGGGTGGCTCAGTTGGTTAAGCCTTCGGCTCAGGTCATGATCCCAAGGTCCTGGGGTTGAGTCCTGCATGGGGCTCCCTGCTCAGTGAGGACTCTGCTTCTCCCTCTACCCCCCAATTTGTGCTCTCTCTTTCTCTCTTGCAAAAATAAACAAATAAATAAACTTTAGAAATTCTAAGTGATAAAGTTTAATCTGTAAGTTATACATGCACCTAATACATATTTATTGATTATCTAAAACTGCAATTGAACAAAAAATACTGTGTATGTGTTTTAAAAAAACTGAGTAGAATAATAAGAAAAGATAGAAGTGAAAGGTAACTCTCCTCCCCACTCACATCCCTAATCTCCCTAGTTCCTCCCCAAAGGCAACCACTATTTGTAATTTTTTGTGTATCGTTCCAGAAATAGCCAGCACAAGAAATACATATGTGGTTATATAGAAAGTTCATAAAATATATATCTATTTTTTATTTTTACATAAAACTAGAATGCTATATATGGATTCTTCACACTGCCATTTTTAAAAGATTTTTTATTTATTTGAGAGAGAGAGCACATAAGCAGCAGGGAAGGAGAAGCAGGTTGCCCATCGAGTGAGGCACCAAGGTGCCCCTACTTTCTGTCTCTACAGATTTGCCTATTCTGACATTTCATATAAATGAATAATATATAACCTTTTGTAACTGACTAGTATTATTTTTATATTCTCCAGGTACACTCTGAAGAACAGATAGCTAAAGTACCTAGATTCACTTTTATCACTCCAGATATTAGATCTTTCATTTAAAAATATAATCTAATCCCCCACCCCAAAGCATCATACATCCCTCCATATGCAAACATTCCACTCCAAATTCCATGACAAATTTTGTTTTGTGTATAGCAAAGAATAAATACAGAGCCGAGGTTAGAAGCACTAAGCCACCTGACTCAAATGTTAACACTGTCACTTAGCAGCTGTGTAACCCAGGATTAATTATTCAACCTCTCTGGGCTTTAGTTTCCTCTAATATAACAGGAGGAAATTAATGTTTCCTCCTTCATGAGGGTGAAATGAACAAATATATGCAAAGTCTTTAAAAACTGAAAAGTTTCTAATACATAGTAAGTACTCTATATTTTTATTTATTTACTGTCATTATCAACTGTGAGAGCCATTCAATAGAATTAGTACCATGGAGTGTTTAGATAGGTCTCCTGACCTTCTGATCTGATATGATCAGAGATCATTTCAATTCCAAGTGTCCTTCTAAATTCTCCAGTCTATTTCTTTCATCTTTTGAAGAAGGAAGTTTAGCCTGGAAAAAAACCAATAATGTGTTCTTATGCATTCCATAAATTTTTACTGAAGACATATTGTGTGCCAGGCACAGCCTCAAGTTTTGTGAATAAGACCAAAATGACCCTTTTCATCACAGAGTCTAGCAGTGGGTGCAGATAAACAGTATGACAGGGATCAAAGAATGTATTAGTATGCACAAAGATTTCCCCTCCACGGGACCCTCTAGGAAGAATGATATCATCGCAGAAGAAAACAAGAGAAAGAAATAAGACAAAATAACATCTTCTGATTGTTTTTCGGAGAGTTTATAGAAGAAATTTTGGAGCATGGGGGAGATAATGGAAGTAAGATAAAAAGAGAAAGGACTTTTTAAAGATGTTTTGCTGAGTGTTCTGTGTGTCCACTCAGGCATTTTCAGTTGCAGTAAGAGGACTGGAGTAAAGATTGAAATGCTTTTAGTTACTTTTGGAATGCTGGACTGCTGTTTCTTTAAATAGAAACTGCATTTAGGACTAGGCCATGAGAATCGTGGACTTTATACATGTAATGCAGTGCTGCGGAAAGTTAGTACTTTGGGAAAGGAAAGGGAGGAGTATTCCAGGGGGTGGGAAATGAGCAAAGGCAGACCTGGGAAGAGCCAAGAATGTTCCAGGATCTGAAAGCAGGAGGGCATGGCTGGAGCACAGGTGTGTGAAGGCATAACGCTGCAGCTGGGGCTGCCCAGGACAAATCCTGCAGGTCCTGGGAGGATACAGTAAGGGATCTAAACTTCATCCTGTTGGCACTAAGGAACCATCAAGGACGGTAAACAAGGAAGAGAGATGATTCACACAGCACTAGTTAGTTGTTGGCCCCAGGAATACAACTGACTCAGAACTGAGCTCTTTTCATGGACCCATAGCCCCGAGGATGGACAGCCACAAACCTAAGGGAAATTAGTAAGGAAAGCAAAAGATACCTAGCTTACAGGAAGGCTTATAGCTTCCTAGCAGATAGGGGTGTCTTCTACCTACTTCCTTGTCTGCTGCCAGACCTATAGAGCAATTTTTTTTTCTTTTTGCTTTAAAAGCACTAGACAAAGGGCGCCTGGGTGGCTCAGTTGGTTAAGCGACTGCCTTCGGCTCAGGTCATGATCCTGGAGTCCTGGGATCGAGTCCCGCATCGGGCTCCCTGCTCAGCGGGGAGTGTGCTTCTCCCTCTGACCCTCCCCCCTCTCATGCTCTCTCTCTCTCTCATTCTTTCTCTCAAATAAATAAAATCTTAAAAAAAAAATAAAAGCACTAGACAAAACTAGAAAATAAAAAAATATATTTTGCCTTCATTTCTAATCATTCTTTGCAATCAAAATTTAAAATTGTTGTTTTTCTATATCTTGATTGCTAGTATTAACAGCACAGCCACTGCATGAAACAAATTGTTCTTCAGTGACACCTCTTAAAGGCAAAAGTCATTGTAAAACAGGGAGAAATTTAATTAAATGGGGAGTATTTTCAGACCTAATGTTTAGTTAAATAGCAACTGGATAGCATACTTTAGTAATACTAATTCCGCCCCCCCCCCCATTCTATTTGCAAAGTTTTCTGGTGGTCTATCACACCGAGGAATGTAATGGATGTGATAAGCTACCTGAATCCCCGTCAGGAATAGAAGAGTCCTTCTTCCAGCTCCTAGGAGTGCCACCAGCACACAGCCCTCATCTCTCAGCCCCCTTGGGCGTTGCCACAGCTGAAGGGAGCCACCTCTCTCCCCCTTCACCCTCAGCCATACCCAAGGACGAGGGATGCAGGCTCACAGGGGCTCAGCCCTCTCTCCGCAGCCCCCACCTGCTCCAAAGGGCACCCTGCCGTGGTCATTCCCTGCAGGGTTGGTTATAGGAGGTTTCTCCTGGGTCTGCATCCCACTCAACTTCTCCTTTGACCCATCCTTCCTTCCCTTCCACAGGTGTTGATCCCATGAGTCCACCCTAATAAATCCCTGAAAAGGGGATAGGGTCCTCGTCGTCCTTGGTCCACACAGGCAAGAAACAGGAAGTTCTGTCATGCTGAAGAACAAGGCCTGAAGGTATTTTGCAGGTGGTTTACTATCTTCAGGCATGAGATAGTGAAGGGTGAGAAGTAAAACCTAAGGGCCTAGTTATAGGTATGTGGATGACTCAAGTTCTTATTTGGTAACAGTGAAAACTAAAAAATACTTCATCTGCTGTTTATTCTCTTTCCTCTCTTTATCCTCTGTCCTTCCATCCTTCCATCTCCATCCTTTCTCCCTACAGCCACCCCAGCAGCCTCCCATACACAAGCCCAGTGTGATCTGAAAAGCAAGGTGTCTTAGTCCATTCAGGCTGGCTGTAACAAAATACCACAGGCTGGGGAGCTTGTAGTACAGAAATGTTTTTCTAGAAGTTCTGGAGGCTGGAAGTCTGTGATCAGGGTGCCAGTATAGTCCAGTGAGGGCTCTCTTCCCAGCTGCTGACTTCTGCTTGTATCCTCACATGGCAGAAGGGGCAAGGGAGTTCCCCTGGGACATCTTTTGTAAAGGCACTAATCTCCATGAGAGCTCGACCCTCGTGAATTAATCATCTCCCAAAGCCCCCATCTCCTAATGCTACCACATTGGGCATTAGGATTCTAATATGGGAACATACGGGGCAAAAAAACATTCAGACCATAGCACGTGGCAAAGCTCCTGTGCTCTAAACATAGTCTCCTACTACTGACTAGCACACGTTCATCTTCTTTATGCACAGACTTCACACTGAAGCCATTCTTCTGGATAATGCAACAGTCAGCAGCATGAAGCTCCTACTCAGATACATGCACATTATAAGGGAAAGGAGGCTTTGAGAGCCTTTGCATATTTTGCCCTATTTGCAAAGATTCTTCTTTTCTTTCAGGCTTACTCAGGAAAATGTCACTATGGAGGGGAGCAAACCTGGCAGAGAGTCTCAAGATGGTAGATAGGACAGGTAAGTTTCAGTGGGATCGGACGTCAGCCAGAAGGTCTGGGTTTCTGGGGTTAACTTCCATTCCAGAAGTATGTGGTGGTGTAGAAAGAAATACCATCCAAAAGAAGGGACTATTGAAACCCTGAGTACCTCAGAAAACTACTCTGCCTCCTCCTCAATCTTACCCACTGGCTGGGTTACTAAAAACCTCTCAGCTGTCAGATCTCATGGACACTCTTCATTCACTGTCTGACCCAACCTTTGAGTGAAATGTTAGGTTGCGGACCAGCCCTTCCTTTTAGAAGTCACTCGACCCTTGGCCTCTGGTACCTACTTCTTTACTAGCTTCCTTCTGCCCCACTGTTGCTCCTTCTGGCTTTTTCTCCAGACTCCATCCTGTTTTTTCTCATTTTACATGTTTCCTGATGAGAAGTGATGAGCTCCTGAACAGCTACAGCAGTAGTGGGGATGAAGAGAAGATACAGTGTGGAGGTTATGTGGAAGAGGTTTCAGTTCCATCAAGTCAAACATGGGGGGAGGAAGAAGCCTCTGAACTGCCCCCCTCCCCAGGTAGCCCACCCCACAGTCAGAGTGAAAAGTCCCTCAGGATCCTATAGCACTCTTGGAATACCTCGGCCAGCCCTTACCCTTACCCTTGTCCCATGGTCATGTGGTGGTGAATTTGTCTGTCTTTCCTCCTAAACTGTGAGGTCCCCAGTACCTCCACAGAGCCTGACACACTGCAGTCATCCTGTTACTGAGTAAATAAAGGAATGCAGTACTTAAAATGTGTGCAAATAAAAATATAGCAAATGTTGCCATATATATTTAAAATGATCTTCCTTAAGATGCTCTACTGCTGGTCGTGGTATCAAAGTTCAAATTCCTCACTGAGTTCAAGAGAAAGGGAAATCACCACCCTCTTCTTCATCTTATTTGTAATTTTTCTTGACTCATAGTCATCAGTGCATAGTTTAGCCCATAATTGTTCTGTTTATGTGACTGACAACCCTTCAGCAAAGCCTGAAGGCTAATGTCATTAACTCTTATAGATTTTGATATCAATTATATAACCTAGCACGGTAGCTGCTCAGTAAATAGTAAGTGGGCAAATGGATTGATTACTCCTAAACTTGGGCCAGCAGCTCCAGCCAGATGGGTAAGTATTTTTATATTTCCTGTACTGCCCCCACCCTCTCTAATTCTGTCCACATCCCACCAGCCAGCCTGCCCACTCAAGCCTCCTTTCCCTTCCTAAAATCACCAAAATCCAGAGAACCCCAAACTCCCAAAACACATATGTACTTACCCATACTTGTACATGTCTCATTGTCACCCAGATGATCATGTGTTACAAATGCCATATGACTTCCGCTAAACTCTAAGTTCCTGGAGGGCAGGCAATGTGTATTTTTTTTTAAAGATTTTATTTATTTATTTGACAGAGACACAGCGAGAGAGGGAACACAAGCAGGGGGAGTGGGAGAGGGAGAAGCAGGCTTCCCGCTGAGCAGGGAGCCCGAGGTGGGGCTCCATCCCAGGACCCTGGGATCATGACCTGAGCCGAAGGCAGATGCTTAACGACTGAGCCACCCAGGCGCCCTGGGAATATGTATTTTTATCTTTCTATCATTCCCTCTACAATTTCTTCCAGCACTTTACATGCATGAAAGACTTTCGAGAAATATAAAACTGGTTTAAGTTCAATTTTAAATATTCTGTTAGAAAATACGTCAAATTTTAATCAACAAACCATTCCTCTTCCAGAGTTAGAATAGTCAGGGTTCTAAAACCTGAGCCTAGGCCCTCTAGGCCTAGGTAAGTAAGGACATATTTCTGGTTCCTGGGCCTAGAGATGGGGCTGCATATCACCTGGCCCCTGTAGCTTCTGTGTTTGTTTAAATTACTGTAGGTGTTTGGTTGCAATCATAAAGTCATTTTTTCAGGCTTATGACATATTTTCCCCAATTATGAATGTAATTTATGCCACCAACCGATTTTTCTTGAATGGACAATGATGATAGACCCCCTATCCAAGTCATTTCATTTTTGTGTATAAATTCTCACACTGTAGTCTGTTCCTTGGAAATACTAGTTACATAGATAATAAGTAAAACCTTTTAAGAGGAAATCCATTTAAATCATCCCTCGCTGTTTCCCCCATGAAGAATGCTGCTAGCCAGTAAAGGAAGTCAAAATCCCTAAAAATGAGAGGGGAGAGGGAAACAGTTCATCCCGCCAAGCTCAGTATAGCACGACAAATCTCCTACAATCTGGCTCTCTCTCCGCAACTATCTAAAACACACCACTACAGAAATTGGTCACCCCCAGGTCTAAAGTGTCAATGTCATTGCAGGGAAACAGGCCTTTTCAGGCGGGTCTGATCACAAACACGCAGAATGGGAGGCCAACAGTCTCAGCAGATGAGCGTTTTCTAGACAGGCTTGTATTTCACTTCCAAGCCCAAACCAGGAAGTGTTGTTTAAGATGAGTCAAACACTAAAAACACTTTGGCCTCGGAAACCAAACCGACCAGACTCCAGAAAGGCTATAGGGGTTTAAATTTGGGACTATTCTTCGGTTTGGATTGGAACCTACAGCTTCCTACCCGTAAGACGTTTTAAACTTTCCCAAAATTGCACCCCCCCCAAAAAAAAACCCAAAGTGAGATGACATAAAAGACACAGAGGCGAGCGTACACACCTACACAAAACACACACATCTATACAAACACGTGCACAGACCAGTTTGTTTTTGTGATCCGCTTCCTTATCTAGACAGTCCAGGCTTGGGCCAGATTTGAGTTGGTAAATTCTTCTCCAAACTAAACCAGGGCAGATTGCAGAAAAGCTGTTTAATTCCGGAGATTTTTAAGAAGTGTCGAGGCGTGGCCAGGCCACGCCCGGGTCCCGCTTTCCCGTTGCACAACTGAAAGCCATGTCTGGGCAAGTCGAAGGAGGAACCCTGAGACCTCCAGCCCCTCCTCCCTGCGACCACGGGGAGCAGCGGAGTCCTGGGAGGCGGGGAGGATCTCTGGATGTAGAAAACGGGGCCGAGGGTGTTAAGTTTTAGCCCCGGGAGCCCCGGACCGCTACAACGCTGACAGCAGCCAGCCGCGCGCAGGAAGGGGAGGAGCCGACCGGGCAAGGGGGAGCCACCGCGCGGGATCGGGGCTGGGTCGGAAAAGCTGCCTCACGGGCGCGCCCTCCGGCCCCTCCGCTCCTTCCCTCCCTCCCCGGGCCTCCCTTCTAGTCTCCGCTGCGCCCTCCCCGAGGCAGCGTTTGCAGCGGCCTTGCCATGTCTCAGCCGGGCCAGAAGCCCGCCGCCTCCCCGCGGCCCCGGCGCGCTGCAGCGGCCCGCCATACACAGGAGGTGAGTGGCGCTCCTCCGGGAGCCGCAGGGCTGAACGCTGGGGAGACCCCAGCCCCGGAGCTGTGGGCCACCTCTTCTGGGCGTAGCCTGCCTGACCTCCCGGCCCGTGCGCCCCCTCCCTGGCCGGGGAAGGGCGCGGGGCTCAGGACCGGCCGCTGCGCAGGTGGCTGGAGGTGGCCGGGTATTCCCTATAGCCAAGCGCGCTGGGCGTGGCGCGAGCTCAACAGGGGGTGGCCCGCGTCGGAAAAAGTTGGATGGTGAGAGGTGGGTGAAATGACGATAGGGATGAAAGGGGGAAAAAGTTCATTCGGGACCCCCAGAGTTGGGGGGGTAGTTTAACTGGACGACGAAATCCTCTCTTCCGTGTAAAAGCCAGGCTGCAGGGCGTGGCTGCCCGGAGAAATAAAACATCTTCCCTAACTAACCTCGAGCAAATCGGGCAGGGTGGGGCCAGCCGGCGGGGGCGGGGCCTGCTTCGGGCGCCGCCCAGGTGCCTTGCCTCCTGAAGGCTTCAGGGCTTGCAGAGCTCAGAGCTCGCCAGCTCCAAGGCAGAAGTGGGAGCCCCGTGCCTGCTGCTCCGCACTCCGCGTCTTCGCCGGGCCCTCTGCCGCGCGGCTCAGAGCAAACCGGTTGTCGCCATGGCATTCGCAAGCTGGTGGTACAAGACGGTAAATAGGAGGGGTAGTGCTTGGGCAGAAGGGAGTGTGTTTGCTTTGTCTTTTCCGGAGTGCGGATGAAGTATTGTCCGGGTGTTGGCTGGGAAAGGGTGGGTACCAGGGGCGACCTCCTCTTAGGACTTCAGGTTAGGCTCCGGGAGAGGCCGAGACTCACCCTACTGTGGTATGCACGAGCACGCCCGGGCGTGCGAGTCGATGTGAGCAGATGCAGGAGGCGCTGCTCCTCTCACAAGTTGAACGGGACAGGAATTGTTGCTGGAGGAATTCCGCCCCTGGATGCGGATTCCTGGATGAACTCAGCTCGTAAGAGCAGAGATCTAATGTTTTTAACTTGTAAGCAAAGCTCGAAGCTTTTAGAGAAATGTTCTTGGACATGCATTTTCCAACACAAAGAAGGAGAGACAGCCTGAATGGGAGGCAAGGAGAAAACCCAGAACTCCGAGGAGCAGAAGCAAGTGAGATCAAGACCTTTGTTGAGAATGAGACAGAGAGAGCAAGAGCGGTTCTGTACTTTATTCCACAAAAAATACACAAAAGTTGTGTTGATAGGTGAGAATCAAAATATTTATATCCCACTGATTGATTGATTATGTGAGAATTTCAAAAACTTAGTTTAAGTACACCTCTTTCTCAGCGTGTGGTATTGGGAAAAGCAAGGTTATTGTAATCAGACACTCTTTAGAGAAAACCTTATATTGGAATCAGTAAACTGTCACTGATAAGCCAGTGGCCCTTCACTGAGCGTCTACTCTGTGCCAAGGCGGGTACTAGCCTCCAAGTACACAGTGGAGAATAAGACGATAGTTCTTTTTCTAAAAGGGCAGTGAGTCAACCTTTCTGAACCTGTTTCCACATCTGTAAAAAGAGGGTTATAATAGGCACCACATAAGGGATTGTGGGGACTGATAAGATTCATAAATCAAAGTACCATACCCATATACTTTTAATGATTGGGAATTACAGTTTCCCTTTAGATATTTCATTGTAATTGTTTCTCATTACGTTTTCTTATTTCTGTGCTAAAAGCAAAAGTTTGCTTTGAGTCATTATTGTCCTAAGGTTCTTATCAAAATGCACCACATGAATTATCTGCAAATATGGATAGCAGTATTTCAGAGTTGATATCGGACTTCGCTTTCCAATTCATGATTCTCTAAAAGAAATTATGCTGGAATATTTGAAGTAGTTTAAATCAGTGCTTTTAACCCTGTTATTTTTTTAAAAAGTTTTTGAAAAGATTTTATTTATTTGAGAGAGAGATCATGTGCGCGCCAGAGTGGAGATGGGGGAGAAGTAGAGGAAGAGAGAGAAGCAGACACCCTACTGAGAAGTGAGCCCTATGCCAGACTCTATCCCAGCACCCTGAAATCATAACCTGACCCAAAGGTAGAAGTTTAACCTACTGAGCCACCCAGGCGCCCCTAACCCTGTTATGTTTAGGCATAGTCCGTCATTTTGCTAAAATCTCTCTTATAATCCAATTTGGGAACTACTATAAAATTTTTTTGCCTCTTAGAATCAGCAAACTGTCTGCAATCAGCTTTGATTCTTCCCAAACCAGTGCCATCTGAAAGAAATTTTGTGAGAATCACATAGGTAATTTAAAATTTCCTAGTAGCCACATGAACAAAAGCAAATACAGGTGAAATTAATGCTAATAATATATTTTATTTAACCCACTATATTCCAAACATTATTTCAACATATAATCAATGTACAAACCATTGAGATATTTTAGATCTTCTTTTTTATATTAATTCTTCAAAATCCAGTGTTCATTTTATACTTATAGCAATTCATACTTGCTACATTTCAAGTACTCAGAAGGCATCAGTGGGTAAGGGCAATGGTACTGGACAATATAGCTCTAGACACAGCTTCCTAACCATTTTTGTTTGATGGTTATGAGGGGGTGATCATGACCATTTTGAGAATTAAATGAAAGCTACTGACCATTTTCCCTCAGCAAAATACACACACAAATACACAAAAGCTCACCCATAAATCCTCTAAAGGTCCACGGAGCCAATTTATAACACATATATTTCGCATATATAAAATATGAATTATAATATACAATAATATGATATATAATATAATTATATAGTATTATATACTCTGTAATATAATGTAATTATATAGTGTTATATACTGTACAATATATGATGTTATATACCATTATAGTTATATAATATATAAATATATGATTTATATATTATATATGTATTTTTATCATGAATTTTATATAGTATATATTATGACATATATGATATATATAATGCTTCTGGTAGATCCTATAATTAAAGTATCTTTACTAGGATCCTTTAAATACTGAAAAAGATTGTGAATGACCTAACTTTAAAAATCTAGGCAGCATAAGATAAAATAATTAAAAAATATATCTATGATGTTGTTTAAGGGAGTGCTACCTATAAAGCCAGTCAGTGAAACACATTACAATGTATATTTCCACCATCAATATCATTGATCTTATCTTCCAAAGAATTATGTGATTGTAGAAAAAAAAAAAAACCAACAAAACAACTTTAAAAAGCTAGATCTGAAAAACATCCGATGAGCATCATAATGATGAAGCATGAAGGAGAGTAAATTTGGTTGATATCAGGAATCACATTCCTGAGTCATAAGTTGACTTGATTAGGCCATGTTAATTAAAGGTGTTTCTTAGTCTAATTAGAGCCATGGGCCCAGTGCCAGCATGATCAAGGAGCCCAGTCATTTGGGAGGTCCCATCATTGTGGCCAGTCTGGGAAGAGTGTCAGAAGCCTTCCTGGCAGGACAAACCACTTGGCTGCAATGACTTTTAGGAGTAAGGAATGCAAATTATAGAATCTGAAAAAAGGGCACAGGCCTTAGAGTGTCTGGGAGAATGGAGGTCAGACACAACTTTGCCCTTTTGGTTGATATTCTAAACTGGTTTGCTTCCCATTGCAGATAAGACTTTTTAAATTAGGAGTAACATCTGATGATGTTCTCTAACCAGTTTTGGCACTTCCCAGAAAGTAAATTATATCCTACAAGTGCTTTTTTAAAGAATGGTGTAGCTTGCTGTGGGTGGAAACATGGGTGGCCATTTGAGATTCTCAGGTGAGTGGGTAGGCATTTAGTTCTGAGTAGGTTGTCTGGTGTAATACAAGACTTCTCTAAGTAGCCCATTTTTATTCTATTCTGTTCCTTTTTGTTTTGTTTGTTTGTTTAATTTTTATGGTGGTAAAATATACACATAAAATTTGCCATCTTAACCATTTGTAAGTGTAAAGTTAAGTGGAATTAAGTACATTCATATACTTTTTTAAAATTTTATTTGTTTAAGTAATCTTAAATACACCCAACATGGCGTTCAAACCCAGGACCCCGAGATCGAGAGTAGCACGCTCCTCCAACTGAGGCAGCTAGGCACTGTGTGCACATTCATATTGTGCAACCATCACCACCATCTATCTCCAGAACTCTTTTTATCTTGCAAAACTAAAACTATAAAGCCATTAAAAATAAATGCCCGTTCAGTTTGTATAATCTGCTTGAATACATAGCACTGTGTTCAAGTATCTGTGTTGCTTTTTCTTCGTATTCTGTTGTAAAAAAAAAAAAAGTGTATCAGGTGTCTTTCAGTTAAGAAAAATGTGAAATAACTCCATCCAGTGAACACTATTTATGTAAGTTGCCTTCTCAGTTGGAGGAGGTATTTATCCCAGGGAGAAAAGGGGTCTATGGTTAGAGTTTCCTTAAAAAAGTATGGAATTCATTTTGACTGTTGAGAACTCATAGAACACAAAAATAATTTGGTAAAGGCCAAATATGTTCACAGGTAATTATTGTTCACCTACTACGGTCAGGTTCTGTAAAGAGTTCCATGGACATAGCAATTGTGCATTTCTCATAGATAAAAATCACAAGTGCATCCTAATGACTACTATAAAAGCAACAAAGTAACTATTGAAATTCTCATGGCATCTTCTTTGCCTTAGAGAAAATTCAAAAAGCCTTACTGCAGGTAGATCCCAGAAGCTGAACTTGGCAAAGAGGCAGTCGATGCTACCTCTGAAAACTGGACAAAAGGAGCATGCCCGTAACAGTGTCATCTTGACTTATCCATGAGAATGTTAAAGTGTTAGGAAGAAGCATACATGGAGTTTAGGAGAAACATCGAGATTTCAGAATTATGGCCATGCAGTTAATCCATAATATGTGTCTTTTATAGAATCCCAAAGAACGTTATCCTGTAATTTTAGAGTTTGATAGCAAATGTTTTTAGAGGAGCAGAAGGATATCATGTATTAACAGGCCAGACCTTTTATTTACTTATATTTCTTGAGTAATTATTCTCCATACAATATTTAGCACATGGTAGCTACTCACCGATTTTTTAAAAAATAAATCAACTCTATTCTTCTCTATGAGTTTAGAGATTTTAGTTTGAAAACAAAGGGAAATGGCTAAGATATTACCTTTGGATGACTCTAGGGAGATACATATGCTTGAGATAAGAGGCTTCTAATTTTTTCAAAACTTTTTATCACAGAAGAGAGGATAATACAATGAACTCTTCATATACACATCATCTTTAATAATTATCAACCTGATAATATTGTGCCACACTTCCTTTATTTAGCTCTCAGCCCCACCAACACACCTAGCACACGCACGCACACACACACACGCACATACACACACACCTCTCCCTTCCAAAATATTTTATTTTATGTTATTTATTTTATTGTTTTCTTTACAAAGAGAGTGTGAAGGAGCGGAGGGAGAGAGAGAATCTTAAGCAGGCTCCACATCCAGCACGGAGCCCCATGCAGGGCTGGCTCTCAAGACCCTGATATCATGAGATCATAACCTGAGTTGAAATCAAGAGTTGGAGGCTTAATCGACTGAGGCACCCAGGCGTGCCCCCCAAAGCATTTTAAAACATGGGGAATTGCACATTTAAGGGTCATGCCTCTGGCCAACTTGGTTAGATTGTTTGGAAAAGGAATTCTCTATTCGCCATATACTTTGTTTCCTTAGATGTAATATGGAAATGTGAGAATAATATAATATACAGGCATAAGAGACAAAAAACTAAACACAAATTTATCAGATGAACCTGTTTGCTTTGTACTTACAAAAGGTAAGAAACTGAATTCTCTGATCTAACCTTTATAACCTTAGAAAATGAAACCTTTAAACCTTTGCTTACATCTCTTATTCATTTTACTGTTTCATAATTCAGCACAATCCAGTTGATGCCAGAGAAAAACAAGGGAGTGGATAACTTTTATTGTATTCTTAAAATGAACTAGGCAATGGGCCAGGCTCCTCATTAACATCAGCTCCTTTCAGAAATATGTCAGCCCCTGGGCTATGTACTATTAGCTTCATTTTACAAGTAGAAAACAGAAAGGTTAAATTATTTGCCCAAGGTCACATAGCCTTTCACATCCATGCTTTTTCTGTCCCATCTGAGTTTGCCAGAGAATGGAATGCAGGGAATTGGTTACCCAGGTAACAGAAGTGGATGGGAAGCCAGCTGGGGGGGGGGGGGGGCGGTGAGGCAACCCAGAGATTAGAATTTTCAGGAAGCCGCTATCATTTCTACGCAGGAGGGACTAGCAGGGAGCTGGATCCTCCTGTGGAGACTCCAGCTGCAGCTGGCCCATCCTGTAAGAGACACTACTACAGAGCCTCCCACAGGCAGAAAGGAGGGGAAAAGACCACCCACTCACCACCTCCAGTCTCTTGTCACTGCCTCCCAAGCCCGACACCATCCATCCCAGATATCCCTGGTGCACAGGGCCCGGAGAGCAGGGACCCCGGGCAAGGAATTCACCTGAGGGCAGAAAGGCCCAGAGCTGCTCCAGGGAGATGGTTTTAAAGCAGAACCAGCTTTACATCTTGGTCCTTCTGTTTGTTTGCCGAACATTACTGTTTTAGCAAGCAGAATACATACAAGAATAGATTTTTAAGGGATTTTGCAGGAAATATCAATTTACACATTGTCTTTTAATTTTTCAAGCTATTTTTTTTGGGGGGGGGGCTTCTTTCTCTTTTATCTAGTTTATTGACCTGAACAGAGCAAAAGTACTTCCCAGGCAATGTTTAGAGGTTTATGGAAATAACAGTCATTCAGTCAAGAAGTATTTGTCACACCTCTACCACAGGACCAGAATAATAAGAATATAGCAAAGTTTTAGCTTGTTTGCTTAAGAAACTAAGGAAATCGAGACTAATGAGCAGATAGGAGGATACGACATGCCATAAATAGGGCAAGGCTCAGAATTAGTCAGGAAATGCTGGTGTGAACACAGGGCACTGTGCTCCTTCCTTGAGCAATCAGAGTTTACCCAGGAGCCTCAGAGCCGCCCCAGCCTGCCTGACCAGGAGAAGCTCCCCATGGGTGCCAACTCATTGGGGTGATTTGAAGAGCAGAGCCCTCTGCTTCCTGTCATGGTGCCCACAGTTCTCCTCTCAAAACCAGTTGTTTCTAGTCCTAGCTGCATATTAAGATCAGCTGGGAGATCTTAGGAAAATACATCTATGCTCAGGCCCCAACTCTAGACAAACTAATTTCCTACACTCTGGCCTGAGTGTTTCTAAGTGTCTCAGGTGCTTGTGACCTACACTGAAGGTTGGGACCCACTGCTAAATGAGGGCTTTCTGACCTTTATTTTGAAGGGCCCTGAAATGAGCTTTTCTTACCATATGCAATGGTATGCAGTGACAGAGCTGAGCTCTGTGTACAAGGAAAGTTCAGAGGGCACCAAGATAACCTCTTATTGCTTCATGATTTTGCCACAGCTAATGCTGGACATGCAAATATTGGTCTCTATGGCCTTGCCTCCAAGTTGAAGAAGAAAAATTTTCGAGTTATTTTCAAATAACTTTTAGTGTTTTTTAAAACAATTTTATTCAAATATAATTCACAAACTATGAATTCACCCATCAAAACATACAATTCAATTCAATATTTTTAGTATATTCACAGAGTGGTGGAAACATCACTTCTATTTAATTTTAGAATGTTTTTGTCATCCCCTAAAAGAAAACCCCAACTTTTTTTTTTTTTTAAGAAGCAAAGGCATTTCAGAAGTGCATAACCTTTGTACTCTCTCAGCTGGGCTTGCGCTTGTAGAAATTCAGTTCTTTTTTTCTGTCTTCCTTCTTCTTTTGTATATATATAGAAGTTTGCTTTTATTTTCTTCTGTGTTACCTGTGCCCTTGTGTGCGTGTCTCTCGGAGGGTATGTGGGTGGCAGTGGGGAGGGTGCCCAGATGCTCACTAGCACAAGTCCTCGGCTCCGGGAGCTCACAGGCTGCCGCCTTACTAGCTCTTGGCTCTCGTTGATCTCCCAACAGGTTTATGGGTTTGCTGTGGCAGAAAATTTTAAGCATATGAAAAGCTTTCTCCTCCAACGAGGCCAGAGGCCAGCTACACTTGCCAAATACACAGTGATCCACGGGGGTAAAAACAGTTTGGAAAATTATTTCTTTTTGAGGGAAGATGGTGAAGTCCCTTATCTGCTTTTTCCCTGCTTCTGAACGCCTGCCACACATACCACGTCTTTCATCTTAACTCCATGTGTCAACTGCCTTCTGTAGCCTTATTCTCCCCATCTAATTTCTGCTGCGTTAGGGTTAGCCTCCTGCGCTTCCTGTCTTTGGTCTCCAGCTGTTAATACAGGACTGAACGTTTCATTGATTTTATAAAGCAAACCAGTTTCACAATCGGAAGGTTCTGTTTTGGTTTGTTGTTTTCATTTTAGAGCATTGGATTGAGACTTTTTTTTTCCTTTAATTTGTGGGGCACAGCACATTTTTTGAGAGACAGAGCGAGCTGGGGAGGGACAAAGGGAGAGGGAGAGGGAGAGAGGGAGGATCCCGAGCAGGCCCCACACCCAGCAGGAGCCCATCGTGGGGCTCGATCTCATGACCCTGAGATCATGACCTGAGCCCCAATCAAGAGTCAGTCATTTAACCAACTGAGCCACCCAGGTGCCCTGGATTGAGACTTTTTTGATGTGAGTCCCACAGTCTTAACTAGCTTTTCACTAGATCCAGAGTAGCCCAGTCTCTGGCCCCTAGAATATGATCCGGATATGTGGCGTGACAGAGGAGGACCTCACCTTTCAGATCCTCAGTTTCTTTATCCACAAAATGAGGTGACAGTGTGGACCTCTGGAGTTGCTGTGAGGAGCGAAGGGGATCTCTTAGGGGAAATGGTTAGCACTGGGCTAGCACAGGGTAAGTAGATGCTTAGAACATACTCGTTTCCTTTCACGTATCTAGAGAAGTCCTCCATGAATTTATCAGTTTTGAGGTTTGGTTCTCTTTCTGGACCTATCAGTGCTTTCCTTCTCCATGCTTCTCTCAGCTCTCCCCACCGTACCCACTGCGCGTTGTAGTGGACAGAATTTTCTCTTTTCCCTCTTAGGCTTGCAGCAGGTTTCCTAAGTCGGATTGAATCTGACATAAATCATTCCCAAATATTTCTTTGCATCAGCTCAGTCATGTAGAAAGTGCTTAATTTTGCCATGAATTAAATAATGAGGTACTTTGTGGGTTAACTATACTCAAATTTAAAAAAGATAATAATAAATTTTAAAAAATAAATAAAAAATCAGGCACCTTGAATATCGCTCAGCAAAAACTATTTATATTGTTAATAGACTGATGGATATTGAATAAGCCCTGAGAAATGGTCAGGGCAATGGTTCATTCATAAAGTTGCTATTTACTAGAAATTGAATGGTGTTAGATAATTCTTGTTAATTCTCTTAGAGTGACGATGATATTGGAGTTATGTGGGGAAAATTCTTCAATTTAAGGAGATGTTTAGTGAAATGTTTAGGGGTAAAATTTTAAGATACCTACAATTTACTTTCAAATGCAGGTACATATCCAAATACAGATAGAGAGATCTGTCTATAATATATGCAAATATGGCAAAATGTAGCAACAATCTTAATAGTTATTGGATCTAAGTGGTAAGAATATGAGTTCTCATTGTATTATTCTTTTAACTCTAATGTGTGTTAGAAAAATTTTATAATAAAAGGTGGGTTGGGGCCCCTGGTTGGCTTAGTTGGTTAGACGTCTGACTCGAGATCTCAGCTCAGGTCTTGACCTCAGGGTTGTGAGTTCAAGCCCTGTGTTGGGGTATAGAGCCTACTTAAAAAAAAAAAAAAAAAAAAGCTGGATTAAAAAAAACCTGGGAAAATATAATCCATAGGGTTCCTAAAAAATGGTCTCATTTGATGGTGTTTTTTATGTCATTATACTTTATGTTGTAAAAATTTCTACTAAGAGTAAGTATTTCTTTTGAAATCACAAAATACCAATTCTTATAGTACATAATTTTTCCAAGTTGTCCTTATAACTGAACATTTTAAAAGTATTTGGCATATATATCCATCCCAAACTATTTAGAACCTACATGATTGAGGGATTTTGAGTGTTTAAATGGAAACAAGTAACTGATAGTGTTGGTTAATCTGGAGGACTGAAATTTTGGAACACCTTCAGGAGATGACTTTTTAAAAACTTTTATTTTTGTTTACTTTTTTTTTTTTTTTTTTTGCATTTTTTAAAGTAAGCTCTATGCCCAGTGTGGGACTTGAACTCATCATGATCATGAGATCAAGAGTTGCATGCGCTACAGACTGAGCCAGGCAGGGGCCCCTTTTAAAAATTTTTAAAGAAAAACATCTATATAGCTAAATTTTAGGGAGAAAGGGCTGTCTGCACATTTACTGTAGGGCAGTGTGTCATAATATATATTTGACACATGAGCAGGAAGCAGAGGGGACCTTGTGGGGAGCAGGGAACCTTCTACCTGACAAGAGCAAGTGCCTCTTTAAGCTTTTTCATTTGTACAGTGAAATACTAATACCTCCTGAGGAGTGATGAGGCACTCAATATGCTCAGTAAAACAGTGCATTTTTTTTGTTGTTAATGTTTGTCTCTAATCCGAGAAAGATAGGGATTTGGACATAATAGTGAGTGTGATAGGGTTCTAAATTTACCAAGTCTGGAAGGAGACCAGATTGGGTCAGTCTGTCACTGTAGATCTATCCCTCTTAAATTCTGTCTGCAAATGGTGAATGATTCTTCCCTCCTAGTCTGGCCTTCAGGAATCTTCTGAAACTTACGTCTCACCATCTAGCACTGATAGGTATGTGGGCTTTTAGAATTTTTTTTTTCCCAGATTCATTTCCCAGATTCACTACTCAATACTGCTTGCCCTCAACTGTGGACAGACAAACGCTAGACTAGGACATCAAGGTGGAACAGGCCCTGTACAGGGTTTCACTCACCAAGCTCTTGAAGCCCAGGGGTTTTTCACTGAGTGGATTCCACTCACTGATCCACGACAGTGTTACATTTAGGGAAGGATTTTCCACGCATAAAAGTGATTTCCTCCTAGTTTTTCATACAGAGAACTCTTAATGCAAGGCTTCATCCATGTGTCGGATATTTCTTGGATTCTTGTTTTAATTAAAATATATGTTGGTATTACTAAAGAAAATATTACCTTATTCTATTTAGCATGTTCTAGTGACAACGTATTGTAAGTCAGAAAACCTGCCATGCAAACTTTTCTCATTTACTAGGTCTGTGTCCTTACGAAAGGTCAATGAATTCTTATTCTTAGTTTTTTCATCCCTAAAAATCACATGAGCCTCTTTTTTTTGTATCAAATAAGAATATGTATGATAGTAAATAATAAAGAATGATATAAATTTTTATTATTAATGTTACTGTGACTACCACTCTTTTTAATTCAAATAATTTCATTGACCTACATATCCAGGTTATGATTTGCTTTAGGGAATGTTGTACAGTTGTATATTTTGGTTTAACTGAAGATGGTTGGGATTGAACCCAATCGTGAGCTTTTATTTCCTTCTATTTAGGTTATTTTTCCCCACTTTCTTGCACATCCTACAATGTGCAAGAAATGAAACAATTCTTTGTAACCCTTTTCGGGAACATAATTTTTTTTTTAATTTCTCAAAAAAAGTCAATAAACTTTAGGGCTTATTTTATCTTATCCATCAAGATAAATGAGCGTGTAAGCTACCTGAAGGTTTTATGGGCCACATAAAAATACTTGCTTTCATTCCCACTGTCCTGGTGAGAAAAATAATTCTGTTTTCTGGACATAATGAAATCCTAAAGCCATAATAAATAGAAGTTGCAGGTATGGTCTTCCCCCTGCAGGGTTTGTCTTCCTGGAAGGTAACTGGGGAAGAACTCTGAGGAATTCCCAAGAACCATCAGAAGCGATGGCAGACTTGGAAGCTGTGGTGCTCCCTTGAGCCCATGCTGAACTGAGGCTTAAGTATGGCTTTAGGCTCCACATGGACCTTAGACATCACAACTCCATGAGGAACCACATGTCGCCCACACCAGCAATTTGGGCTTTAAAATTGCGTGCGGCATTTTGTAGGAGACAAGATGCCGCCTTGGAATCACCATCAGATCTGTGTCTGGTTAATTATAGACTGACTTTCTACATCCCAAATGAATGTCTGTAGGTTCTCTTGATTTTTGAAAGCTACCTATGTCAGTGTAGAATTATCAGCATTTTCAGAAAGAAGATTAAAGGGGTCCTTGTTTTTACAGGGTACATATTTAGTCCTTTGGGATCAAAGTTACTATTATACTATCTTGTATTACCTCCTTCTTTTAAACATTATCTTTCTTTCTTTTCTTTTTATATTTTTATAGCATGTCAGTGGAAAAACCAGTGGATCACCTTCCAAGTCCGGAGAAAAGAAAGGATCAGATGAGGTAATTCCCACAACACTGGGCTTTCCTTTTCTCTTGCTTTTAATTGTGAATTCTCTCTTGAAACAGATAATGAGGTTGCAAAGAGCTCCTACTGGAATATTGGCAAATTTAGTCTTAACCAAGATTTGATTCAAGAATATAAGTGGAAATCATTAAAAATTAATAAAGAAAAAAGTGTTCCTGGGGAAAGAACCTTTAGAAATAGTTTCTATTTAGGAACAGAAGCCAGTTATTGAGGGTGTTTTCCCTAGAGGAATTGCTGAACCTTAAATGTTGTGTTGGTGAACACGACAGATTTAGAGGGAGAAACCAAATGCTGTAGTGGAAAAGGACATCTTTGTTCGTGAGAGTACTCTAGGAAGGACCGTGACCGCCTGGATGAATCCATCATTTAGGTTCATAAACAAAAGGAAGAAAGAAAGACTATTTTGATTTGGATCAATTCTGTGGAAAAGCAGTAAAACCAAACCTTTCCACTTGGGGATGAGTTTTCTTTGACGCTGAATTTCTTCCTCCAATGAATGACGCACCATTATGTGCCCTGTCAACACTGGCCGACTTGTCCATGGAAGGGTCCTGCGAATGTGCTGTCCTTCCAAAGGGTACAAGAAAGCATAAAAATGATCATTATGTTTTTCTCCATGTTATCAAAATGTTTTTAGAAATTTTGCTCCTCTTCTTTCTGCAATTTTGTAATATTGAATGTATTTCAATATATTCAGTATATAAGGAGGCTGTTATAGCTAGAACCTTCTATGGATTCTGCCGGTGGTTCGCTGAACTTTCTACTGTCATTTTCGTTACCAATACACTTGAAAATATAATTTAGAGTCTTTCCTTTTTAATTATTAATTTGTATTTTATTTATTTATTTACTTTACACTGTTTAAGTCTATATAACAGTTGGTCTCATGGAGGAGAGTGCTGGAAGAGGTGAGACTTTCTTGCCATAGCAAGCCCAAATTGCGTCAGACACACTTGGATTATGTGCTACAAAGTGTTGCTTGTAATAGACTATTTCTTGACAAGCATATTTGTAATGAATTTTTTATACCCATGGAAGGCAGATGTTTCTTTAAAATTAGAAAGTGAGAGTAAACATTAAGATTTTATCCTGTTTCTTGGTTAAATTATTAAAAAATAGATTCCCATATGAAAAACCAGGGTGCCTCGGTGGCTCAGTTGGTTAAGTGACTGCCTTTGGCTCGGGTCATGATCCTGGAGTCCCGGGATCGAGTCCCGCATCGGGCTCCCTGCTCGGCGGGGAGTCTGCTTCTCCCTCTGACCCTCCCCACTCTCATGCTCTCTCTCTCATTCTCTCTCTCAAATAAATAAATAAAAATATTTAAGAAAAAAACCCCACATTTTCCTCCTTTTACTAGCGTGAAAATCTGTAGAGTGTCATTCAGTTCCTTATCTACCCTACCTATTAAATATATTCCCAGATAAGTTATCTATCAAATAATTTATGATTTGAAAATTATAGTGTTTCTTTATTCTCCAGACCCCAGAATAATGCGTTTGGATGTTATTCTTTATTACTATAAATCAAGATTAAACTATTTACACACAAAAGGAAATCTTTTCTAATGTGGTCAAGTGAATAGTTGGCTAGTTCATATATCACTAATTGTGTTATTACTCGAAAGCTTAAATATTACATCTTGAATATATAGGCATTGTTGGTTTAGGCAACAACTGCTATGGCACAGTGTTAGGTTGTTTTTCTTTTTTCATAATATCTAGACTATAAAGTATCTTATTTCCATATTTATAAGGGGCTTGAGAAAACTCGTAAGGACCTCTGTTACAAATGCAGCAAGGGGGACATAATTTGAGATTTCTGTGTTAGTAGAGACAGACTTCACTTTTAAGTTTGAAATGAAAGGCTGAACTTCCACCTCAAGGAAAGGAAGAAGGAATTTTTCTTCTGTTTATCAGCCAGTCAAGGAATTCTGGTTTTGTTTCGTAACGCTTCTGAGAAATTCAGATTTACAACTCTTGTCTTGTGCCGAGCCTGGACACATTGGTCTTTTGCTCTGTCTCAGCCAGCAGAAGTGAAGAGGGGGCAGAGGCTTTCCCCCGCTCCCGTGGCATAAATCACTGTAGAGATTCATACAGTTTGAGACTGAAGATTATTTATCATCTCCCCAAATTCTCCATGTACATCTGATAGGGTAGACAGACCTGTGGGTGGGTTGACTTGGTAGTCAAGGCATAGTTCCAGTATGGTCTGTCTCCAGGGAACCTCTCATTTTTTATGTCCCATACAAATTAGTGCTTGGTGAGATACTGTGGCCCTGGAGAGAATTCAAGGAAACCATCTTGCATTAGGCATTATTTTAGCTTTTGTGTGCACAGTTACAAAACCATGTGTGATTGGATTTGTTTGCCCTGCCTACCATCCACGATTGGTTACCATCCTCTTTCCTTCTCAAAATCACCACGGAAAGATTTCCTGAAACCAGTCCTTTCTCCCAAGTATTTCATGACCTACTGCTCTTTTGAACAAGAAATGAGATTCAGAAGCTTCATTTGGGTTTTGGTAATCCATTTGCAGACTAGTATATGCTTCCAGAGGTTAAATAGCACGTCCCTAAGCATATGCAAACATGTGGTTCGGCTTCCACAGACAAACCCAGGCCTTTGAAACAAAGTCAGTTTGAAAAGGGCTTTCTAGGCTCAGGGGTACTTTTTGGCTTTTTTTTTTTTTTTTCTTTCTCTCTTTATTATCCTGTTGCATTTTATTTGGAAGTGCAAGAGAAGGGATACATAGGAGGACTTCAGGAAGATATAACCAGGAGAAAAAATGATTAGGGTGAGGTAAGAGCCACTATTATATTGACATATGTAAACATACCTGGGGATGAATGCTTTGTGTGAAGGTCAGAGCTCTTTCTCTCCAGCAATCGTAAATAGTTCTTACTTGTTTGGTGTTTGACCCCTGTACAGCCACTAATGATCCTAAGAAGTTGGCAGCAATTTTAACAGAATCTTACAACCAAGGTATCATTTGTCATGTTGCATTTGCAATACAGATGCTTGAGGAACGCCTAGAGTAAGTGTCTAGGAGAACGAATTCACTTATTTGTTTGTACCAGTCATTGTGATTTGGCTTTGTCCTCCTCAGATGTAGAGGAATTATAAAACTAATAGTTGCATGGACTAACAAGCCGAAGATACAAGGACTAGAGCAGGAAAAAAAAATGAAAACATTTAACACCAGCCCCTTTAAAGACACTGGAAGAGAGAAGCCTTTTCAAACCTGTAATCAAATCTATTTAAAGTATTTGACTAACATAGCTGGCCTCACTGGGGGAGTGTGAGCATTCTAGCAACGTATTTCAGTGAAGGCCTGAGGGATGGAATTTAAAGCATTACATGGGCACAATCTTACAGAGCCAATTATAAGAACTCAAATTTAATAATAGATATATTTTAGGGGCACAGAAAGGGAGCTATAAATACAAGAGAATAGAAATTGCACCTTAAAGGAAAAGATAATGGGGCAGATTTTCTTTACCATCAGTAATAGTAAAAGCATTCTTAAGTGTTTACCTTTCCTCCTTCTAAAATGCATGAAGTATTGAATGACTCGAACATTTTTTACACTTTTTCTCTTAATGAAATTAGTCTTTTTTATTTTATTAATTTCTTAAAGATTTATTAATTTGAGAGAGAGGGAGATCAAGAACATGAGCGGGGGGAAGGGCATAGGGAGAGAATCTCAAGCCGACTCCCCGCTGAGGAGCCCAACTCATGGCTTGATCCCAGGACCCATGAATCATGACCTGAGCAGAAACCAAGAGTCAGTGACTTAACCGACTGAGCCACACAGGTGCCCCCCAATTAGTCTTTTTTTTTAATTACAAAAGCAATATGTACTTACGAAAAACAGTATTACCTAATCCACCACTTAGTTATAACTATTGCTATACAGTTTTGTGTGTATTCTTAAACCAATGCGATAATATCTTGTGTTCATACTTAATATATATATTGATTTTAGCAACTTTTTTTTTTTTTTAGAGAGAAAAAGCTAGCAGGGGGAGGACAGAGGGAGAGCAGGAGAGAGACTCTTAAACAGGCTCCGTGCCCAGTGCGGAGCCCAATGCGGGGCTCCAACGCATGACCCTGAGATCATGACCTGAGCCAAAATCAAGTGTCCAATGCTTAACTGACTGAGCCACCCAGGAGCCCTTAATTTTAGCAACTTTTTATACAGCTAAAACATAATCACAGAAGAAAATTGAGAAAATACTGAAGACTTTAAAGAAAAAAATACCATCGTCCAGAATTCTAGCACCTACAGAGATGGCCACTACTGCCATCTTGGTGTATTTCCCTAAGTCTTTTTTTCTCTCTGTATATTATGTTTAAGCTGAGATAACAAAGAAACATCATTAGGAGGGCCTAGAAAACAATAAATAATGTGCTTTGTGAAAGATCAATCTTTTCCATTTGAAAAGAGTCATCATTGTGGGTGACTTAAGAAAGTCATTATTCAGGTATCTTGGCATTTAGTATGGCATTTAATCTGGTTTTTATTTTGTTGCTGTGTTTGTGAGGGTGAAACACATACTTCCTCAAAAAGTCTGGGACGGTGTTCCCACAAGCAAGTGGTGTAGCTGTTAGAAAATTCTGGAAGAGTAGTTTAGGATACATCATTTTAAGGGATTATGGGTCATGACAACAGAGTCCATATTAATTGTGGGTTAACTGTGGCTACGCAAGCTCATGTCCCAGTTTCCAGAAAGAAGCAAAGCCAAAGTTGTGCCCCGAGGGCAGTCCTGCCTGACTCGCCCAGACACCCATACCAGGAGCCAGCCCAGAATCCAGCCACATGGCTGATGTGGCAGGTTAAACAAAGGGAGGTGCCAGAAATTCTTTTGGACTACAGTTTCCTAATTTTCTTTCTTTTTTTTTTTTTTGAGTTCTAAATTTTGATTCCTTTCTTCATTGACTGGAATATTTTTTAACATAAATTTTTCAGGGAGGGAGCGTGAATGGTGATTTTCTTTTTTTTTTTTTTAAGATTTTATTTATTTATTTGACAGAAAGAGACACAGTGAGAGAGGGAACACAAGCAGGGGGAGTGGGAGAGGGAGAAGCAGGCTTCCCGCTGAGCAGGGAGCCCGAGGTGGGGCTCCATCCCAGGACCCTGGGATCATGACCTGAGCCGAAGGCAGACGCTTAACGACTGAGCCACCCAGGCACCCCCTTAATGGTGATTTTCTGAGTCTGTGTGGATCTAAGCATGCTTTGGTGCTGACCTCACACAAGAAATAAATACAAAATTGTACAACATCCTTGGCTAGCAGTTCTGTTCCCTCAAAATCCCATACCTGTTGCTCCATGATTTTTCTGACTTTAGAGTTGTAAAGAAAATGTCTGGGAAGCCTAGTTTTATTTTTATAAACCCTGTTTTTCCTGCCTTGGCACGTATACAGTTGTGTTGCTGTTCTTACAATTTAAAAAATTGCCAGGATGTGCCTATATATCTGTTTCTCTCTATTAATTTTTTCCTGAAATGTCTTATTTAATTATTGTTCTTATTTTGGTTTAGCTCTCAGGGCAGTAGAAGTCAGCCGCTTATTGATTGCTAACCATGGGATGGGACAGGATGCAAATTCTTTTGTTGATTATATATTGCAGAGCCTTTCCCATTAAAAATAGAAGGATGTTTGGTAGTTCATTAAGCTCAATAGCTGTTTTGTTTAAAAAAAAAAAACCCACAAAACTATGTGTAAAACCCAGAAACATATGCCAATAGCTAGAAAGTAGAGACCTTACGCATCATCCTTCAGTGAATTGTTTTACCAGAAGCAAAGGATACAGCTTTACTAAAGATTATGCAAATAGTGTGCTTTTAAATCAAGCATCTGTGATATACAAAATGTTATATCATTGGATAGGGAACGGCTAATAAAAACAGTAAGTACTTTGCCTTTATCAGTGAGCATATAAATATATCAACAATATATCATACAGTCATAATTTGTACTTCATTATTGTACTTTGAATTTATGAGCCTAATTACCTAAGACCTTAGGTCCCACCAAAATTGTCTCTGAAAGATTGTATTCATGGCACATGGAATTCAAATCAAATGTTAACAAAATAGCAAAGGAACTAAATGGAAGTTAAATTTGCTAGCCTCAGAGTAAATCATAAGTCCTGGAATCCTGATGGACAGATTGATTAAATATTATTCCTGAAATATACTGTTTTAAAGTATATATGTGTTTTCATTCTTCTCTTTAGATTTCATTAGCTTCTCAAAGATAATAACATGACTGATTAAAAAGGGACAATAACCTGAAATCATGCCCATAGCAAAATGATTCATCTGAGGACTGATAAATGTATGATTCTTGTCATAAAGTCAACTACATTTTGTCATATAACAATGCATAATAGCTCATTATAGCCTTTTAAAAGAGGTTCCTCAGTGAAAGCAAAACCTAATGGAAAGTTGACATCATCAAGTCTTGTATGTTTCAATCAACATTATTACAGAATGCTTAGCAAATGCGTAGAGCACTGTTAGTATCGTAAAAAATTATTAATAATTCCCTATTCCTAATTTCCCAGGACATTACATGAAATAACACAGTGGTTCTCAGGTATTAATGTGCCTAACAATCACTTAGAGATAGTATGAAAAATTCGGACTCCTGGGCCCCATCCTCAGAGATTCTGATTTAGCAGATTTAAGGTAGGGTCAACGAATTAGGGTTTTTGTTGTCTTTTTTGCTTCCTTTTTTGTTTTGTTTTTACCAGTTACTTCAGATGACTCTTATGTCAATGGTCTTCCGAGCACATTTTGAGTAACACTGAGATAATATTTATAGAGTGCTCCTCTTTTCTTTCTTTTCTCCCTTTTCTCTCTTTTCTCTTTCTTTCTTTCTTTCTCTCTTTCTCTCTCTCTTTCTCTTTTTCTTTCTCTTTCTCTCTCTCTCTTTCCCTCTCTCTCTTTCTCTCTCTCTCTTTTTCTTTCTTTCTCTTTCTTTCTCTCTCTTTCTTTTTCTCTCTTTCTTTCTCTCTTTCTTTCTCTTTCTCTCTCTCTTTGTTTCTTTCTCTCTTTCTCTCTCTCTCTCTTTCTTTCTTTCTCTCTTTCTTTCTCTCTCTCTCTTTCTTTCTCTCTTTCTTTGTTTCTTTCTTTCTCTCTTTCTCTTTTCTCTCTTTCTCTCTCTCTTTCTTTTCTTTCTTTCTTTCTTTTTTCCTTCCCTTTCCTCCCCTTCCCTCCCCTCCCCTCCCCTCCCCATGATTTCCTCACCCTGGCCTCTGCCATGTTCTGGGGATGATGTGGCTCTGAAGCACCTTAAGAGTGCTGTAGTTCCAAACAGTCATGGATCATGTGGGCAGCTTTGGTTGGAGAAATAGGTACTAACCCCATTTTTTCCTTCTTTTCCTAGGACCTTGTCCCTGAAGCTATTCATTCTTTCTTCTACTCTTTGTTTAACGACTCCTCTTAGACTACATATTAGTTCAGCCTTCCTCATTATAAAGTTTTAAAACATGTCCTTTGAAATTGCTCAAGCTCCCATTCTTTCTTTCTTGCCCTCACTGCCAACATTCTTGGTTGACATTACTGAAGGAAAGGGTGTAGAGAGAGAGGAGAGAAAGCAGAAGCAAATGTTGATAAATGCCCGCATGGGGGAGGTAGGAAGGAGAAATCAGTGAACAAGTCAAAGAAGAAGCATTTAAAAGGGTAGAAGGACCAGGATGTTGCTGTGTCGTCAATGGGAAGACTGGAAGAAAGGTCTGGGCTGATAATTGCCGAATTATGGGGGCTGTGGAAAGGCCCTTGATCGTGGATTGGGATTTTGTTTGTCCTCTTTGAAGCTGTTACTGTTAGGACTGTGAGGGTGCTGAGTAAGTGGAGATTCTGCACTGATGACTCTTCAACGTACATGGATTTATGTAATGAACATCCGATAAAGGGAAAAAAAAAAGGAAGTTGAAATCAGTGTTTATTTATACAAAAAGAGGTAAGTGTGGCCAAGATGCATCCCATGTTACAGATTTCTTTGATTGTTTGCCAATTGTTTATGGGTGAATGGAATCATTTGTTAATTGAATAATAACAGGTATGAAAGACATTGTTTGGAAAGAACTCAGGAGTGAATTCTAAACATATGTTTATCTTAATCATTAGGACTCCAAACTTCCTGGCTGGTTATTCACTTCAGGGTTCGCATCCCCCTGGGCTCTTTCTTTTGTAAATCAAGCCTCTGATTCCTAAGTGGTCTAATTGGAGCTCAAGGAGCAGAATTTTTGGACTTTAGTATGTTCCAGAAATATATCACTCTGGAATCTGAAATCTGCAAATACGGTTTTGAAGAAACACATTTCTCTTATGGGAAATTGAAGGCTAAAATGCTTTCATATTCACATTCCAATTTTTGGTTTCACTTAGTACTTGGGATAAAAATTGTTTCACTGAATATAATTTTGTTACTTACTTTTTCGTGTGCTTTCTTAAAACACTGAATAGACTTGGTAAAATCTGAAACCATACATCTATTTCACTGAATAATGAAAGCTTAATAGGAAGCACAATGACTAATACATTTTAAAATAATTCATTTAAAAGACAATGAAGTCTCTTACTACCAGTCCTAAGGACACGAGCTCCTGAGATACTTGTTAGGTGTGATATCTGCCCAAATGCCATAAACATATAGTTCGGGGGACACCCAGTGGTTAAAAGGAGGAAATTCTTTGCTGGGTACATGGTTGACTTTGTCTTTGTAAATTAACATATGTTACGGGGGTATGTGTGTATTTTAAGAGGCTTGATTTTGACTTCTTATATAAATTTTCTTTAAATATTCAAAAGTTATAAGATTGGAAATATATAATTAAGCTTTTCTTTTAATAAAAACATAAATGGTATTTTAAAATGTAAAATAACTGAGAGACTTAAATAAGAAAACCAAACCTTTTTGACCCAGAAATTCCAAGTCTAGAATTTGTTTCAAGTACATAATTGGAGGTGTGCTTGGTGGCACAAGGATCTTTATCACTGTATTTATAATAACAAGCTAGGAGAGAAATACATGTATAACAGTAATGAATTGGTGAAATTGTGACACAGACATAGTAACCAAAGCATCTTTAACACCATTCTTCAAAGAACTTTAATGACTGAGAAAAGTGTTTATGTTAGGTTAAAGAAAGATGAAAAGCTTACGATTTCATATTGTAACATATTGTGCATATTTTTGTGTTTCTAAAAGTAGAAAAATAACTGGAAGTAGCTGTCTTGATTGGCAGGATTTTGAATACTTTACATTTCCTTCTTTCTACTTTTTCCTTTATTCTAAATGTATTTTTTTCATCAGAAGGAAAAAAAATAGAAAACAACATCAGATAATAAAAGAATAATGGAAGAGACCTTAGACCTTAAAGAGAGAAGTATTTTATGTGTGAGCCTTTTTTCTTTGGAACCTCTAAGAGATACTTCCAGAACAAGGCTGCTGCGTGTGTGTGTGTGTGTGTGTGTGTGTGTGTGTGTGTGTGTGTGTTTGCGCACATGTTTGAATAGAAGTACATCTCTTAGATATGGACAGAGTGAGGATTTAAGTAAGGCAGCTTAGAGGGCAAGGATTCTTAACTATTTTTAGTTCATAGTCCCTTTGGAATCTGATGAAAACTGATCTTTTCCTCTGAGAAGCACACACATATGTGAATACAAAAAATGCTCCTAAAATGGGACGTACAGTTCAAAGACATTTAGATGTACACACCATCCCCACCCCTGCAGGGACAATCTTATTGACTAGATATATTTAGGAGGTACCATCTGATAATATTTTCCCAGTTGGCTTGTTGTTGATGTCTGTAATTCCACTGTTAGCAGCTTACTTAAACTTTGAGTTAAACGTTGCCTTTCCCTGGCTCCGCTTTTAAATTATGGGTATTCCTAGGAGAAAGAATATATTAATTATTAACATCTTAGTGAGAAGTAGTTTGACAAGAGGAGAAGAGAATTATGTAGCACAATTTTTATGTCGATTGGTAATGGTAGTTGAGAACTAGAGAGCATTTGATAATAATAGCTAACACAAATATAGCCATTACACACATGCACACACACCCTCTTACAATAATCCCATTCTCCTGATGAGGAAATTGAGGCGAAGCTTGATTAAATAAGGTTTTTAATACCAAGGTTACACAGGTATTTGGTAGTGAAGTTCAGAATTGATTCAGTTTACAGAGTCTGTGCTTTTATCTAGTATCTGATAGTATTCATAAAATTACTTTTAAAGAATTCGATGTAAGATCAACACCAAAAACTTTCTTACTACTGTTGTCAATTTATGTAACTCTTCTTTCCATCTTTCTTCCTTGTGTTGTACCTCGTTTTCATTCAAGAAGTTCGTAAAGTGAGATTAAGTCATTCCACAGGAATAAAACGCACAGCATAGGGAATATAGTCCATGACACTGTAACAGCATCGTATGACGGTGACAGGTGGCAGCTACATTCGTGGTGAACTTAACATAACACATAGAGATGTTGAATCACTATGTTGTACACCTGAAACTAATGTAACAGTGTGTGTCAACTATACTTCAATAAAAAATTAATTAAAAAAAGTAAATTACTCCAATTCCCAGGAATCTGGGAATGTAAGGAAGAGTAGGTACAGCTATTCCCTCTCTGGGGGGTATGAAGTGCAACAGGGAGGGAAACTGAGTCACAGCAGACTCAGAGTCGGAAGGATAGCGTTTGGCTGCTTGTCAGGGCAGCCCCCTCGGGACTAGAAAGACTTGAGTTGACTTGCAGATGATGATGGGTACTGACTAATTAGAATATAGCCAAACTCAGTGAAGTGTAGCTACCATAGTCTGTGTTATTAAGACTGTTGTGTGTGAGGCATTTCATTCAATAAGTGAATTTATGCAGTGAGTTAATGGTGAGATTTATTCAATAAGACTTATTTATCATTGTCTCCCAGGAGCTAACATATCCTGTTTATTGCATTGCATTTGTGGTAGCATACATTTACACTTCTTTTGGTAATAAAGGGAACTTGTTCTTATTTGTACATTATTTACAACCATGGTATAAAGGAACATTTGTAGGTAAAAGTCAAACTTTATGATTGCTAGTGTTGGGGAATCTGCCTACCCTTTTGAAAGACAATCATTTTCCAGATACTATTTTCCAATTTAGCATGTGTTTTCATGTGGAAACACAATACTTCTTGTCATTTTATAGGGTAACTATTAAGTAATGGAACTGAGCTGTTAACAAATATGTCAAAACATATATTTTAATGAGAGTTTTTATCCTGTAAACGACTACATTTCATCAAGTCTAAGAAACCACTGATCTAAAAATGCACGGATTAGAAAATGCTAAGAAAGGAAATAAAACCATCAGTTAATCTCTCACCCCAGCTTTCTTATACTGATCTTTTTATTGAAGTATAATTGGCATACAGTGCTTTATTAGTTTCAGGTATACAATATGATGCAGCAATTCTATATATTATTCAGTGCTCAGCATGATAAGTGTACTCTTAATCCCCCCCACCTCCCCTCTTCTAGTGATTTTAAGAAGCATCCGTTTGCAAGAGGTATGAAAAAGGAAAGAAAATGGTGGCTTCATATCAATAAAATGAAATCCATATCAATAAAATGAAATCAGTAAAATGAAACCTAAAAATTTATATAGTTAATTCCATTGTTCAAATAATGTTGAAACTAATTCCACTTTACATTTGGAACATAGAAGAATTTCATCTCTTCCTCAATACTTTTTTCCCACTAAAATCAATCAGTATCATCCAGTTCAATAGCCTTCTCATAATTACCACATGTGAATCTCATTAACTTTTGGGAGTTTCAGAAACTGAAGTCTCCATTTAGAGGATAAATGTTTTGCATCTAAGGATAATCAAATAACGTGTTGCAGTTTCTGAAAACAGTTCAGCAAACAGTTTCAAAAATATCTTGAGAAATGATTTGAACATGCCAGCAGTCACATTGAACCTTTGAGGATTTCAATACTCTTTTAATGCAAAAGTTCTTGTATATCTGTGGGCTCAAAAATTTTGTCACGTATATTTGATCTGTTACTTATAGACCATTGTAAGCTAGAGAATCCCCTAGCCTGCTCTCTTAAGGGCTCCCCAGGGAATATTTGCTATTACTTTGGTAGAAAAGTAGACCAGCTCCATTTTCCTGCACTTTTTTAAAGATTTTATTTATTTATTTGAGAGAGAGCGTGAGCACGAGTAGTGGAGGGCAGAGGCAGAGGGAGAGGGAGAAGCAGACTCCCTGCTGAGGAGGGAGCCCCATGTGGAGCCCCAACCTAGGACCTCCAGACCATGACCTGTGCTGAGGGTAGACGCTTAACCAACTGAACCATCCAGGTGCCCCATTTTCCTGCACTTTGGTGGGAGGAGAGAATCACTGGATTTGTCGCTGCAGAAACTCTGACCAACTCTCTGGCAGGGAAGGCTCCGTGTCATCTGGGGCAGGAGATGGAGGTCTTGCAACATAGGTGGATTTCATCATCAGTGGAAGTCTCTGAGGATTGGGTATCTAAAAACCAACTTGCCCCTTTATTCATACCCAACCCCTCAGTGTTACTTGGGATTTGTTGAGCTTCTTGGATTGGTGGGTTCATCAAACTTGGAAATGTTTTGGCCATTATTTCTTCATATATTTTGATTTGTCTCCATGTCTTTCCTTATCTTTGGAGGTTGCAATTATACAAATATTAGCTGCTTCAAGTTGTCCCACAGCTCACTGACCCTCTGTTCCCTAACCCCTAGTCTTTACTTGCTGTTTCATTTTGGATAGTTTCTATTGCTATGCATCCACGTTCACTAATCTTTTCTTTTGCGGTATTTCATCAGTTCTTAATCCTAGTGTATTTTTCATCTCAAATATGCATTTTTTTTATCTTTAGAAGTTTGATTTGGGTGGTTTTTAAGAAAATATCTTTTACGTCTCTCTTTAACTTACTTTTTTTTTTAAGATTTTATTTATTTGTCAGAGAGAGAGCGAGAGCACAAGCAGGGGAAGCAGCAGGCAGAGGTAGAAGCAGGCTCCCTGCGCCCTATGTGGGGCTCAATCCCAGGACCCTGGGATCATGACCTGAGCCAAAGGCAGACACTTAACCGACTGAGCCACCCAGGCTTCCCTCTCCTTAACTTACTTTTAAAAAGCTTCCGATTTTGAAATAATTAGATTCCTAGGAAGTTGCAAAGATAGTGTGGAGAGGTCCCCAGTACACTTCGTACAGTTTTCCCATTGGTTACATAGTATGTAATTATAGTACATTAATCAAAACTAGGAAACTGACATTGGAACAACATGTGTATGTAAGTTCTGTGCCATTTTATTACATGTATGGATTCGTGTAACCAGCACTGCAATCAAGATACCATGCTTTTTGAACATTATATTTTCCTACTTACGGAAAATAAAGTTTTATGTTTCTGCTTCTATGCATGCCTTATAATTTTTTATTAGATATCAAACAGATGTGCATTTCATCTTGTTGGGTGCTTGTTTGTTGCTGCTGTTGAGCTATGTTCTGGGACACAGTTAGGTTACCTGGAAATAGTTTAATCCTTTGAGGTTTGCTTTTAAGCTTTGTTTGGCTGGACGAGAGCAGCCTTTAGAGGAGGACTAACTTGTCCTTCTGCGGATTCTACCAATGATTCTGACTTCTGGGAACACTCTATTCCTGGTCTCTGGGGTTTTACCTCTGCTCCTGCGTGTTCTTGACCCAGACTTGGGGTTTCTTCATAGGCATGCACATGCAGACCTCTGGGGCTCTCTCCTGCAGCTCTCTTCTTTCTAGTGTTCTTCCTGTGATCCCCTTAAGCCCCCTTTGTCTGTAGAACTCCCACCTCTACCTCCTCAACCCATAGAGATTGATGGCTTCTGCCTTGGTTCTTCCTCCACATTCCATGCTCATGCAGCCTGGAAACTTCTCTAGGCAGTAAACTGGGGCAGACTGGGCTCCCTTCACTCATTTCCCTGTCAGGGAACATCCTATGCTGCCTGGTGTCCCATGTCTGAAAACCACTCTTTCATAATATTCTCTGGGAGCTTTTGAGTTGTTCAGGGTAGGAGCACTCCTCCTTTTGGGATCTAAATTTCCTTATATTTTTGACTCCACATTTCCTTATGTACAAACTTCATAAATATAAAAGGGAAACAAACTTGTACTTGAAAGGAGCATGTAGCCCAGCTTATAAACTTAAGTTCCTTCTTTTACTCTGAAGGTGTTTGAGCACTGTTTTGAAGGTGGGTTGTTAAATTTTTCTCATTCATAAACCTGGTCACTGACTTACTAATTTGTTGATATACTAATGAGTTTTAGTGCTTTCCACGTAGTCTGCCACCATTTCAATGTGCAACAAAACTGTTGAAATCGTCTCTGTGGTACCTTGATGTCTGACGCCTTGGGGTGCCTCAAAAGGGTCCTTGCAACTCTCAGGAAACACACTGAGGTCATGTCTATTCCTGCCAATCTTCTGACCCTGAATCACCGCCTCACCCCTGCCCCACCACACACACACACACGCACACACACACACACACAAGAGACCTTTGTGACAGCTGTCCAGAGGGGCCTCGTCTTTGACGTCTGGTGCCAGGCCTGCAGCACCTGCTGTGGTGACTCTGGCAGGCCTCACTCAAGAGCGAGGGTTTTCAGCATTCACTCTGTAAGTAGTCCAGGGCCACGCTTAGTCAGCATTTTGTGAGTAATCATGCCATGTCTGGCTGTGGGCTGGGTGCTTCACATTTACACCTTCCATGTAATCCCCAGAGCTCACACAGGCCAGGGCGTATGATGTGTTCCCACCAGTCAGGGTCACTGGGTAGAGTACTCAGAAGGGTATCATCTCTGTATTGAAAAAAGAAAAATTAGTCCTACTTTGAAGGCTGCTTTTGTCCAACCTAACAAAGCTTAAAAGCAAACCTCAAAAGGATCAAACTATTCCCAAATAACGTACTGGTGTCTGTTACTAGAATCATGGCCAGTCCTAAGAAAAAAAAATAACTTTTTTCTATCTAATGAAAGAAAATACTTTTTTCTGATATATAAATAATAAAAGCTCATGGAAAATTCTCAACAGCCACTAAGATTCCTCATGAGGTAAAACTGGGCCTATTGGGGTTGCCCTTGGGGAGATCAACCTATTCCATTGCTACTTGATTGAGAATTTTGGGTCTCTCTAGAGTAGGGCTTTCCAACCTGTGGGCCACAGACCTCAGACCATTCCTCATCTCCTTTGATCCTCATAATCTCCATCTTAGGTATGGGTACAGTTATTCCTTTTTTTCTGACGAGAAAAATAGTGCTTAAGAAATGTGCATACACATGCCCAGGGTCTCAGTGGGCATTTGGTGGAGCCAGGATTCTTGCCACACAAGTCAAAAGATGGAGCCTTTACTGTAGGGAAGCGGACGTCTTTCTTTGTGGTCACTAAGTCTCAGGACGACATGAGGCTTCACTCAGGGGGCCTTTCCTGAGATTTTGGGAGATGGTGACACAGCAACTCTTTGCGTGGCTCTTGGGACATCACTGATGTTTTGAAAACAGCTTTTTTTAAGACTTGAGTTCTGACTCATTTAATAAAAAAAATCTGTATCATGAACTACGGCAGACATATAAAAAAGGTATATAATTCATTCTTTTCATACCTTTCTGCAGCTGCAGGTAGAAGCGATCTAATCTGTGTGTTCACTGAACTCAAGCACGTGGTGCCTCTTTTGTGGGTCTCTTGGCTGGCAGACTCTGAACCACTTTTGGAGGTGGGAGAGGCTCCTTAAAGTAGGTGCGGGTTCGCAGTCCATGGAAACGGCCTGGATACACTCAGCACTGCAGGGGAGATCACACACGTCCTCTGTCAGTTGTTAGGACGGAGGCTCGTGGCTTGCTCAGTCAACTACAAGGAAAGAATGACTCAGCCAGGCCTAGGGCCCTGATGGACAGGGATAAGGGGTAGTCTCTTCCTGGTCGTTTCTTTTCTATAAAACTTAAAGAAGTGTTCATAAATACTACAAGGCTTGTGATTGGTTGGCAAAGAAAAATCTTCCTGCTGGCCTCTAGCCTATGGGTTTATGGAAGTGAAAAAAAATAATGTAACTCAAAATCTGAGTCATTATAGTATTGGCATCCTCATTTAATGTCTTAATCTTTCAGAGACTGGAGTATATGTGCATGTTAAGGCAAATGCAGAGTCATAGCCAAATGAGCCTGTGGTGAGCGTTTCTGCTTACTGTGAGTGGGTGAATTCTCTTCTTTCTAAGGGTGGATGCAGCCCTGTCACTAGTTAGTGAATTTGCAGACCTAACCAGCTGAGACTGGTGTCCCGGCCAGAGTGGGATTTCCAAGGGGATAGGGGAGAGAGGGTAAAGAAGATGCCTGCGTAACTAATACAAGGTGACATGAAGCCAGAGAACCTTGAGAACTTTTCAGCTGGAGATACGGGAGGACTCAAGAGGGCTAGATAGTCACCAGAGAAGATCAGGAAGCCGGCTCAAGCTAGAAGAAACCAATGATCTCAAACATATCTGACTCTAGGGCCATGCTAAACTTGTATCACTTTAGCTTAAATATCTTTATCCAGTGTCTTGTTTCAGCTCATACCATACATGCCCAGGCCCACCCTGCTTCACCTATACTAACCTTTTTTCTGTTCCTCTAACTTGCCAAACCCATTCCTATCTTAGGGCCTTTTGCACATGTGACTCTGTCCACCTAGAATGCCTCCCCTTCCTGATCCCATATTTTCATGATTGGGTTATGTGTAGTCGGGTTTCAGTGAAATGTCATTTCTTTGTGTACCCCGTCTGGAGCAAGCCTCAGCCAGTCACTCTCTCTGTTACATTATCCTGTTTCATTGTCTTTACAGCACACATCACTCTCTGAAATCATCTTGTTTTTACTGGTATATTTAGCGTCTTTTTGCTCCTACTGGAATGTAAGCACTATGAGAGCAGGAGCTTTTTCTGTTTAATTGGTTATTCCATCTCTACTGCCTAGAATAGGACCAGGCTCATAGCCAGGGTTCAGTAAATGCCTGTCCAACGAGTGAATGAATGAAGGGATGCATGAAGTCAGATACAATTGAAGAAAGATGGCCAAGACTTATACAGCAGCCAAAACATTTGTAATTAAGTGTTGGTTACTAACCTGAGAATGAGGGGTCTATGCTCTGGTATATGTGCATTTCTGACTTTTGTGTTGTGTTTTAAGAACCTGACACTGACAAGGGCTTAATAAATATTAGATAATAAAAGATCATTTTTACAAATTCCACTCTTGCTTCAGCAAAACTAAATTAGTCCTTTGTAGGCTAGATTATACAGGGTCAGAGGGTAAGGCAAGCCTTGGAGTGACAGGTCATGCCCAGAGGAAAGCTGAGAGATCCTTATTTGAGTTAAAAGTTATTGAATTTAATGAATGAAAATAAAAAGTAAACCTTGAGTTCTTATGAAGGTTAAAATAAAAATCAGCATGTATATTAAGTTCAAATAGTTATTTTTTAAACTATTTTAATAGTTTTATAACTCAGCCAAAAGAAAAAAGTTCTTTTAATTCTCTTGGGAAAATCCTAACTGACGTGTTAGAGTGGAATTCATTTACAGGAGAGCCAGGGTCTGGTATGGGGGCTTTGACTCAGGGGAGAGGAGCTGCCACAAGGGCAGGGTTGGAACGTGACCTTCCTTGGCTGTAGCAGAGACCAAGGGCTAGCAGCTGGAGTGCAGGGCAGCGGTGGCCCATGGAGCAATGGCCTGAGCTTTCTGGGCTTCCATCGCCTCACTGGAAACTGAGGAGGTTGCGGTGCACAGCGAGGTTGAAATCAATAACCCCATTCTTGTCTTTCTTGGGTCCACTCCCTTACACTGAATCCATGTATACGCTGTGGCTGTCAGAAGCTATTTGTTCATATACTTTATATTTTTGAAAGAGACTTGTGATCTGGATTAAATTTAGGCCATCCCCTTCTTTCACCGTCTCCCGTACCACAGTCACAAATACCAGCTTTTTCGCAGCCTCTTTTATTTCTATGCCATTTATTTAAGACTTTTTTCTTCCCTTGGCCGATGGCACTGCATGTATGCTTGGGAGAGACTTTAGTCAGCAGGTGATGCCTGGGAGCGTGGGACTCCTGCAGCTGCCTGTGAGGCCTCTTGGGATACATTTCGTGAGCATGTATCCAGCCTGTTGCTTTGGTGACCTGCTGGAAGTGGTCAGCCATGGACATGGAAAGATGATACTCTGAGGAAAGCAAGCTAAGTTTTGACTTTTCTGCTTGCTGAGGCAATATTTAACCTGAAGGAAAAGAAGACTTCAGCCCAAGAGTCCATGGCAGGCATTTTTAAAGTTTTTGTGTGTGTGCGGTTTTTTTTAAAGATTTTATTTATTTGAGAGAGAGAGAATGAGAGATAGAGAGCACGAGAGGGAAGAGGGTCAGAGGGAGAAGGAGACTCCCTGCTGAGCAGGGAGCCCGATGTGGGACTCGATCCCGGGGCTCCAGAATCATGACCTGAGCTGAAGGCAGTCGCTTAACCAACTGAGCTACCCAGGCGTCCCCATGGCAGGCATTTTTAAAAAATATAAATCTTGCTAAATGTAAAAGAATTAAGCCAGATTGCTCTCAATTATATATTTTTAAAAATGTTACTGTATTGACAGACAATTTTTTAATATGCTATGTATCAGCAGTACTGTCCTTCCTATATTCAATGCTTATAGTACATTGTTCACATATTTTAGTTGTTGGAGCATAATCTCAACACTTGACATTATAAAGCTTTATAGTTTGTAAGCTTGCTTCTCTGAAATAGGGATCTTCATAAGAGATAGACCTTGTTGAGAAAGAAGCTGTGTATTTTACCTTTCCTTTTCTCTGCCCTCCATTTATTGTTCTTTTATCAGTTGAAACAGTATAGTTATATAAGAAAATACAAAGAAGCACAAAGAAGAATATTTTTAAAAATCATTCTTAACTGCACCATCAGAAGATAATCCTCATATGAACTTCAGTGATCGTACTATACATACTATTTTATAAGCTGATTTTTCTTTATGTAGAATATGCACAATATGTTTTCATTTAATGAAATGTCCTTCTAAACATGATTTTTAGTAACTACATGATACTTCATCCTATAGATGTCCATAGCACAGCCCTCTATTGTGGGAGGCAGTCCAGACAAGGAAGAGAATAGGGTCTGAAGCAGACGTCCTATCTTTTACCAGCTGTGACGATGGCCAAGTTATGTACTCACCCCATTCCTCAGTCTCCTCACCCGTAAAATGAGGATAACAATAGTAACCAGCAACATATCGATTCCTGTGAAGATTAAGTTATGACACATCATACTTAAAACACTTAAGAGTGCTTATAATAATGCTCTAAATAGATAGTCTTACTAAAGCATTATATTACTCTATTATTCTATTGTATCATTGTATTATTCCAATAGAATCATTGCCTGGCACGTGGTAAGTAGTCAGTAAACATTATTATTACCTATATTGTATTCAGCTTTTTGATGAGATAATACTGTGAGGAATATCTTCGAAGAAAAAAGCCTTTGCTCTCTCCTTATTTCTCTGAGATAAATTTTTAGAAGTAGAATTGCATCTTTGATAGCAGGAGGGGAAGAATGAAGAGGGGGAAATTGGAGGGGGAGATGAACCATGAGAGACGATGGACTCTGAGAAACAAACTGAGGGTTCTAGAGGGAAGGGGGGTGGGGGGACGGGTTAGCCTGGTGATGGGTATTAAAGAGGGCACGTTCTGCGTGGAGCACTGGGTGTTATTCGCAAGCAATGAATCATGGAACACTACATCAAAAACTAATGATGTAATATATGGTGATTAACACAACAATAGAAAATTAAAAAAAAAAAAGAATTACATCTTTGATACTTACTGCTAAATAACCCACTGTGGAGGTTGGCTTGAGCTTTCTGCTCTCTCCAGCACAGTAAGAGTGATGTTGTTCCTGGAAGTGCTCCATGGAGGAAATGGCAACTGCCCATGTGAGGATTTTTGGAGTTCTCCAGAATCACTGACTATTGAGCAATTGGGATTTATTCAACTTCCTCTTCCTTTTCAATGCTTGTATGGTCTTCAGGCAAAGATATGAAAAATTTAAGAACACATTTATTTTTGTGTGTGCTTATTAGTGTCTTAGTCTGAAGCTTGCTTGGGAAGATATTTGTATCGACATGAAAATTTGCCTTGTCTACATTGTTAGGACGGCTTCCCCCATTGAAACTAATACTTTTTTATTTTTAAGAAAAAAGCAACAAGCCTTGAGAGCAGTCAGCCTTCCAGAACCCATGCTGGTGGAACAGCCCCGGCCACCAAGGTCAGTCATTTCTTGAACATTTCTTGAAAAGACTCCTAGTCTTCAGGTTGATAAGTTTTGAACAAAGTATCATTTCTGTGCTGGGGGTGGGGGAGGGAATGTAATTTCTTAATAATGATTTGAATGATTTAAAACCCAGTAAAACCATTTATGCTTTAATTCTTTATGGCATATAATAAGTGTCCAATCAAAATTATCATCATAATATCTATAAATAATATTGGACTTTGACACATACTGTGAGTAGAAATATAGTGCTCTCACCTCTTCAGAAAATAATTCAGATTCTCTTCATGTGCATTAGCCACACCAGGCTCTCTGCTAAATGCTCTATGTAATTATCTTATGTAATCTCCTCACAGTGTTATAATTATTATTCCTTTATACCTGAGGAAACCAGGGATCAGGGAGGTTAAGCATCCTTGACAAGATCACAAAGCCAGGAGGATGGAGGTAGGGTTCGAACCCAGGTTTCTTGTTCATACAGGGTCCTCTATACTGCTGGACCTCAAAAGCTCTAATTGAGCATTCTTTGGTAATATAGCACTGAAGAGCTTTGCAACTTATAAAAATCACTGAAACAACATATTTCAAAACAAAAAACAATTTTATCCAATAGGTTTTCAACATTTAAAAATAGTTATGTTCAACCCATCTCAACTTGTGGACTTCCAGTATGTCTGAGATCAGCAAAAACCTTAACTTATTTCAGGACGGTCTATAGAACTATCTTAAATAAGCATTTTTCCTTTAAAACTGGTGGCTTTCCTATGGAAGTCTCATATAGGTTACTTACTTGGTTAAGAGTTCATATTTTAGTGCTTCTTGGAGCCCCAGCGGCTCTGCAGGCCCCTAAAAGGTGCCCAAACCAAAATCCAGCTGAGAAATGAGAAGAAGTTGGCCAGAGTTGACCAGATTTGGGGGTATGACAGCATCAGTGCTCAGTGTGGGTAAGAGGTTTCTGCATAGCCAAACAAACCCGACTTACCTCTTTGCCACTTATTACTAGCAAGTTTACCTAGCCCCACTGAGCCTCAGTTTCCTCATCTGTAAAATGGGGATAGGACTACTCTTGACAGATCTGCCAAGAGGCTTAAATAAAATAAAAATAGAATATGTAAAACTCTAAGCCCTTAGCCTGGCATTTAGTAGGTGCTGGGAAAATGTGTCTCTGCTGTGACTGTTCTTATTAGCCTCATACTCTTATTGTTTGAATGTCTGGAACTAACAAAGATTTTTCAAATATGTCCTGTCTTAAAGTACTTTTATTTAACTTATGCTTAAATTCCGCCTCTAAAAATGAGAAGTCTCATTAGAAAACCCTACCCTATGAGATTTAGTGGATCATCAGCAGGTGATTTCCAAATTTTAGAATTATCTAAACTCTTGGGCAGGGTGGTGGTTAGTACATTGTAGAAAATCACACCCAGTTTTCTCTTGGAAGTTAGCCATAAGAAGCAGTCCCTTTTCCATCTTTTTTTTTTTTTTTTTTTTTTTTACGCACAATGTTATCATCCAATCATTCTTAGTGTATAAAGAATTTTGACATCTCCCCCAAACCCTGCTGTGCCTCAGGAAGCTGAGGGAGGGTGGCGTAGCTGAGAGGTGGAGACATTTTAGTCACATGTTTAGTGTTTATTTAATGTCAAACTTGACATTCTTTCCTTAGCTTCTAAATCATTGTCATCTCCCTTCCTACATTATTCTCTCTCCTGTTGTAATTTCTCACTATAGATTCCTGACTTGCTTTGCTTCACCAGTTTCCTGAATATTAGTTTTCCAGAGTTTTATTCTTCACTCTTTTCTTTCTCGTATCTTTAACATTTGTAGAGTATTGGAAGAAAAAATTATATATGTATGTATACATCGTACTTGCTTATTTCTTCTTTTGATGCCTGATTGAAAGGGCTTTAACTCAGCATCATGATCACTGTAAAGATTTTATTTATGTATTTTAGAGAGAGAGAGAGAGAGAATAACAGGGAGGAGGAGCAGAGAGGGAGAGAGGGAGAGAGAGAGAGAATCTAAAGCAGACTCCCCACTGAGTGTGGAGCCTGACTCAAGGTTCGATCTCAGGACCCTGAGATCATGACCTGAGCCTAAATCAAGAGTTAGACACTTAACCAACTGAGCCATCCAGGTGCTCCAGCATGATCATCACTTTAAAGAAAAGGTCATTCCCATGCATCATTTAGAAAAGCTGGGGGTAATAGCATTTGTGATCACTTGAAGCCTTTTATTATACAATTAATTATTATAACACACACAGGCAACCTCATATTACCCTGGCACATGACATGACAAAATAGTAGATATAATTGGCAGTGAGAATTAGTCTTGGTTTTCTTGATTCTTGACACATCAATCTTAAAAGGTACAATAAATGATAATTTTACCATTATAAAGAAAACTTTACAGTTTGAAAAGTTAAATATTTTATTTGAAGTTATGCATGAGCTGTGTGATATAGAATGATTACCGTGTATTACAGAGCTGTGTTTATGAGCGTTCTTACTACATGAGTAATTATGTGCACAAGTAATACCACTTCTTCCGTGCAGTTCTGGGCTTGGAAAACCTAAAGAGCTTAAGGGGCATAGGTCTTTCTAACTCAAAATAATCATTGTAAGATGTTTAGTGCTTAATATTTGATTTTTGATAAGTTAATAATGAGGACTAACGAGGCTGCAGAGATGATTCATGCTTTTATTCAAGCCAGTATGGAAAGAGTTGTGGTCCATACTCAGTCATGCGATTGTGCTCAGGCAATATGTATTGTGACCACCTCCTGTTCAGGTGAGGAAACCGAGGTTGAACTTGCATTAGGAATGTGTCTGCAGAAGCTATTAAGATACATTTGTTAAGGCTATTAGTTCCAACTGGAATCCAGGGTTTCGAACTCAAAAAGAATTTCTTGAGGATAGCAGGGGTAGCTCGTGGAAAGATCCAGAAGGCTCCAGCAGCAGGAATGTAAAGTTTCACCGCTAAGAACAATGCCCAGCCATACCAGGGGGGCTGCTTCTGCTGCCACCACAGCTTGAGCACCTAACATACTTAGGACTGGATGCCAGAAAGTCTGCCGCTGCCATTCGTGAACACTAAGACGCCTTGTCAGACACAGACTTCTTGGTGGGCAGTGGTCTCTTCCCATTGCTCACTTCCAGTCTCATTTTTTTATGGCACATCTGACTGACCAGGGACAACATAAGTCACACACCTCAACCCTGTTACAAGGGAGTCTGGGATTGTGAGTGCTCTGGATTCCACTTTGGGAAGTTGCATATTGATTAGGTGGGAAATGTATCAGTATGTAGTGAGGGTTTTCAGATGTGTGGCCAGCTGCCAGCTGACAGGTATCTCCTACAGAAAGGAAGACAAGAGAACTGCCTCACTGAACAGGAACATAAATGAATCATGATATGTTGTTCAGCAATATTAGGCCTTTAAAACAGAAGAGGGTACAAACGACTTTTCTCCCAGCTACAGGGGAGAAGATTTGCGAAGGAATAGGCACCCATCAGAAAATTCTTTTGTGATTTTGCTCCTGGTTTTGCCATAAATAGCTGTGTTGGCATAAATAACTCCCCTCTCTGGTGCTAATTTTCTCATCCATAAGATTAGTGAGAGGCTGGATAAACTATGTGTGTTCTGGCATTCAGTGTCAGCCTCACCCCACAGTACCACATGTGTGTTACTCTGTGTGTTAGGGAGGCAAGCGTTTTTATTTTAATAATTATGTATATATTTTAATGTGCTGAAAAATAAACTAGCACTTCAGACTCATGATCCAAGGATAGTTGTGCTTAAGACAGGCTAAACTAAAAGTTAAAAAGTAAATCGATTTTTGGGCACCTGGGTGGCTCAGTCGTTAAGCGTCTGCCTTCGGCTCAGGTCATGATCTCAGGACACTGGGATCGAGCCCCACATCAGGCTCCCTGCTCGGCGGGAAGCCTGCTTCTCCCTCTCCCTCTGCTGCTCCCCCTGCTTGTGCCCTCCCTTTCTCTGTGTGTGTCAAATAAATAAAATCTTAAAAAAAAAGTAAATGTTTTTTTAATATTAAGTAAATACAATACATTTATAGCCAATTACAAATATTATAGGCAATGCACAAGTAACCAATGTTTGGAAAACAAGATTCAGAACAGTAAGTCTCATATTTTAATATTCACATTGAATCAGTGGGGTTTTTATTAAAATGAAGATTCTGATTCAGGAATTCTGCAGTGAGACCGAGATTCTGCTTTTCTAACAAGCTCCTAGTTGCTGCTGCTGCCACTGGTCTGGCAAGCACACTTTCGGTAGCAAGGATGCTGAAGTGTTCTGATGGAGGGTAATTTAGACTACCTGTACCTTAGATTACCTCAACAGTGATTGGAGAAACTCGTTTAAATACAGATTCTCGGGTTCCAAGCCAAGAATTCTGATTCAAGAGGGTAGGGTAAGGCCCAGGATTTTATATAGTTAATACCTACCCCTAGATGTTTCAGATGCAGATGATCTGAGGACCACACCAGGGGAAAGGAGGAACCTCAGGGACTGGGGCAGCCAAAGCACATCAGGAAGTAACAACGTCCCTCTTCATTTTTAGGAAAAAGAGCCTCTTTCTACATGTACTGCAGGATAAGACTCTCTGAAAAATTTATTTCCTAACGTATAATTACTCATCTGTACTCTTCAGGAGCGCAGGATCACTCACCTTCACTGAGGGGGATGTACTACCTAACACTGGGGGCTATGGTACCCAGGACTCATCCTCATTGGGGTGTGGCCCAAATACATCACCCTGTGTTCTTTTTGTCATAGGAGGAAATGAATGTCAGTGAAACCTAGATGAGCTGAGGTTTAGTTAAAAAAAATTAAAAGGAAAGAAAATACTAATGATAAAAAAGGAATTTTTTAAAAAGCTTTATTTATTTGAGAGAGAGAGCAGAGTGAAAGAGAGAGCATGAGCAGGAGAGAGGGGGAGTGGGAGAGGGAGAAGCAGACTCGCCTCTGAGCAGGGAGCCCGATGAGGGGCTCCATCCCAGGACCCTGAGATCATGACCTGAGCTGAAGGCAGACGCTTAACCGACTGAGCCACCCAGGCGCCCCTAAAAAAGGAATTTTTAAGCTGTATTTTCATGGAGAATAATTTTAAGGACAAGGTCTTCTGCTCAGGGAATTGTAAAATATTAGAGTCAGAAAGGCTCTTACTTCAGCTTTACTTAATAGAAGTAAACAAAAAATGAAAATCAGGTGGCTGTGAGGAACACCTTGCACAGGAAGTTGGAGGGACCCCACTGCTCTGGCTGCTTGGTGTGGGTACAAAGCTGTGCAGAGGAGCTCTCTGCCTTTTTCATGCCAGCTGGCGGTCACCTCAGCCTTGGCTGGATGCAACACTGAGTCATTGCTCAGCTGTTACTAGCTAGGCCTGAGGTCTCTGCTCCCCAGTCACTGACCACCACCTCCTCTGGACACACCCCAAGCTCAGTGTCCAGAGTCTTTATTGTGACTGGTTTGCGGCTTTGGGAAAAGTTGGCTTTACATATTTCTTTTAAAATTTCATAACTCTGGGGCGCCTGGGTGGCTCAGTTGGTTAAGCGACTGCCTTCGGCTCAGGTCATGATCCCTGGAGTCCCAGGATTGGGTCTCAGGATCGAGTCCCACATCGGGCTCTCTGCCCCGCGGGGAGTCTGCTCCCTCTGACCCTCCCCCCCTCATGCTCTCTCTCTCATTCTCTGTCTCTCAAATAAATACTTTAAAAAAATTTAAAAAAATAAAATTTCATAACTCTTTTCTGTGAACGCTATCATTCATTCTGTATTTATTAGTTGCCATTCTTCTAGAACAAAGAACATTTCCCTTTCATTCATTCATTCATTTATAGCAGTGGGGACCTATGAATTCTTATTTTATTCATTGGCTTAAAATCCATTTTTCTGATTATTTATTTTGATATTTTTAATCACAATAATATGTGCTATAATTTAGTAGAATGTCAACTGTGTTAAACTGGTCTTTAAAATATCCATTATACTATTTGAAATGTATTTGCGAATCCCTGGTGATGGTCATTATTAATTTGCTTTATTGTTTAAAAAGAGATATTTGGAGGCTTATATGTGCAAGAGCGCCCCTCTTGGCTCCCTTATTCTGGTGGGGTCACCGGTTGACAGCCGGGGCGCGGGAGACCCTTGCCATCAGCGGGCACTGCGTGCACTGCGCGTGGGCCGCATTAGCTGCTGCGTTAAGTTAGCCGGCTTCCCGGATGCCTGCCCGAGACGAGTGGGCAGGGCGGACGCCTCCCTCCGCGGACCTGCCGGGAGCTGCGGGGCGGTGCCGCCCTGGGACGAGGGCGGGGAGCGGCGTGCGTCGCGTCCCGGGGCCGCCCCGCCCCCGTGGCTCTCCACCGGCTGAGGCTCTAAACAGAAACCGCGGGGGCCGAGCCCAGCTAGGAATGCAAACAGCCTGAAAACCCAGCTGAAGTCTCTGGGCCTGGGAGTCGGACGCAGAGTGAGTACTGATTTCGGCCGCTCTCCTCCAAGGCCGCGTCTGCTTCCTGGGCGAGCGGCCCGAGCCGCCCTCTGCCCCCACCCCTCCCCCGGCCCTGCGCGGCCCAGACTCGCACCCCGCGCCTGGCTCCCCTGGCTTGGACCGGCGTTCTTACTAGTCTCTTGACCCCGAAGATGCATTCCTTTCCACATGGGCTCTCAGTTAAATTGTGTTGCTTGTCCACCTCTCCCTCCCTGACGGTAACACTGTTGCTAGCTTTTCAGCTGGGAATGTGTCTGGTGACCGGACACGCGCGGTTGGGTTACAAAACCAGGGATTTGTGTGACCTGGGAAAAAAAAAGCAAAGAAGAAAAGCAGCAGCTATGTCTATTTGGTTTAGCATTTTTATGGTTACGACCCCTCCCCTACCCGCCCCCACCCCCAGCCCTGCCCTCATTACTGTGCTGACCTCCGTTTTAGAGAATGAGTTCACTCTGTATAACCTTTCCATGTACCTGATACATACTGGGTGTGGTGTGGCATATGTTGTAACATGTTTTGGTTCTATTTCCTTGCACAAAACCTGAGACTGTGGTCATATAACATCCCTGAGAGGTACTTTGCCTTTCAAGAATGCAAGGTGTTTTCATAGATATTTAACAATCTCTTCTGGACTGTTAGGGTCCTGGTGTTTCTCCGGAACAGGCAAGAGGCAATTTCTTTATTCCTATTTTACAGCTTAAGAAAATAAGGCAGAGTTTTGGAAACTTCCTTAAGGGGCAAGACCTTCGGTTCTCTGACTAGTCTTCTAGGAACCCACCTATACAAGAGAGGAACCAGATGCTCAGTCAGCCACTCTGGAAAGTTTCTGCTGTGTGAGGTGTTGACTTGCCGAGTGAAAATCTCTGCATTGCAGAGGTCAGTAAGGAGTGGCATCTGCTGTTCAAAGGGGGAAACTATTTTCTAGTGAACAACCATCGAGTGTCTCTTCCTGATGTTTTGTTTGTGGGCACTGAATTCAACTTTTGCACACTGAATTTCAATATTTAAAAGATAGTTGTTGCTGGGAATGTGGTGGGAAGGGAGTGATGTCTGGGTTCTATAAGACAGTATGGTATTAAAGTAGTGACATTTAGCAAAATCATGCTGAAGTCAGAAAGGCTGCATCTGCTAATTAATGGAGAAAGGGTAAGGGGCCAATAGCAATCAGGTGGAGTGGGAATCCATGTATGAACAACAAGGACCCTTGGTATCTATTATTAAAAAAAGTGAGACTTCACAATTGCAGACTGCACAACGGTGTTTATGAAGCAGCACATTCAAGTATAAATGTTAGCTGTGGCTCGGTTCACATGCTTTTAAAAAAGATTCCCAGTGCGTGAGAAGAGTTGGTTGTATTGTATTAGCGGTGAATTTAGTTCCTTGATTGTCCTCAGGATTGATCAAAGAAGAAGATTGTTGATCTTTTTTCATTTGGGAAAACCAGTCTTAATTTTTAATTCAAGAAATATTTTTTGAGCACTTACTATGTAGAAGTAACCATGGTAGATGCTGTGGGGATACAAATATATGGATCCTGTCTTCAAGGGACAGGATATAGTAAGAAGCTGGCATTCTAAGAACAGAAGTAACATAGCTAAATGAGACTATGTAACCAAATGAGACTTTACCTTGTGATAACTTTTGATGCATTGGGAAAATATTTTATAGAGAGATGTTAAATATGTCCTGAGAAATGATACAGAGTGGTAATTAAGAGGTCAGGCTCTTACTTTTCTTAATCTGTAAAATGGGTATAAGAGTTTCAACCTCATGGCTGCATTATCATGTTATGTGAAGTACTCAGCTGATGTCTAGAACATGGTAGTTTTCACTAAATGTAGCAATAACTATCACCACTCTGTTCTCATACTGATTATGCTGATCTCTTTTTGTTCTGAAACCAGTTATGTTTACTTTCTAATGATTTATTTTTTTTAAAGATTTATTTATTTATTTATTTTTGAGAGAGAGAGAGAGAGAGAGCACATGAGGGGGGGAGGGCCAGAGGGAGAAGCAGGTTCCTCGCTGAGCGGGGACCCTGATGTGGGACTCGATCCTGAGACTCCAGGATCATGGCCTGAGCCGGAGGCAGTCGCTCAACCAACTGAGCCACCCAGGCGCCCTCTAATGATTTATTATTACTGCCTCATATAGGCAGGAGAGCACCAGGGCAACAATATCACCTTGCTAACAGGATTATGTGCAGCCTCTGCCCAGATCACCAAAGTCCAAGTATATGGACTTGTTCAGAAGTCAGCATGTCTTAAAAGATGTTGTAAAGTTCCCTTAGAAATCGGAAATAATGGGTCTGAGCAATTATGGCTTTCCATAAAAATAGCTTAGCTCCCTTGTTCTTAACCAGGGGAGGTAGCACCCAATTAAAGGGTATTTTAAAATACGTGAGTGTGTTTTAGTGATGCTCTAGCATTCACTGGGAGCAGGACAGTCCTGCTCACTTAAGAATTGTCAGCCCAAATGCTAGTAAGTACCCTGTTGAGAAACGTTGGGTAGCTAACATTTTTTTTTTAAAGATCTTATTGATTTGAGAGAGAGAGAGAGCATGAGAGCAGATTGAGGGACAGAGTAAGAAGCAGAATCCCCACTGAGCAGGGAGCCCAATGCGGGACTCGATCTTGGGACGCAGGATCATGACCTGAGCCGAAGGCAGCTGCTTATCTGAGTGAGTCACCTAGGCGCCCCTGCTAACATTTTTTTAAAAAGGATTTTATTTATGCACTTGAGAGAGAGCATGAGGGGGGGCAGGTTCCCTGCTGAGCAGGTGGCCTGCCACTGGGATAAGAGGCTCAATCCCAGGACCCTGGAATCATGACCCAAACCCAAGGCAGATGCTCAATTGACTGAGCCCTCCAGGCACCCCTGACATTTTTTAATTTAAAAGGTATTTACATGGAAAACAAGAAGTGCAGTGGTTTATGACAACCATTGTACTTTCCTAGTATGCAGATTATTCAATATATCAGAAAAACAATAGAATTAAATATGTTCCTGTTATAAAGTTAGACACATTGGTGCTAAGACATACATTCTAGATTCATATAGTTTCCAAAATGACAGCGTTGTAAGGTATACTAAAAAAGAAGTTACAAAGATAAATGTGTAGACAGGAGAGCATAGACTGTGGGTTTTTTATTTAAATCAGACTGACCAATTAGGTAGCTCACATTTGGGGAAAAGTAAATAATTCCACCTAAGAAGTAGTGATACCTTAGAGATATATTGCTAATGGTTTCCTAAGGAATGAAGACTATCATCTAAGCAAAGCCTCCTTAATTGAAGAGATCTGTTAAAGCACTTTGAAGAGAAGGTTACTGGTCTTCAGACAGAGAATGCAGGCCAACAGGGTAATTCCAGACTAATCCATAGCCCTAGAGCTCTCCCAGTCCTTGTTGTAGGAGGTGCTGCACCCCCCTTGGAATTCTCTAAGACAGTGTTCGTGATGTGTACTCTGGAGAGTATTTGCATCAAATTCACCTGGGATACTTATTTAAAAATAGAGATTTCCCAGGCTCCCCCTCAGATTTACCCAGTCAGAATCAACAAGGAATCTAGGACTTAACAAGCTCTCTAGATAAATTTGTACACCTGTAAAGTCTGATGACCACCATTCTAAGAAGTAAGTAGGTCTATACAGAGCCTTTCTATAAGTAGTCTTCCTCTGGCCTTAGCAGTGCAGTAAAATCTCAGTGAATTTACTAAAAATTCTAGCTATCCACAGGAGCGCAGACTTCTGAATTATACTGAGGCTTCCTCATGAACTGGCTGGTTAGTGTTCATGACCCACAAGCGAGGACCTAGACCAATTCCATTTCACTCAAAATTGCCGTAAGAGATTGAGGCCAGCTTAGTAAGCAAGCATACCCTTTGGATTCGGTAAACTCTGGATTCCATGATGGGTTGAGGTCCCCTGCACAAGTGATAGAAGTATAAAGACCTAGACCAGGCCTTGGAGCCTCTGAAGTTTCTGTGAATGGAGTTGTTAGTGGAGAGGGCAGAGATCCCTGTTCCTTAAGAGTAACCAGGGGCTCAGTCTATGGCATAGTATTTCTCTATTATCTACACTAAGAGGGTAGCCAGAGAAAGCAGGGAGTAGAATTATTTGTACATTTTTCAGTTACATGTGCTTTTTATATTTCCTCCTTACCATGAAAATAGAAAATTGTGTTTATATCCAGCATAGCAAATAAAGTATTTTGATATAACTCCATTACTATAGCCAGTCATCATCAGAATCCTGGAATACAAATAATCTGATGCTAAGATATGTAATAATACCTTGCATGCTTTCACACATGCATCTTTTCATAATATTTTATTTACAGAGATGTATCAGAGGGCTTGGTCTATAGCAGGGAATTGAAACTGGTAGCCAGAATTTTTAATCTTCGAGGATTCTTCTCTTATATTCACCATCTCTTTATTTATCTTTGTCTTTAATTTTTTATGTCAAAATTTATCCAGTATTTCTTTCTATGTACCTGGAATAGAAAGGGCTTCTTCCATCAGAATTCAGACTATTATTTTTAGGCATGTGCAATGTATTGTAAATGTTTGAAAGCCTTTAAATGGGGAATGTATGTTCTACTTTGTCACAAAGCCCATTACCCTGTCTTCATACTGACCTGATAGACTCGTTCACATCACCTAGCACATACTTTCATTTGAATTTTAGACCCCAATCTACAAAGATAGACAAATATTATTTTCTGAAAATTCAATTAGTCATTTGAAAATTGGATCCTTTTAATGTGTAAGTATATATGTAACAAATATATATATATAATAAATACACACAGGCACACACACACTTATAGCTGAGCTGCATCCTGGATGTGTGTAGCATTAGGCGTTTCTCCATTGGTCCAAAATACCTGCCTATAAAATGATAGCAGTATTGGGATTGGTGATGTCTACTGCATACTCTTGCCTTATAGTGTAAGAAAGGTGATGTGGGCATAATCACAAGTATCAAGTGTCCCTGGGTTTTAGAACACACCAACTGGAGAGGACACATATTCTTGAGGTATTGCAGGGCTGTCTTTTTAGGGAATATCTATGCTCTTTATTAACCTGGGTTGGCAATATCAGCACCAAAAATCTTCCTTTAAAAACTGGCTGGAAAGTACTTTTGCAAAATAATTTTGTCAGTCTATCCTAATATCTTATGTAGTCTGGTTCCTTCCTTCTGACCCAATGAAAGTATGAAGAGACTGAGTTTGTCACCAGGAAAAAAGTGCCGGTGGATTTTAGGTGGTAGAAAATGGTTATTTCCCTGACCCACTGTAAGGTCATCTTGTTTTAAACTATTTAAAGCAGTGATTCTCTCAATATCAAGGAGTTTCAGAATCACCTGAGAGGCTTACAGCTTTTCAGTCTATAGCCATTCTTCCCTCTTCCTCCCACCATTTCCCTTTTACAGGCTTCTGAGTGTTCATTGTCTGCCTCCCTCCCCCCATACTGCCTGGACCAGGAATCACTGCGCTGAGCTAAGGTGTTAAAGCTTGGCCGGTTACGTTGCCAAGTGATTTGACATAACTTTGATTGCCAGCAAACATTATGCATATTTTTAGTACAAAATGTTTAAATTATTGCACATTCCTATATATTTCACAAAAAGTTTCAACAGTTCACATTAGTGATTATTTTTGCCTAGCAGTATTATAAAACTAAATTATCATCCATATGATATCTTACTGTAAACTTGAGTTTTTAATCAGTCAACCAAGTAATTAATCATTGTATGGCATTTTAGCCATAAAGTGTCTACATCATTAAGAAACAGTGTACCCCCTTGCTGCATATTCAGAGATCCAAAAGGAAAGGTTAACTTCTTTTGACTATTGAGTTTGAGGCTTCCCTTGCTTTCAAGAATCTTTTAATTATTGCAGTGATTGGTGTTGAATTATTCTCAAATAAAGTTCTTGTGGTGAGACAGGATTCCTAGCCTCACAAATTAGAATTGTTTTTTTCTCTAGTTCTTCTGACAGTCATATTCTTATACCTCTTCACATATTTCCAAAGATTAAATGTGATGAATAGTGATGTACATATTTGCAATTAAAATCTTTGCACAACACTCCAATTGATTTCCAGTTGAACTAGTGATAAACCACATCTTCTCTGTGTATGTATAACTTCTCCACATTCTCCTACGGACCAGTGTACTGAAGGTTTGTTTGCTATTCAAAAATGGAAAGACAATCAACAGGAAATAAAAGCTTAACAAAGAACATTCCAGCTAGTGCTGATAATCTGAAGATAATTCTAGAATGCTCTGGGAGAGGGGTTAAATCCAGTAGCATGTATGCCGTTTGGAGAAGCTCTCCAGGATCCAGATATTTAAAAATCAATGGAAAGAGAAATTAACCAACCATTTATTAATTTATCAAACAACTGTGCTAAGTGATTTACATAGAGTTTCATTTCATCCTCTTAAGAGTTAACAAATTTTGTGGGGCTCCTGGCTGTCTCAGTTGGAAGACCACATGACTCTTGATTTGGGGCTATGAGTTTGAGCCCTACATTGGGTGTAGAGATTACTAAAAAATAAACTTAAAAAAATTTTAAAGAGTTGCTTGCCTATTTTGCAACTAGGTAAGAGGGTACAAGGACCAATTTATAAATGAGAAGACTAAGGCTCAGAGAGATTAAATAATTTACCCTGGGCCACATGGTAGCAAGGTTTTATTTGATTCTAATGTTCTTTTCAGTGGGCTGGTATTATAAAATCTTCCACTCAGTAGTTTATATCTAGGTAGTTTAATTGAGAGGTGAATGTGTATCTAAATTCAAAAACACTAGAAATCAATATTATGTTTTCTGTTGTTATACTCATTATCTTAATATGGCTGAAATTCTCTGATGACTGCAGTTTCCTGCTTGTGTGAAAGAGAGTATTGTACACAGGAATTGGAAAATAATAGTTTTTTTGACAGAGTTTCTTTAGACGTTTAAGTAGGCAGCAGAGAAGGCATAAATTAGCCATTTTTGAGTATGAAATTTTTAAGTTGTAGATTAAATAGTATATAACTGAGAAGTCCCTTATCATGTAGGAAATACAGAATTTTTTACTTAGGTAAGCAGCAGTGTTCATCAATTCAAATGATCAATTTACATCAATTTCAAAAGAACCTAAAAAATCCATTCTTCTGTTTCACTGAATTATTTCCTAGGGCAAAGTGGGAACATGCAATGAAAGGTACTGTTATTATTATTCCTGTTTTATAGACAAGGAAACTGAGGCGCAGAGCAGTTCAGGTATTTGCTCAAGTTCACACAACTGGTAGCAGAGCTGGAATTCAAACTCAGATGTCTGCCTACAGAGCCATTCTCCTAATCACTAGACAACACTACCTCTTTAATATTTGAAAAGATTAAGGGGCGCCTGGGTGGCTCAGTCGGTTAAAGCGTCTGTCTTCAGCTCAGGTCATGATCTCAGGGTCCTGGGATCGAGCCCTGCATCGGGCTCCCTGCTCAGCGGGGAGTCTGCTTCACCCTCTCCCTCTGAGCTCTCTCTCGCTTTCGTTCTCTCTTAAATAAGTAAAATCTTAAAAAAAAAAAGATTAAATTTGCGGTCAGCAGACATTTGTGAATTTGTTTTGCTTATATGGTTTCTGGAATGACATTTGACTTCACCTCACATTTTCATTTTGATTATTTGAAAATCAGCTTGCACAGGCAACTTTGTTATAATTCCTATTATTTAAGGCTTATTAAGAACATGCTTCAGTGGGAAGCTAGATGGTCGTGTGACAGGCCCATATTTCAGTTCCTACGTGATTGGTTCTTCATGAACTCCCTCTCGTTTTCCGTTAGAGTCCGTTATCCTTGTAGAGATTGAGATTGGAAGTTGGTTTTATAACATAAGGACTTATAACAGTTCTCAGGTTCTCTCTCCATTGTTTGGAAACCCAACGGAAGCCAAGCTGAAAGGCTCTGAGACAGTTGTTCAGCAGAGCTTAGAATATTTTTTTTATATAATATGCCATCAGTAACCATATATGCATTAATGAGCACATAATCTTTTAGGATTTAGAAAAATCTGTGCTCCTGCTACCAAGATTCCTGTTCCTGTATTGACTTGAACATAGATCTAGAACATAGATTGAATCCAAAGAAAAATAATAAAATAATAAAAAAGAACAAAAAAATAAAAGAATAATCCATAATGTAAAATAATAGTACCCTTTTTTCCTTAAGAAAGCTAAATGACATTTGTGTTTAACTTCTCAAAGCAGTGGTCACCACAGAACTGCTCTCCCGTGGTGAGACTGAAGAAAGAGAAACTTTTGAGGCTGTTGGTATTAATAAAAATTTTTTTAAGATTTTATTTTTTTATTGATTTGAGGGAAAGAGAGTGAGAGAGAGAGAGCATGAGAGGGGGGAGGGTCAGAGGGAGAAGCCGACTCCCTGCTAAGCAGGGAGCCCGATGTGGGACTCGATCCCGGGAACGCCAGGATCATGACCTGAGCCGAAGGCAGTCGCTTGACTGAGCCACCCAGGTGTCCCTTGTATTAATAAAATTTTTGAATTGATTTACCATGTGCTAGGCACTGAGCCAGGCACTTTATAAACATACCCTCATTTAATCCTTACTGTTTTTATACCCATTTAACAAATTAAAAACTCATGTTTGGAAAAGTTGAGCAGCTTGCTGAAGTTACACAGCTGGAATTAGACCCCAGGTGTGTGGGACTCCAGAGGCCGAACACCCCTATTTCCCATTTGAACATCTCTCCTTGGGTACATTATTTAATAAGCTTCACATCATTATAGCACAGAATATCAGAGTTGCTGAACTATAGAATTCTCAAGCCTGACAGCTTACCGATGAGGAAACCGTGTTCAGGGAGGTTAAGACTCAAGTTCACACAGCTTGTCAAAGGCAGTCCGTCTTCCTCACTGTTCATTATTATCTTCTATTCTGAAATTGCTTGACTCACAGTCTTAGGAAAATCCTGGCCAGACAGACCTTTTCTAGGTAGGCATAAGAAGAAGAGAATAGGCTGTCTTTTCCAGGTCTAACCTCTCTGCTTTATCTTGGGCAAAGTCAGACACAGTTGGAATTATTTCATGCCCAGGATCCCTAGAAGCATGAACACAACTTCAGAAAAAAAGCTGCCTTTCTACTCTTTAATGACTGAACGGGGCTCTGTGGCTTGCCCTTTCCTTTGCCCACAAAATAATTATCATTCCAGAAAACAAAACAAAACAAAAAACACTGGAAAACTGGAGTGTGCAAAGCAGTGAAAGTTGCCTTGTACCTGAAGTTCAATTTCATGCCTTTTGTGAATTTTTTTTTTAAGCATTTGGGGTGGCCCAGTGTCAGAGCTTATAATTAGACACTCACAGGGTGTGGCCAAAACTTCTGTAATCTCTGGCATGGATTTAGCTCTCAGATGAGCCCTGGCTATTGTGGTTGCCAGGCAACGTTTGGATGTTTATTTTGAGGTTTGCCCACTCCTTGCATCGGAAGCCAAAACTTACGTGCTCTCCACTTCCCAGAGCAAAAAGAGCTTTCTGTTTATATCTTAAGTCTGTGGGTCCCTTTTAATATATTTTGTGAATGTACAGTGTACTCAGTTGAGATGGATCCTCCTGTGTCCCGCAGATAGTGTTCAGATTGCCTCATTTTGCAGTACTTTCCTTCACTTCACCTACTGCACTCAAGACTGAGTATCTCTTCCCACCTCTGAGGCTTGCTCAGGCTGTTTTGCTTGCCTGGAATGACTGTCTTGTCTCAGCCTCCTTCTCTCTCTCTTTTTTTAAAATCCAAATATTTTAATTTTTGGAGAAAGGGGAGTCCACTTATTACAACAAAATTCATGGGCATTGCTATCATATCTGTGCTCAAATCCAAGCCCTACTTCTTAACTGTGAAACCTTAGATAAGTTACCTAACTTCTCTGAGCCTCAGTTTCCTCATTTATAAAATGCGGATAATAATGGTTACCTCCAAGGATTTTTTTGAAGATACCCTGAAATCAGTTATGCAAAGCACCTGTCACATGGGAGATTCTGTAGTCCCTGCCTCCCTGTTGACGACACCATAGTAAATAATAGTTTCATTCTCTTCTGTGAAGCCTTTCCTAACCATCTCCCAAACACACGTCTCAGAAGTAGTCTCCCTCTTCTCATCTCTTGTAACATCACATTGTACTTAAGATCCTATCACAACCTTATCTCGTATTATGTACACGCTGGGGTGTAAGTTGGTGCCTTTAGTAGATCTCCTGGCACAAAGTAGATCTGCATGTTCTCCCCCATAGAGATGGTTCCACTTCATTCCTCGATGATTCATTGTTTATGTTTCACTGGAATCATGTTTTGGGTTACGATTAAACACATTCTTTGTTAGGTGACTGTATTGAAGGCCTCCTTAAGAACATCATTATTATACTAAATAATTAAAGGCATTGGAAGAATGTATGTTATGGTGTGACAGCATGGCAAACAATAGACAAACTTAAACCTTGGAATATTCACTTCCTGAAGTGAAAAATCGGTCACAAAAATGTAAACCTGGGTCCATAAATGGTATTTCTGAGGAATGTCCCTGCTTTCCTCAGAAAGCCCCTCTTCTGCTGCCCATTGTTTGTTCCAGATGTTGTACTGGAAGTGGCTTAGGGATGTTTTTGTGTATATATGTGCTTTTTATATGTCCCTTTTGAAGACAGTGGTGATGGAAATGACTAGGTGTTTAAATTATGTTTCCCTAACTTGTGCTTTGAATAAAATTTCTGACGAATGATTAAAACTATGTAAGATTGCTTTTGAGCCGTCAGATACTACTCTTGTGTTTATTCATGCACAAATTCATAATTTATTTAACAAATACTTGTTAGGCAACTACTGTTGCCAGGCTCTGGGGACGTGCAGCAGCTGAGATAGGCATGGCCCCTGGCCTTGTGGAGTTCATGTTCAGGTCTGTCTTAAAAGTTCTACGAGGAAAGAACTTCTTTATAAAAAATCCATCATCTTCTTTCTTTCATTATTTGAGATTGTTATTAAATAAGAATCTTACTGTGGTTCAGGAACATGATTTGGTTTTCTCATGTGCCTCTAGCAGAACTAGTTTTAAAAAGTTAAAAATCATTTAATTTAGAAAAGGTTTATATTTATTTTGTGTTTTGCCTAAATTGTCCTAATATTTGGTATCTAACTTGACCCTCACAATAACTCTGTAGGGTGCATGGTGTTCCCATTATGGGAAACGAGATGCTTAGCAGGTTTAATGGGCTTGCTTGTGGAGTCAGGGCCACTGAGAAGCCAGAAGACTGAAACTTAAGTTTTCTAATGTATTAATTAATGTTCCTGGTTCTAGCTTAAAAAAAAAAAGAAAAGAGGTATTAAACGATATCTTTGGGGCTCCAGGGCGGCTTAGTCGGTTGTGTCCCGTTCTTGATTTTGGCTCAGGTCATGATCTCTGTCCTGAGATTGAGCCTCCTGTTGGGCTCAGCAGGGAGTCTGCTTGAGATTCTTTCCTTCTGCCCCTGCTCTTGCTCAAGCTCACTCTCTCTCTCAAACAAGTTAAGTCTTTAAAAACAAAACCTGTATCTCTGTTAAAATGAAACTTTGATGATTAGAAAATGGAAACAAAGATTGGAATCAACCGTGATTTTTTTTTTAAGTTTTATTTAAGTAATCTCTACCCCCCAGTGTGGGGCTTGAACTCACAACCTGAGATCAAGGGTTGCATGCTCTTCTGACTGAGCCAGCCAGGTGCCCTTCAACTGATTTTTTTTTTAGCTCCTCTCTGCTACTGTATACTTAGCACTGTGGTAGACACTGTGGGGAGCAGAAATGACCCCTGTCTCATGATCATTTTATAGCTTCACTGATAACAAGTGACATATACTTAGAAATGAGCTCAGGAACCCTCTAACACAGCATGTGATGAAGTGCCCAAGTGAGAAGTACAAACATATGTAGGGGTTGAGAAAGTAATACGAGCTAAAGCAGATTCACATGTTGTATCTTGAGCTAACTCTTCAAGGGTAGGGATGGGTGGGGCCAAGCAGAGAAAAGCCTTCCTAGGCAGTGGGAATAGCAAGATGAGACACCCAGAGAAGGAAGGGAGCATGATAGGGATGGTGGTGGTAATACTAAGTAGCATTTGCCCATTGCTTACCACTTGCCAAACAGTGTTATTACTAGTTCGTATACATTAACTCACTTAACCCGAATGGGGTGAGAATTATTACTATTCCCATTTCAAAGATGAGGACACTGAAGCGCCGTAACTTACTTGAGGTTGCTCCTGAATTCACTGTTAGCTGAAATTCAACCGGACGTTCTTGAGCCCAGAGCCCGCCTCTCACTCTTAACCAGTGAGTTATGCTGCCTGATGAGTTGCCTGTGAGACAGGAAGGACACCATCCTAGCTGGGGGGAAGACATGGCATGCGTCATAGAGAAATAGTGGAGTAAGTGGGTTAGGCCAAATAATGAGTCTAAAGTTCAGGTAGAAGACATTGGACTTTATCTGGGACACAGTGCGAATCTGTTGAGAACTTACTATTTCACCACAGTGAGAATATGGTACATATTTTTTCAGATAAAGTAGATAGCTATAGAATGAAATGGAAGCCAGAGAATGGGGTAGGTCAGGGGGTGGGAGAACAGGGCATGGAAACTATTAAAGGGCCTGATGTAATCCAGGTGTGGAAGGTACGTGATTAGAGCAGGAGTGTGGGTGGCAATAGAAATGACAAGGACGGAATGGTGATGAGGACTGGAAGCGGCCCTGGGCCTGAACCCGGCTGATTCAGGGCCAGATGAGTTCCCTACATGATGTCGTGTGGCCCTCGCAGCCACTCCAGAGGCAGGTGGTTTTCCTCCCATTTTACAGCTGCGGGAATGGAGGCCCCAGGAGGTTAATGCAGATTAATAAGTGCTGGAGCAGGGAGTTAAACCCGCATCTGTCTTTCTCGATGTCCTCGTTTTAAGGCAAAATAATGTAGTCTGGTGATAAAGTAGGGCTGCCGGAAAGGAATGGAGAATTGTTCACATAATGAATGGTGGTTAAAGTCCTGGGAGAAGTCAGCTTTCTGAGGGCACAGCAGTGTGAGAGAGAAGGCAGAGGGCTTGTGACTGAGGTTGAAATAGAAGAATGGAGCAATCCGAAGAGGCTTCCAGAAGGAAATGGGTTCAGAGGGTGGAGGAGAGAGCGTGGAGTCTCTCTGGCATAGCAGCCATGAGGGAGAGGACAGTCAGGGATTCAGTATGGAATCGTGGATGGATCGGCAGGTGGAAGAGGCATGTGCGTACATGTGGCAGGTGTTCTAGTAACGCTCCATAGCAGAGGTCGCCGGATATGGGAAGGGTGATTCGTGCTGTGGGTGGGAGGACCTGGGGATGCTGCCCGGGAAGGGTGGGGACAGGAAGATGGGTTGGGCTCAGGAGCACCCGTTGACTCATCTGCTGGCCCGCTGTTGGTACCACGCCAGCCAGGGCTGGGAAGAGCAAGGTGAGGTCGAGTGACATGAGGGAAGGTAAGGAGGACTCACTCTCACAAGCCAGCTGGCAGCACCTGCAGAGAACTGAAAGGCTTCTGGCACCCCCAAGCAAGGGAGGGAACTCTGTTTTTGTGGTAGACAGAGAACTAAGGAGCTGAGGAAGTAATTTTTTTCGTCAGCCAGATTTAATGGCAGCGGAATGGATTAGCAAATCCTCTAGGACCCAGACCCTCCTGAGGGATCCCTTAACTCCCAGTGCAGCCCATTCAGCAGGGCCTGGGGGTGGGCTCTCAACCCTCTGTGGTCACATCCAGCACCACACGATGGTTGAGGTTGGTCCACTATACACCCTGCAGAATCAAGGAAAACCCGTGGACAGAAATGTGCCATGGGTAAGAATGGGGTCAGCAGATGAGCGTAGCTGACAGACTGCTCTTCTAAAGGGACGCCCTCTCGTGGAGGAGGACTTCCTGAGGCAGTTAACGTGGTTACCTGACGGTGTAAGGTGCTGGAGGCGGAAACGGAGGAGGCCCATCGGGACTGCTCAAGGTGGCTGGAATGCTGCAAGTTCTAATGCTGGGGCTGGGAGCTAGTGAGAGGCACCTGAAAGGAAGGGTATGTAGGGTTTGGGTATTTTGCAAAGAGAAGCATACCAACCAGTACCACGTGTGTGAATAAAATAGAAAGGGAGCCATGAGTGAGGTGTGCTCTGAGAAGGGGACGGCCGGCTGCCTGGAGCTGCTGTTCTGCGTTGGGAGATGGGAAGGGATTGGAGGACCGGGGTCTGGAAAGGCAAGAGAAAGGCCTTCTGTGTGATGCAGCGGGAGTCCCCACGGGTTCTCCTTTAGATGTGCGTGAGAGTGTCATGCCGGAAGATTAATCTGTCCAGAATGGGTGAGAGGGCTAAGAAGCTGGACTTCGGGAGACCTTTGCAAAATATCTGTGAAAAAGGGAAGGAGTTCCTTTTTTGTTTGTTTGTTTCAAGTTTTTATGGAAATTCCAGTTAACATATAGTGTAATTTTGGTTTCAGGAGTAGAATTTAATGATTCATCGCTTATATGTAGCAGGTAGTACTCATCACAAGTGCCCTCCTTAAAACCCATCACCTATTTAACCCATCCCCCCACCTCCCCTCAAGCAACCCTCAGTTCTCTGTAGTTAAGAGTCTGTTTTATGGTTTGCCCTTCTTTTTTTTTTTTTTTTTTTTTTTACCCCTTATATCCATCTGTTTTCTTTCTTAAATTCTGCATATGGATGAAATCATATGGTGTTTGGCTTTCTCTGACTTATCTCACTTACTGTAATACCCTTAGTTGCATCCACATCATTGCAAATGGCAAGATTTCATTCTTTTGATGGCTGAGTAATATTCCATTGTGTATATATACCACTTTTTTATCCGTTCATCAGTTGATGGACGTTTGGAAGGAAAGGGTTTTTTTCTATTTTCCAAGGGTCTTAAAAGCATACCATCTTCCCCTCCTATCTGTACTCGTTTACTATAGGAAATTTCCAAATTTTTCACTGTAGCAAGTAAACAAATTTAAAGAGATGTTGAATAAGGTCATATTGATTAAGTACAGGATTAAATATTTTTTTCTAGGTTGCAATTACTTTCTCATCAGCATTGGTTTATTTTAATGTAATTTGACAATACAGCAAGATTATTTGAGGTGGGCCTGAAGCTTAGAACTCAAACATTTGTTCTGTCACATAGGATTCTTTTCCACCTCTGTTAGAGCACTTCATTTGTAACATAAACCTGCTGTTGGTTTATCTTCCTGGACTGAGCTCTTTCAAGGCAGAGCTGGTGTCTTCTTCACTGTGTATACTCAGCCCCCAGCTCATTGCTTTTAAAATAGCAGTTGTCGAATGGGTGGGTAGAGTATGATTATAATGTACTTTTTCTCTGTTCTTTGTTACCCTGATTTATGCTTTAAGTTTATAAATGACTAATAATACTCTGGATGTGAAGAGATTTGCATGGGTCATTTGAGAGGGAGATACTGTTGTAGCCGCACTTTACTCTGACGGACAGCACTAATCCCACAGAGATATTTTGGTATGTGTGAGCACTGATGGTTGTGCTTTAAAAGTGTCTGCCCCTCGATGTTAACCGGACTGGCCGTGTGGTAGATCCTGCAGCAGAGAGTCACTGACATAGAAGTCAGGTGGCCTAGGTCCCAGCCCGGGCACATACAGCTCAGAGCACTCCCTCCCCCTCATCCTTTAATCTCCACGTCACTTCCTCAGCATCACCTGTCCCGACTGTGTCATGAACTAACTCTGGTTGCCAGGTCTCTGTTTGCATGGGAGTCTGATTTTCCTTTATAGCGCTTACCACAAGTAATTACTGCAGTGATTATTCTATTAATGATGAGGCTGAAAGTTCCACAATGGCAGGAACATGTCTAGCAATTTCTCCACCGTGTTCCTGTCACCTGACATAGTACTTGGCACAGACTATGTGCCGGGTAGGTAACTACTTGTGGAGCCAGTGAACTGTGGAAAATTTGACAGGGCACTTAACCTCCATGAGATAGCGCTTTCTCCAAATGTTTAAAAACCTCTGAAAGGTTTATCTTTAAAGTTCTTCAATTCAAAGCTTTGTGGATAAACTCTTCAAAAAATTTTAACTATCAATTATTCACACCCATGATTAGATATTCAAATAGTGTGCAGAAGATTGAAAATGTATTCAGTCCTTTACCAGAGATAACAAATATGAAAAGTTCATTGTCTTTATAAATAGAATAAAATAGAACAAATCACAGTTCACCGGGAATTGAATGGGTTCACAATAGGGTGGGATTATTTTCCTTATTTTCAGATCCCATGAAGTAGCTTTCCTATTTCAGTTTCAAAATATTTAGTTGGCTTTGTGGTGGGATAGGACTTCCATGGAGGGATCTATGCTGAGAACAGGTGTGGCCAGGGCCTTCAGCTAAATACCCATAATTACCTCTCCATGCTTATTGATGGCTACCCATGTAGATTTTACTGTTCTCAGGTGGGGGGACTTGGAAGGTCTATAGGATTTGAGGATCACATCCAGCTGTTGCTTAATAAAGTAGTAAGGCAGATTGGAAACTCGAAGGCTATAAGACTTCAGGAATGTTTTAATAAACATAGAGGTTTAGAAATAATGTTTACCTAAAGATTTGCAGCTTAAATGCACTTTTAAGAAAAGATTTATTTATTTTAGAAAGGGGGGAGGGGCAGAGGGAGAGAATCTCAAGCAGACTCCCTGCTGAGCTCAGAGCCTGACGGGGGCCTGATCCCATGACCCATGAAATCATGACCCTGAGATCATGACCTAAGCCGAAACCAAGAGTCAGACACATAACCAACTGAGCCATCCAAGAGCCCCTAAAAAGCACTTTTATGTAGAGCGTTTGGTCTTTGGTTTTGTATGATTGAGGGAAATCATTGAAGGAATGGGCTGTGGCAAATGGGTATGTTAATTCTCACAAATTAAAAAAATCTCAAGGAAAAAAGAGTATCCATCTATTTGTTCATCAGTTTGATGGGAGAATCTACCTTGGTCCATCTTTTCGCTCTTTGTTCCAAAGAGAATGGGAGAGAGCGCCATGCCTGCTACAGTGACCAGGTTTGGTATATTTTGGAGAGAGGGGGTGCCCAATTGGTGCCAGAGGGTGCTCAGGAATAAAGTTCATATGGTTTGTTTGAAATATCAATATACTGGGGCACCTGGGTGGCTCAGTCCATTGGGTGTCTGCCTTCGGCTCAGGTCATGATCCCAAGTTGGAG